>NC_082697.1:76766341-77117841 GCF_949987515.2 Delphinus delphis | reverse complement strand
CTCTATATGCTAAGGGTACTGTTTGCCTGCCTCTCTCAGGGCACATTGTTTTCTAAATGCCTGTTGCCTGACAGTATCTCCTCATTATACTTTACTCCCAAAAGGCAGGGACCATGTGCTACCCTTCTTTCTGTCTGTATCATCTGCCCACCACCTCCCATAGAGTAAGTATTAAATGATGTATGGATTGTTGCCTAGAAGTTGGCAGGTATCATGGTTTAGAGGAAAGAGCATTGAATTTGGAGTCGGGAGGTTGGACTTGGGGTCCCCATCTTTCAGGACATTACTTGTGTAACCAGGGACAGGCCACCTAACTTTTCAGGCCTCAGTTTCCTTTGTGAAGGAGATGCAAGCTGGAGTCATACCTCTGGGGTTGTCTCCTCCATACCTAATAGAAGATAAAGAGCCTTCTACTTGGCATACCAGCAAAGAACACCACCAACTGAGGGCTGGGTTTCCACACTGAGGATGATTTTCCACTACCCACATTCGGGATTCTTCCCCTTGAATGCTGAAAGGAAGGCGGTACCCAGAAGCCCAGGAGCTGGGTCAGGAAGTCTGGTGGCTCCCAGCTGTGATGGCGTCATGCTCCAGCAAACTCACAAAATGCAGTGTAATTTCCCTTCCTCTTAACTATCAGCAGCTTGGAAGGAAAGCCACTCTCTCCCGCCCTACTCCCTCTTCCTTAGTTAGTCATGACTCATTAATTGCCAGCAGCGAATGAGTTTTATTCTAATTTTCATGATCTAATTCAGAGATGTTTTCAGCTAAAGATCAGGATATAGGGTTTCAGCTTAGCTAATGAAACACCTAATGAATTGGCATTAGTGACAATTACAGACAGGACACCTAGAAGGGAAGAGCCAATTGCAGTCCTCCACTGAGGCCACTCACCAGTGGCTCCTTGAAGGGAAAAAGCACAGATCTTGTGTTTATCTTCCTGATTGACAATGCTATTCTGGAGACTTGGGTCCCAAGAAGTGGATTTGAAGAAGACACATTCGTCTCTCTCTCTTTCTCTTTTATGCTCTGGTTCTGCTTTCGAACCACCAGCATGATGTGAAAGTGGGCCTTCCAAGTGTAAACATTACCTCCTGAAAATAGGATCAATGTAGAAACTTGCATGTAAGTGAGATTCTATCAAAATAAAAATTCTGGACCTTAGAATAGTCATTCATCAGGGAGGGCAGATGCCTTCTCTAATCGGATGGGAATCTGAGGCAAAGGACCACAGAAAGCCAGGGAACGTTTGAGATAGTCTCAGAATTCTTGCTCAAGCCCCATGCAGTGGAGTCTGTGCTGCTCTTATATGGCCCCTACACTCTCCCATCCTTGCCTTGTAGAGTGAAAATGTCCATTGAAGGTGGCAAAACCTGGGAAGAGAAAAGTCTTTAAAATCACAGCGCTTAATCACTTGACGTTGACAGTTTTTATGATCTCTGTTCTGGTGCAAGCCAGCTGGTCCAAGGAGAGTCTAAAGCAGCAAGCAAGTTAAGGTATAGGCTTCAGGAGCAGGAAAAAAAAGCCCCCAAATTAGCTGAATGCATGCAGCACCCTTCCTACCTGGTTGTTCCCACCTCCCTCATTATCCCAAAGTCATGGGTAGGAGGGGCATCCTCTGTGGTCCCCAGGTTAAATGCAGTCATCACATTTGGGTATAGGTGTTGGGTTTTTGATCTCTGTTTTCTCCTTCCTTATTCTTTCCCCTCCACCTAATTCACCTTGACTTGAATGTCAAGTCATCTTGATTGACCTCCTCGGGTCTTTTTCTGGCTCTGTTACTGGGCATTCTTACACATTGGGAGGTGAAAAATGCTTCCTCTCATTTCCTGTGCGCTCCTCCATCTTTGTCTTGTGGAGTGTCTGCTTTGGGCCAGTTCTTCTTGGGAGTTTGACAGCTTTATGCACCAGCTAATGTTTCTCATGTAACCTCGGGTGTTCTTCATGGTCATAGGGGAGCTCTCTTGAATTTAAGAGGTCGAGATGGTGGAGTGAGCGATCCAGTACAAGGGTGAAAATAAAAATGAGTACTCCCTTGGGGAAGGCATTATACATTTCCCATCCCTGGGGACCATGCCAGTGAGGAGAGACTGGTCCTATCTTACACATCTATATCACTTAGCATCCTTGGTAGATACTGTTGGGGCTAGAAATATGTGTGAAACGAATAAACATTTGAATGGTTTTTAGACTGTTTTCTCTATGGAAAGGAAGCTGGAAAAAGGCCATCATCAAAACTGAGATCTCAGTCCCCAGAGGAAAAACAAACTTAAGAGTCTGTGATGTAGAGATCAAATACAGGATTGATGCTGTGGCATTCAGCCATTCTGTGCAAGAAGGGAGTTGACTGTCAATGCAAATGCTATCAGGTTTACCCTAAGCACATGCCAAAGCCCAGCCTCCAGGACGCCCCTTATCCTCTCAAAAGTACACTTCATTTTAAAGGGGCAGAACAGGCATCGGAGAACACATGCCATTGGGAAACGCTAGCACTATAAGGGGACAGAGCGGTCCAGGACTTGGAGGTAGGAGACACAGTGCCAGGCATCCTGACTTCGACAGGAAGTCTGACCAAAATGTGGAATGGCCTAAGGCAGCTCTGAGTGTGTGTGCAGCTCTGAGCACAAAGGGAGGGAGAGAAAGCCTGAGGGATGAGGGCAGAGAAGCAGAAATTCCTCCTGCTTAGGAATGGGCAGGGAGGGGGCGGGACACTGTGCAGCCTCGGACAAGACTGGGATGCCATCTCAGTGTAAGGCACAGACTAGTGCAGTAGTCAGACAAAGAGCACTGGCTACAACATCAAACAGGCCTGGATTCTCAGCTGAAGAGCTGTACAATCTACTCACTGAACTTCTTTGAGCCTCTCTTCCCTCGTCTGTAAAATGGGGAGCATAGTAGCACGTAGCTCATGGGATTATAAGAAGGACTAAATGAGATATTCGGCATATTCACTGAGACTGTGTGCCAGGAGGTACTCGGGGCTCAGGGGATAGAGGACAAGACAGGTGAGTCTCTGCTCTTGGGCAATTTTCATTCCAGTGGGAGGCCGCACTTACGCAAAGGAACAAGACAGCTTCAGGTTAAGACACATGCTGTGATGAAAATGAACAGGGCTGATGGGGCAGTGACTCCTGACTTGGGGGTTGCTGCGTGCAGGCTTTCCCTAGTTGAGGCGAGCAGGGGCTACTCTTCTTTGCAGTGTGCAGGCTGTGGTGGCTTTTCTTGCTGTGGAGCACAAGCTCTAGGTCCGCGGGCTTCAGTAGTTGTGGCACGCAGGCTCAGTAGTTGTGGCTCATGGGCTCCAGGGCACAGGCTCAGTAGTTGTGGCGCACAGGCTTAGGTGCTCCACGGCATGTGGGATCTTCCCAGACCAGGGCTCGAACCCATGTCTCCTGCATTGGCAGGCGGATTCTTAACCACTATGCCACTAGGGAAGTCACTCCATAGAATTTTTTAAATTAAATTGATTGGACTGGAAGGTTAGAGTGGAGTTAACATCCTCTGTCTGGGGCAGTGGTATAAGAGTTAGAGGTCAGATACTAAGTAAACACTCAATAAATGTCTATTATTATCATAATTCCTATCTGATTCAGAGTCACAGACTATCCAGGGAAATTCCCTCAAGGAGGCAAGGAAGATGAGAAATTAGTCCTGGCCTCAGGGGCTATGGGTTGTGCAGGGCCGGCTGCTGGGCTGGGAGCTGGGGGGTCAGTCCACGATGCAGGAGGGGGAGTCAACACATTACAGACCACTCAGCGAACCCCATGAACTATTATTGGCTCTGATTCTTTCATGTGTTTGTCAGAGTTTCCACTCGTCACCAGTTGGGCGCCTAGGTGCACAATACCCACACTCAAAGCACCAAGGGCAAGGCTGTGGGGTCCTCAGGAAATGTCCCCCACCAATGTCCTCTTATGCTACCAACAGGCCACTCACGATGGCCCCAGTCCATCTTCACTTCCATCCAAGAGCATGCTGCCTCATCCTGACCTTCAGAAAGGATTGTGATCCGACCACACGATCGCTGAAGGGGTCCAAACAGCCTCTGTACTTCAGCAAGTTCTCCACACACGGATTTGAACCCAGAAGCAATGACTGATGTGTTCCTCTCCCTGGGGCTTTGACATTGCACCACTTAGAGTCTATGTGCTCCATGCTCCTGGACTTGTAAATGAACGGTCTGCACGGCTGTACAGTTATACCCTCGATGGTTGAAAATTCTACATTTGTACAATACAGTCAAACCAGACGGATTAAAGTTATGCATTTATCCCTGTGTCTTCCATAGCTCAACTAAAAAAATTCCGTCAAGAAATGTTTTGAAGGTGATAAACCCGGAGGGACAACTAGAAGTGGTGAGGAAACAGGAGATGTCGAGAGCTGACAACACTTTTTTGAAGATGAACCTCTACAAGGGGAATAACTACTGATTTAATAAAGGGGAAAAGCTGAACTCTCAGTGCCTATAAATGGTGTGGCTAACAGGAAATGAGCCAATACACACACACACACACACATACACACACACACACACGATCAGGAATTGGATTCACCAGGTAGAAAGGAGGCTCAAAACATCAATATTTGTTGACAGTCTAAGTAAGGAGCATTTGCTTTCCAAAGACCGGTGTACCTAAGAATAAACCAGCTGGACCCGTGAAGACTCAGGATAACAAGTCATTGTGAGTGAATGGCACGACTATTACAATAAATGTGCCTCTCCTTATCCCAACCAAAGACCCTATCAAGATTTGGGTTCCATGGTCTGAACTGGACGAGGCCACCTGGCCTTCTGCAGCCTCACACACCGGAAGACCTCAGGGGGAGGTCTGTGTGATCTGGGTGAAGCCTACTCCATCCCCTCTCCCCCAGCTCATGCACTTGTGGGAAAGATGGAGACACCCAACTGGGACCCCTCGTTTGCCATTCATCTAGCAGAAGCATTCATTTCTGGGTAAAGAGCAAGGACTACCATTTTGTACAGTGAGTTGAATTCCTCTCCTGCTGGGAGCAAAACCCTTGAAAGAACTTGGCAGAACCCAGTTCTGTGTCCAGCTCCAGCATCCCTTAGATACTCTGCTAAACACTGTAATGACCACTGTCCAATGACCTTGCAGTGACCTTCTCCACACAGCCCCTCTGAGGGTTTCTCTCAGGCAGCAAGGATGTCAGCACACTGTAGACTTCCTAAAAGCCCAGTGCCTTGAGGGAACTGGTCCTCAGAGGTGCCTAAGCCCTGGATAGGGCAGAGGATTGGCCCTTACCCTCCTTCCCATGCTTCTGGAGCCTTTAAACCGAGTCTGAACACACTGAGTAGACCAAGACTTCAGAAAAAGAATGACTGAGGGTTATTTCCAAGAGCATCCTCCCATCCACGGGCCTCATTGGCCTGAATCATTGCAGACGGTGGACCCTGCATGAGGATGCAGAGCAGAGACATCTCCCTCTGTCGCTGCCCGCTTGCCCTCTGACTCTGAGCCCTCTGTCGCTGCCCGCTTGCCCTCTGACTCTGAGCCCATGACTAAGATGCTCAATGTCATCATCTGCAAGATGATGTGGAGGGACTATGCTTGTGTGGGTGTGTTCGTTACTTTTTTTTCAGATTTAAAGAAAAAGTTGCAAATATAGTGAAAAGAATTCCTGTATCCCTTTGATCCAGATTCCTTGAATGCTATATCTATCATAACCACACTACAATGATCAAAATTTAGGACATTAACATTGATATAACACTGTTTTCTAATGTACAGACCTCATTCAAAGTTTCCCAATTGTTCTTCTTCTGGTCCTGGATCCAATCTAGGACCACACATTCTATTTACTTGTCAAGTCTTTCATCTTTTAGTCTTTTATTATTTTGTTACTATTATTATTTATCACCATTCTAATGGTATTTCTATTATTATTAATCTCCTGAAGTCTTTAGTCTTCTTTATGATCAGATAAACTCGATGCTTTTACGAAATTCCCTTCGAGCTTTTATATGCTATGAATTGAATCTTTCTTGCTGTTTGCATAATCAGTTAAATACGCGGTATTTTGCAGGCCAACTGGGAAGGTTTGTATAACACCCTGATCTGAGTTTATGGGAGTAAAGTTTCTGATAAAGTCTCCCTTGCCTTCTAGAACCTTTTTTTTTTTTAACATCTTTATTGGAGTATAATTGCTTTACAATGGTGTGTTAGTTTCTGCTGTATAACAAAGTGAATCAGTTATACATATACATATGTCCCCATATCTCCTCCCTCTTGCATCTCCCTCCCACCCTCCCTATCCCACCCATCTAGGTGGTCACAAAGCACCGAGCTGATCTCCCTGTGCTATGCGGCTGCTTCCCACTATCTATCTTCTAGAACCTTTAAGTCTAAGTGCAGTCAAACATTTACATCCAGAGTTAGGTAGAAATGATGGCATGGAATGAACATCTCACCTTAACTGGTTGAACTCCGCTGAGTTCACTGGCTTCAAACATAACTAGGTTGGGGTTTCCCTGGTGGCGCAGTGGTTGAGAGTCCGCCTGCCGATGCAGGGGACACAGGTTCGTGCCCCGGTCCGGGAAGATCCCACATGCCACAGAGCGGCTGGGCCCGTGAGCCATGGCCGCTGAGCCTGCGCGTCCAGAGCCTGTGCTCCGCAACGGGAGAGGCCACAACAGTGAGAGGCCCGCGTACCGCAAAAAAAAAAAAAAAAAACATAACTAGGTTTACCCAGATACATGGGTGCTAGAGCGAGGTTGCACCCTGCAGGGGTGAGGTGGGAAAGCAACCAGGAGGGTGAGTGGAGAGGGTGCTGAAATCCAGCCTGGGGTCTGCTCATCACACCCACCTCCTGGCTCTGGGCTCTTCCTGCCCACAAAGTGCCTTTTTCTAATTAGCACGCAGGTGCTAGTGCTGATTCTGCTCAGCCTGGTGCCCTCAACTCAGACCAACGTGTCGGAAAGCCAGTCGCTTTAATAGCAGGAGACAGAGGGACAGTGTGAATGACTCAGAGAAAAAGTGCCACCACCACTAAGAAGGCGTCTCTAAGCACGGAGGCAGGTGGCGCCACCTGGAACACCATCATTACACAGGAAGGGGGCAAAGATGGAACTGGTCACACATCTCACCCCTCGGCTAGGGAGGGGATACCGACAGATCCACCCTCCTTCCTCCCCGCCTTGAGTCCTCAGCCCCCCGGTGACCATTCTCACGTAGCAAACACTATGTTAGAGCTTTTACTTTGTTCATGTTTATTTTTCACCATAAAAGCAAGAACTGCGCCTTAAAGAAAATTTAGAGAATAAGAAAAGTGAAGATTAAAACAAAACTAAATAATTATCGCTGCATGCACCATGCAGGTAAGCGCAGTTAATATTTGTTAGTGTTTTGTGCTCAGTTTTTTAAATGGAAGTCTTCTATATTATAAATATTTTCCTTAACATTGCTATAGTTATATACTATCCTGTTTTTAACTTTCTATTAAATCATAGATGTTTTGATGTTATTACATCATTCAATGTATTACATCAATTTTATATTGTTTTCTCAATTTTTTTTTTTTGTGTGGTATGTGGTCCTCTCACTGTTGTGGCCTCTCCCGTTGCAGAGCACAGGCTCCGGACGCGCAGGCTCAGTGGCCATGGCCCACGTGCCCAGCCGCTCCGCGGCACGTGGGATCTTCCCCAACCGGGGCACGAACCCGCGTCCCCTGCATCGGCAGGCGGACTCTCAACCACTGCGCCACCAGGAAAGCCCTGTTTTCTCAATTTTAATATCTGTGTAATGTTCCATTGAATGGGTTACATAACCTTTGCATCATGAGGTCTTTAACTTTTACCATTAAAAATTACACTTTGCCCTTTATTTAGGATTGTTCTCTTAAGGTGGAATCCCAGAAATGCTATTACTTGGTTAAAGGCCATGCATATTTTGAGATTTACGCTTTAGCTTTCTACTCTTCAGATTGTTTCATTCATTCACTCATAAATTCATTCTCTCTTTGGCCCAGGAGAGATTTGAAAAGGATTTGCACACTGGAACTTGCTCTCTTTCCACTCCTAGAAGTCTGAGCTGCCACAGAACAAGCCCGCGCTAGCCTGGTGGATGATGAGAGATTCATGGCCAGGTCATACCTGTTGTTCCAGCCAACAGCCAGCCAACCACCAGAAGCAGCATCTAACCAAAAGATGTGTGAGTCAGCCCAGTGAAACCCAGCATCAACGGCCAACCCACAGAATTGCGAGCTAAGTACGTGAGCTACGTTATGGGGTGTTTTGCTATATGGCAACACGTAACTGATAGATCCCCTCATTTCTAGATGGGTTCATGTGACTAGTTTTGACCAAGGGAATGTGGACAAAAGTGATGTATGGACCACCTCCAGGGCTGGCCCCTAAAATCTTCTGAAAGACTGTTCACTTGCTTTCTCTTGGCCAGTGAGTCAGGAGAACAGAAGGCTGGAAGGAGACTCTAAGGGATGTAGTCGATCAAAATGGAAAGAGTATGAGTCAGATTCAATACTTAGAGGACAGCTGTCCAGAGAGCCACCCAACCAGGAATATCTTGGCTGGACTTTGCATGAACGAAGTGGTGAAGTGCTGGATGATTTTTTACATTGAGTCACTGAGATAGTGGTGTGGGGGGCGGGGCGTGTGTGTGGGTGTGGGTGTGTGTTGTGTGTGTGAGACAGCAACTAGCAGTAATGAACCTAATGTTTGGTGTTGCTACTTAATACTTGGAACTAGGTGACTGATTACCATGCTTATCCTGATATATCAAATCCAAAGACTAGATAGTGGAGAAGGATATAGATTGAGAAATGGGTGAATTGGGGACAGAATATGAACAAATTTTTATCCCTGCTAAGGTGTTTATTTACTGTTTTATTCAGTGAAGGGCCAATTAGCCATTTTTCAGCAGGAGAATGACAAGGTAAACTATGACAGTCAAATACTTTCTCTTTCCCTCTCTTTCTCTCTCTCTCTCCCCATTTTTTTACCTAATATGCTGTGAGCACTGTTGATGTTTATTAAATAACTTTTTTAAGCAAGGCAGGAAGGAGCCACGTGGAACGGTATTACCCTTACCTTCATAGTTCTGCTGTTTTAGCAGTTCCATGATTTTCATTCTATCTTAATTACATCCATCGCTTTGAGTGATGGTGTCAGAAATTCTTACCTGAATTTAGTTCAATGTCTGTAGCTTTGCTTTGCTCCCTTTTAACCCTCTTCAAGGGATGTACCAGTTCTTCGCTCGTCTTCTTGGGAAGGACTCCCTGAGATCGCTCCAGACTGTTAAATGCATCTCTACTGATTTCTGTGGGATTCAATCAGCAGAAAGCCAGCTTAAGCCCGATGTGAAGTTTGCGTGTTCTCACCTCCCTTGCAGAACAAGGGATGCATCGTTTTTTAAGGATAACATTAAAATTTAAGGTTCAGAGAAGGTCTGTGAAATGCCAAAAACTTTTGCATTCTCTTGCTTCTTTCCCTTCCAGTAAATTTCTATGTGCAGTTCATCACATTCAATGAGGAACAGTTAGGCCACCTTCCCATCCACTCTCCAAATTCTTTGTACTCAATGTCCTTTGCCCTGTCTTCTTTGTTGTTATTCAGTCTTGCTGAAATAATAAGCTCCAGGCTGTTTACAGCTCTTTCTTTATATCATTGAGTTAAAGAGAAGGTACTCAGGATAAGCATTTTTTATTTTATAGGGTCTGCCCATGTTGTCTATGACCAAGAAATGAATAGACTTATCTTTCATTGACAATCTAGCTTTCATACTAATAGTTTTGTCCCCTTAACCAACCAATGGTTGCCAACTTTATTAAGGATATTAATGAATTTAAAAATATCATCAAAAAACAATAATTAACCTTGAATATAAAAGTATTAACCAGAAACACTCAATCACTTTCCCAAGCTTAGGAAACACTTAGAATGTATTAACTGTTCCTAAAGGAGTAATTAAAGAACTTATCTGTTCTGTTTTGAACACAAGGAACAAAGGGTCAATCAAACACAACAATCTGTGATTGCAGATAAACATGAACAAAATGGTTGATATATAAGACGCTGCGTCCACAGAAGTGGATGCTCCCTGATAGGTGAGTCTGTAACATTTCCTAGCAGGCATTTCTCTAAAAGACAAGTCAGGGAATAACACCACCTACCACAAACTGCCCAATCATTGCCTATTTGGGTTGATTCTTGTACATTTCACCTGTATTGTAATAACAGTAATAGTAAGAATTTATGATGCATCTTGCAAAACTGTGTTCCAAACAGGTGTTAAATGTGTGCACTGTTATTGGAAGTGGTCAGGACTGTGTTGCGTAATGGTTTACAAAGCTGTATTGAGGAATTACTGACATATAACACACTGCCCACATTTAAGCAGACAACGTGATAACTTTTGATGTCTGCATACACCCATGAAACCATCACCACAATCAACATAATGAACATCTCTGTCAGCCCTAAAACTTCCCGTGTCTCTGTAATTCTTCATTCCTAAACCCCTGACCACTTGCCAGGCAACCACTGATCTTTCTGTCACTGCAGATGAGTTTGGACTTTTTTTTAGAATTTTAAATCAATGAAAATACGCAGTAGAGTTCATTTGGCATACTTCTTCTGAGATTCTGGTACTTTACAGAGGTATCAAGAGTTCATTCCCTTTTATTGCTGAGCAGTATTCCATTATACAATACATCACAGCTTGTGTATCCATTCACCTGCTGTTGGACATTTGGGTTGATTTGAGTTTTGGGCTATTACTAATAAAGCTGTTATGAATATCTGCATACAGATCTTTGTGTGGACATATGGTTTTATTTCTCTTGGGTGAATAGCTATGGATCACATCGCATGAGTGCTTTTAATTTTTTAAGAAACTACCAAGCTGCTTTCCAAAGTGGTTTTACTATTTTATATTCCAAGCAGAAGTTTATGAGAATTTCAGAATCTCCTAAAATCAAATTCAAAATATTATGTTTATTTATAAGTACTCATTTCTCTAGGGAAAGGGTCCACAGCCTAAATATTTGCAGCCAACGTATTTCCAATAACGATGTTTTCATTTTATTTATTTTATCTTTTGCCATTGAATAATAAGTATCCATTTGGTTCTCATTTTTTTAAAGCAGTTATTTATTTCTAATTTTTTCCACTTCATTAAATAAATCTATTTCATGGGAAAGCTTTCTTCCTGTCTTCCTATCTTTTATCCTTAATTGTCATGATGCAGAATTCTTCCAAAAGCTTCACTTATGCTTTCTTTTAGGGTGTTCATTATGTAGCTTAACTTTTATTTTTTGCTGTCCTAGTTTTTTTTTGGAGGCTATCTTGAAAGCCTACCCTATCTGGACTGATCCTAGACTTGGGCCTGCTTCTCTCAGGCCAAAACCAAGTCTGATGGAAAGATAACTCCAAATTCCTGAGTTTTGGATATGGGTAGTTGAGTACATTCCTACCTCTTAGACAAGGCTAAATGAAAGAGTCAGCTACCGAGCCAACAGAACAGAAAGCTGCCTTCTCTGGGTTTGGGGCAAGTAACAATCTTTGCTAGCTGCTGCTAAATATTTTTTGTTGTTTCCTAACATGGGTGGAGGCGTGGCATGGGAAGGACGATCAGGAAAGGGATACTTAGTATTATTCTGTGGGATGTATCAACATTTTCTCATAATGAGAAAGTGAGGCAGACCTAGTCTGACAATATACGTAGCCAGTGATTGTATCACTTACTATTTGGTCCATTCATACGTATTATATAATATTTACTATTATTGTTTAGTATAATTATAAAATATTATGGTATATTGAATTATATTATTTGGTATATGTATATACCAAACTGATCCCAGTAGAAGTAGTTCTTATTCTAATCCAACAGCAATATCACTCTTTGAACGTATGTGGCATCCAACGGTTTGAGAGGGCTGCTACAATAAGCAGGATGATGTATATTAGGTCAGGAAACTGTTTCTGCTGCAGACTTGAGGGCGCTTTGAGACCTTTTTCAAAGAACTATCTATGGAAGATCCATTGAGATCAGATATTCCATGGTATTGCCATTTTACCACTTTGGAAAAGAGCTGGCATTGTCAACTAATCACAAATACACTCACACCCTATACACCATGAGTCCCACTCCTAGGCAACACACACATGCATGCACGTTCAATAGAAATGTGTTTGCTTGCACCAAAAATGTACATGGGAATGTTCATAGCTGCACTTTGGGCTGTATCCCCAAACCATAAACAATCCCTATGTCTATCAACAACAGAATGAATAAATCCACCACAGAATATCCAGACGATGGAATTCCACACGGCAATGAAAATAAATGACGTGTTGCTACCTGCTACCACGTGAGTGCATCTTACAAATATCATGTTGGGCAAAATAAACCAGATATAAAAGATACATAGTGTATGACTCTCTTTACATAACGTTCAAGAAATAGGCAAACAAATCCACTGTGTATGAGTATGCACGCTAAAGCGGCAAAACTATAAAGAAAAGCAAGAGAGTTATTAAGATATTCTATATCCTAGTCAGGGAATCAATTACTTTTCTGGAGGGAGAAGAGGAGAGAGGTTGGGTGCTGGGTGATGGGTCGTACTTAGGAGGGTTTTGTGTGTTCTCAAATCATTGTGACATAGTTCTGATTCTTGTAGTTTTTCCTATAATACCTATATTTAAAAACTTATTAAAAGAAAGGTTAAGAAAATAAGTCCCCCTGGGCTTCCCTGGTGGCACAGTGGTTAGGAATCCGCCTGCTAATGCAGGGGACACGGGTTCGAGCCCTGGTCCAGGAAGATCCCACGTGCTGTGGAGCAACTAAGCCTGTGCGCCACAACTACTGAGCCTGCGCTCTAGAGCCTGCGAGCCACAACTACTGAGCCTGCGCTCTAGAGCCCGCGTGCCACAACTACTGAAGCCTGCGTGCCTAGAGCCCGTGCTCTGCAACAAGAGAAGCCACCGCAATGAGAAGCCCATGCACCGCAACGAAGAGTAGCCCCCGCTCACCGCAACTAGAGAAAGCCCGAGCGCAGCAACGAAGACCCAATGCAGCCAAAAATAAATAAATAAATAAATAAATAAATAAATAAATAAAAAGTCCTCCACAGAGCTCTGTGATGACCTAGATGGGTGGGATGGGGGTGGGGGGGGTGGGAGGGAGGTCCAAGAGGGAGGGCACATATGTGTACATATAGCTGATTCACTTCGTCGTACAGCAGAAACTAACACAACATTGTAAAGCAATTATACGCCATTAAAAAAAAAAAGTCCTCCAGCCACTGTCTGTGGCGGCTGGTCTGGGAAGACCATGCACTGGCCACAGCTGCCATTTCTCTGTCTTGCTGGCTCCTGTCTGTGCTGACACCCGCCCCCTGGCCAATCGCCTCTGCCTCTCCCACGTATGCTGCTTAGTTCTGCGTGCTCCCAATCTCCACCTCAGATTGCCTTTGGGGAGGATGTTTTGATGTCCCGCCCATATTCATCTGGTCCTCCAGGTGCCTCATCTTTGGTGTATTTCCTCTCCTACAGGTGCTCATGGCTTTGGGCTACTGTAGCTGGAAGTAGGTCCACCCTTCCCATGTTCTTTGTCTCCAGAGACCAGACACGCAAATATAATCCAGTGGCCTAATATCCCCCCCCCAATCCCCCCGACAACCAGCCTGAGAAGGAGTGTGTGCACCCTTTTATCCCAAATAGCCTTTTCTCTGTTGTCAGCTGTAGGGAAAGAGACTTCGGAGAGGCATCCAGTAGAGGGAAGGCCACATTACTCTGATTAATGGGCTTCAAATTAAAAGGAACAAATCACTATCCTGAAAGTGAACTTACCAAATAATGTCCTATTAAAAAAAAAAATCGCTGACCATTTTCTCAAAGGGCACACTAATTAAAAGTGGTTTGAGGATAGAACGGGAACAAATGTTTATTGATTTCCTACAATGTGCCAGACATTGTATTAAACTCTTACGTAATCCCACCTTATGGAGTGTGTGCTATTACCTCCAGCGTATAGGCGAGGAAACTGGGGCCCACGGTGAGGAAACCTGGTGCACCCTTGCTCACTCTGGTAATGATCGAGAGAATCCGGGACTGAAACTCTGCTGGGCTTGGCTCCAAAACGAAGACTCTTTCCACACCATTATGGTGTAGAGCTTCTGGACAGGATGATATATAGGGCAGACCTGGCAAAACAAATATGTTACATTGTAAACATCAGACAAGTCAGATATTTGCAAGGTGGGAGAGGAGAGATCTTTCTGCCTGTTACCTCTATACTACCCTTGAGTGAACAAAGTAATTATTGGTTGGGGCGAACTCACGGCATCTGGATAACTCATTAGCTCTTATTTGTTTAAAGTCTGACGGTGTATGACAAAAGGATTTGTTCCAGATGCCAAAGTAGCACAATGGAGTTTAACAGCCTGTGCACTTAGAAAAGCTTCACTGCAGGAAATCACTGGAGGTCACTGAGGCAGAGAGAGGCTGGTCAACGCCGGCTCAGCCTCACAATAAGGCCCCAGCTCTCCTCCCGGGAAGCCACCACTTTCTGTCCCAACTCATCCATAATTCTTTGCGCACGACTCAGAACGTTAATACCTTTTCCATCCTCTGAACTTGAGGTCCTTGAAGGGATTATTGAAATAAATTCCTTTTGGGGTTTGCTACTGGAAAAACATTTTATCTAATACACACACACACACACACACACACACACACACACACACACACCCCTATTCCCATAATCCTAACTACTTAATTCAACATGCTTTGCTTTTTCCTTTGCTTCTCAGGAAGCTCAGAGCTCAATTTCCTACTCAAGTGCAGAGTTCTGCTCAGCCTAACTTCCTCATAAAATTAGGTGTCCCCTCTGTCCCATGCCTTGTTTTATCACTATTCACATGGTCCTCTATTATCTGTATGAATCTTCATCCTCTTTGCCCTGGTTTCTTTTTTATTTTCTTTTGCTTAGCAAGGATTACCATTACCACCTGGCATATCATTTATTCGTATAGTAGTTTACGATCTGTATTGTAACAGGAGGGATATAAACTCCATGACAGCACAGACGTTATTTATTCTATTCACTGCTGTATCCTTGGAGCCTAGAACAGTGCCTTGAAGACTGTAGGCTCACTCTGCATTTCTCTGCCAGGTCAGGTTAAGTGCTTTAGCAAACAAGCCCCTAAACTCAGTGGCTTAAACCCATAAAGGGTTATTCCTCACTCAGATTGCAGCCCAAGATGGGTGAGTGGGATCATTCTGAGACTCAGACTCTCCATCCCCTAGAGCCTCAGAATTCTCTACTGGATATTCTGCATTTGGCCAAACACGAGGGAAAGAAGGAGGCCTGGAGCATCATGCAGTGTGCTTCACTCTGTGCACATCGCATTGTCCAGATCCCAGCCACACACTCCTCCCTGTGTGCCCAAGAAAACAAGGAGAAGGAAAGTGGGCATATAGCAGTCTCTGCATGAATGATATCACAGGACACATTGAACGGTAGTTTGTATTTCTTTTTCAAATCCTGGAATAATTTCATCATTAAAGGGACTAGGCTAGAGGAAGAATGGGGTCTATTTAATATTTGGAAGTCACTTATCCCATAGTGGTTTGATTAAAAGATATTAACAAAAAGGTCCAAATCTTTTGACAATAGTCACAGCTACCACTTACTCTGGACTAGGCACTGTTCTAGGCACTTTACATCTTATTTTCTCCTCAGATATCTTTATGAGATAGGTACTACTATTGTCCTCATTTCACAGATGAGTGAACCAAGGAAGAAAGAGGTTAGGTAACTTTCCCACATCACACAGCTAAGAAATGGCTGAACTGGGATTTGAGCCCAGGCAGTACGATTCTTGGATCTATGGATTACACAAGTATGATAGCCTGCCCTAAAACGGGATGGGGTCAGCCAGACATTCTCTTTGAAGTAAGGGGTGTGTGTGGGGAAACGTGAGTACCCTGTTCTTTCCTAGTCCAGGAGGATGGAGATGTGCTAAATCTTTACAGCCGATGCAAATGGAGCCTGTTCTCCACCTACTTCCTTTTTAAAAAAATATATATTCTGTTTTTAAAATTTTTTATTTATTTATTTGGTTGCACTGGATCTTAGTTGTGGCAGGTGGGCTCCTTAGTTGTGGCCCAAGGGCTCCTTAGTTGCTGCTTGCTGGCACCTTAGTTGCAGCACATGGGCTCCTTAGTTGTGGCATGTGAACTCTTAGTTGTGGCATGCATGTGGGATCTAGTTCCCTGACCAGGGATCAAACCTGGGCCCCCTGCATTGGGAGTGTGGAGTCTTAACCACTGAGCCACCAAGGAAGTCCCTCCACCTACTTAGTCTCTTTCTCACACAAATGGCTACAAATAACACAAACAGCAGTTTTCCCTCTAAATTTTATCTGTTGGTCCCACTGGCTGTAAAGGAGAAATCAGAGTACTTCATGCTCTGCTTTCTCCCCTCCTTCCTCACCCCAGCTTTTCGACAATAAAAGATATTTAATGAGCACCTATTTGGTGCCAGACAGTTTTCTAAGCACCAAAGTCTGGAGGAGATGAAGACACGACAACTAAATGCAGTGCATGTTCCTAATAGCATCCTGGGTCATAAATAAAAAGAGACATAGCAGAATATAAGCCCAGCAGACCAAGTGCTAGGTATCTAAATATCTAGTATGATGCCAGCTGGTGATGAGTGTCTCAAAGAAAACAGAGGCAAGGGTGGTCAGAGACATCCTCTCCTGAGGATGTTTGGGCAGAGCCATGAATGACACAAGAGAATCCATCACTTTAAAATGTGGATGAGAGGGTCCCAGGAAAAAGGAATAGCATGTTCAGACCCAGAGCTAACCACCATTCGATTTTCGATGATTGCATGGCAACATTTGTACATTTTCAGGGTTTGTAACATTTATATTCTACTTTTTAAAATAATTTATTTGGAAGTAATTACAAACCTACAGAAGAGTTAACAAGTTCAAAGAACTCCCGTAACTCCTTCACCCCTACTCCCCAGGTGTTAACATTTCATTGCATTGCTCCATATTCCCCTCCCTCCCTTCCTCTCTCTCTCTGTCTCTCTCTCACACACACACACTCACACACACACACTTCTTTTTCTTCATTATTTGAGAGCAAGATGTAGACGTGAAATCCCTTCATTTGTAAAGACTCTAAAACAAAGATAATCTCCTACAGAGCCACCATACAAGCTTCCAGATCAGAAAGTCAATATTTTCACACTGCTTCCATCCAATCCAAAGATGCCATTCAAATTTTTCCAACTGTCTCAACTTCTCAACTATGTCTCTTTTTCCTTTATGGTCCAGGCCACCATCCAAGGACATGTACTGTATCTCATTGTCGTGTCTGTTAGTCCCCTCCAACCTGAAACAGTTCCTTATCTTTCTGTCTCTCACATCCTCCACAATTTTAGAGTACAGGCTTCACACGCTGTCAGATGACACTCAGCGTGGGTCTATCTGACGTCTCCACAACACCAGATCCAGATTGTGCATTCCTGGCAGGGATATCACAGAAATGATGCTGTGTTCTCAGCACAGTGCTTTACGTATACACGATGTCAACTCAGGCTACCCATCACTGGTGATATTAACCTTGATCACCTGGTCAGGCTGGTATATGCCAGGTTTCTCTACCATAATGACATCATTTTCCCTTTTGTAACTGGTTATTATCTCGTGGGGGTATATTCTGAGATCATACCAATACTATGTACATCATCATATTACTACCCACCTACCTTAGCATGTCTGAACCAATACCTGCCTGAATCAGTGACCACAGGTCCACTATATCCAAGGACCAAATAGTGATTTTGTTTCCATCAATCCTTTTATACTTATTAGTTTGAATTGTACTATAAGATAGAGCTTTTCCTTCTTCTCCTTTTGTTTATTTACATCAGAATGGACCGAGAGATTCTTACTTTATTTACTGTATTATAATCTGTAATACTTAAGCAGAGTTTTGAAACCACATTTTTTTTTTAGCTTCGTCCCACAGTTGGATTGATTCAATGTTTACAGCCAGTCTGCTTACCAGAGTGCTACCGTTCATTTGTTGGCTGAAGTTAATCATCTAGTATTTCTTTAACAAGACCCTATGGGGTTTATATTCTCTAAGTTTTAATACTCTTTAAAATGGTTTTCTTCTTTTTCCTATAACAGCTTTATTGAGTTATAATTCACATACCATACAATTCATCCATTTCACTTGACAATTCAATGGCTTTTAGTATATTCACAGAGTTGAGCAATGATTACCACAATCAATTTTAGAATGTTTTTCTCACTCCAAAAAGGATCTTGGTACCTAGGAATAGTCACACTACATTCTTCCCACCCTCCCCCAACCCGCTCCCCCCACCAGCCCTAGGTAACGACTGATGCCTTTTTTTTTTTTTTTTTTGTCTACATAGAGTTGCCTATTCTGGACAGTTCACATAAATGAATCCATACACTATGTGGTCCTTTGTGACGGCTTCTTTCACTTACCATAATGCTGAGTAACAGTCCATTGTATGCATACACCACCTTTTGTCTATCCTTTCAACAGTTAACGGACATTGAGTTGTTCCCCTTTTGGCTACTGTGAACCATGCTGCTTTGAACATTCATGTACAAGTTATTGTGTGGATGTAGATTCTCATTTCTCTTGGGTATGTAACTATGAGTGGAATTTCTGAGTCATATGGTAATTCTATGTTTAACTTTTTTTTTTTTTTTTTTTGCGGTACGTGGGCCTCTCACTGTTGTGGCCTCTCCCGTTGCGGAGCACAGGCTCCGGACGCGCAGGCCCAGCGGCCACGGCTCACGGGCCCAGCCGCTCCAGGGCATGTGGGATCCTCCTGGACCGGGGCACGAACCCGTGCTCCCTGCATCGGCAGGCGGACTCTCAACCACTGTGCCACCAGGGAAGCCCCCTATGTTTAACATTTTAAGGAACTACCAAACTGTTTTCCACAGTGACTACACCAGTTTACATTCCCACGAGTAATGCACAAGAGTTACAGTTTCTTTACATTCTCATCAACACATTATTATCTATCTCTTTTATTATAGCCATCCTAGTGGTGATCAAGTGGTATCTCATCGTGGTTTTTGATTTGCATTTCCCTGATGGCAATGATGTTAAGTATCTTTTTTTTTGTGTGCTCATTGCCCACTTGTATAACTTCTTTGAAGAATATCTATTTATATGCTTTGCCTGTGTTTAAATTGGATTATTCATCTTTTTATTATTGTGTTGTTAGAGTTTTTTTTATATATTCCAGATCTAATCCCCTTGTTAGATGTATGATTCGCAAAAATTTTCTCCCATTGTTCGTTGTCTTTTCACTCTTTTTATGGTGTTCTTTGAAGCGCAAATATTTTTAATTTGGATGAAGTCCCATTTATCTATTTTTCCATTTGTTGCTTGTGTTTTTGGTATCATATATCAGAAATTACTTCTTAATGCAAGTCATGAAGATTTAACTCTATGTTTTCTTTTAAGAGTTTTATGTTTAGCTGTTACATTTAAGGTTTTGATCATTTTGACTTAATTTTTGTATGTGCTGTGAATTAGGGGTCCAGCTTCATTTTTTTGCATGTTGATATCCTGTTTTCCCCGCAGCATTAGATCAAAAGACTAGTCTCTCTGCCATTGAATTGATTTCGTACCCTTGTCAAAAATCAATCAAATATAAATGCTAGGGTATATTTCTAGACTCTCAGTTTTTTTCCATTGGTCTATATGTTGATCCTTATGCCAGTACTAGCATGATTTTCTTTTGCTCTTGTACTTTAAAAGTTATACTGGGTATAAAATGGTTGGGTCTTCATTTCTTACCTTGAAGATTTTGGGAGTGTGACTCCACTGTCTTCAGCACTGAATATGGAAAAGTTTGAGGCCCAATCCAATGAGTTTTTTAAAAATTTATTTTATTTATTTATTTTTGGCTGTGTTGGGTCTTCATTGCTGCACGTGGGCTTTCTCTAGCTGTGGTGAGTGGTGGCTTCTCTTGTTGCGGAGCACGCGCTCCCAGCACGCAGGCTTCAGTAGTTGTGGCACATGGACTCAGTAGTTGTGGCTTGCAGGCTCTAGAGTGCAGGCTCAGTAGTTGTGGCGCATGGGCTTAGTTGCTCCGTGACATGTGGGATCTTCCCGGACCAGGGCTCGAACCCATGTCCCCTGCATTGGCGGCCGGATTCTTAACCACTGTGCCATCAGGGAAGCCCCAATCCAATGATTTTTACAGCTTCCTTGATATTTTGATTCAATGCCCAAAGGATTGTTTCTTTTTATGTAATGGTCACTATTTCTTAGGATGTCTCTTGGTGCTAATAGTTCCATGTCAGTTTTTCTTGAGAGCATGGTGTGCTTTCATTATGTGGATTCGATCTTTATTTTACAGAAAGTTTTCTTGGACTAAAATCTCATAATTTTTTTGTTTCATTATTTTAGTGTCTTCTTCTTCTTTTGACTTTATTCTCTTCATAGATATGTAAGTAGGTAGATAGATATAACACAATACAGATAGATAATATAGAGAAAAATATTATATACATATGTGTGTATAGAACATATGTATATTCTTTGGTTCTTCTTTTATGTTCATTTTTGCTTGATTTTCTCAACCCTTTCCTCCATAATAAACTACTGTGCTTTCAACTATACTAACTCTTCTTTATCTTTTCTTTAATGTAGCTTGTATTTCTCAGAATTTTTATTTTTCTCTTCCATTTCCTTCTTGTTCACTTCTTTCTGCCAGCTTCAGTTTCCGCTCATTCTGTTACGGTATCATATATTCTCTGTGTGCTTACATTTCTGCTTTGAGCTTTATTTTTAAATATTGATACTTTATTAAAATATTCTTTAATGAATGAAACTGTAGTGCCACTATTCCTCTGTTCAAAGACCACGTTTCTCTCTATGCATTTCTCATTTGCCATTTTCTCCCACTTTTGACCTTTTTTCTTACATAGTTTCTATACAGTTCTTGTCTTGGTCCCTTTTATATTATACTTTGTCTCTTTTTTTTTTTTGCGGTACGCGGGCCTCTCACTGTTGTGGCCTCTCCCGCCGTGGAGCACAGGCTCCGGACGCGCAGGTTCAGCGGCCATGGCTCACAGGCCAGCCACTCCGTGGCATGTGGGATCTTCCCGGACCAGAGGCACAAACCCGTGTCCCCTGCGTCGGCAGGCGGACTCTCAACCACTGCGCCACCAGGGAAGCCCTATACTTTGTCTTTGACCGAAATGTGCTTTTTTTCTGGACATACAATTTGTGTAAGGATTCTGTGTTGGGAAGGGTGGAAGCTGTTATTAGGGACAGAACTAAACCTCCCTGCTGTTCAGTGAAGTTGCTCAGGACTCTTTGGTGCCCATGTGAGTAGGTCCTGTCTTTCCTTAGCTGAGAGAAACGTGCTCCCACCACTGTCCCTCTTGCCTGCTCTGCCCATTGACAGATTGCTTCCTGCAAGTAAGGTGTCCTGTCCCAGTGGTGTTAAGCACTCGTAAGCACATACAGGGCGAGAGTTAACAAAATAGCATCTGTAGCTGTCTTTGAAGTATTATGCCATGTGACGCTTTTATTCTGTCCTTTATACTTCTCTATAATTTCAGTTTTAAAATGTATATTATCTCTATAATCAGAAAATTGATGCATTTTATTAAAAGTAGAAGGTCCCCATGGCTACAGTGGAGTGAAAAGACTCAGGTGAGTGGGAAAGCTGAATCTACAAGCTAGTCCTTGTGAAGTGCCCGGGACTAAATAGTTAATGACAAGCCCACTGAGGGGGCCACAGGGCTCAGACCTGGCCAGGCAAAATTGGCCACTACAGTTAAAGAAAGTAAACTGAAAAAAAAAAAAAAAAAAGAGAAAAAAAAAAAAAGAAAGTTAACTGTACAGGTTAAGCAGGGGAAAAAAACAAAACAAAACCCTGAAGCAAGGCTGGACAGAGGGGAAATCTTATACATCGCAATCATTATTATAATCATCAAAACTCCGTTGGGAGAGGAAATTGAAGCTCTGAGAGGTTAGGTAAATTGCCCAGAGTCCCTCCATTGTGACGATGCCGATTAAATCCTGCTCTTGTAATTCCACATCCCAAGGCCTTTCCTCTCCTTCCTGCCTACTTATTAGCTCTCCAGCTGGGTGACTCCGTGTATGGTGATGCTATTAACCAAGAGAGGGGATGCTGGGGAGGGGAAAGGAGGCAGCTTGCAGGGAGAGATAATGAGCTCTGTTTTGGACATGATGAGTTATTGTGAGTGCAGCACTCCCAGCTCCGCTGCTGGAATAACACAGAGACAGAGGCATCATTTTATGTGAAAGCCCACTGTTCCTGTCACCTCGCTCCTGTCAGTCAAACGAGGAAAGAAATAATGTTTCTAGAACCCTTGCTGGTGGCTGTCTTTCTCCCAGAATGAAACCACCTAGCACAGATGACACTGGGATCTCAAAGAGACAGGATCTGACAGCGCCTGCTCTGAATCATGCGCCGGCCACAGGGGACGAGGATGAGCTCCTGGCATCCATCCTGCTCCAGGCTCTTGGGTGGGGGCATTCCAGACACCTTGGGGGGTGGAGGGTGGTAGGGGAGTGGTGACAGCCTTATTGAACTATTCTGTAACTTGAGAGATTTGCCTTCCCCACTGTGGTCCTAAGCAACCCGTCTCAGGGGATTTTATCAGGGCCAAGTTTTCCCCTTAAGATTGACAAGCACAGCATCCTGATCTGATCTATCCATTCACTGCCTTTGTGCAGAGACCAGTTTGCCAAGACTGATGGCGAGGGTTCCAAACCCAACAACACAGTAACAGAAAAATACATCCAGGCAAACGAATGCAACTTGTGTGAGATAAACTTTTTGCAAAAGAGGCAGTTGTTGAATTCCAAGCCTATTTTTAAGGTGTAACTGTATAGAAAAAAAATGGTAGTCTAACTCTTTTTCTTTCTGGTTGAAATAGTCTAATAGGCCTGTGACTTGCATTTTTTTTTTTTTGGTATCAAATTTAGATTCAAATTCAGACTCTGCCACTTAACTGTTCTGTACCCTTGGGTAAGTAGTTTAGTCTCTAAACCTCAATTTGCTCATAATCTAAGGGGCATCGTAACACCAGTCTCATAGCATTCTTGTGAGGATTCTATTAAATGAGATCATGTGTGGAAAACATTTAGCACCGGGTTTGGAACATAGCAAGTGCAAATAACTAGCAGCTATCATCAATATTCTTTTGCAAAATGCAATACGTACCCAAGTACCCAGGTCCCCACAACAATATTGTGCCCTGTACCCAGTATGATTTTAGCTCTTGAGAATGAATGTGGCAACCACGGTGCATTTCGATGTCTTCTTAGAGCCTCCTCTATAGGTAAACTCCCTGCTCCAGCATTTATGCAACTTGAGCCTGTTATAAAATGCAACAGTGACGATGTCCGTGGGTTATGAATCATCTCTAGACGGTAAGCAGATGAGAGCAGAGGCCACTTTTTGTTTTATGCATCAGTGTGTCCCCAGCATCTAGTACACCATCCGGTGTATGATGTCTTAACATACATTTTAAGATTGAATAAGTTAATTACGTGCTCTATGCCAATATCCTTCCAGGCGCTCTGCAGACTTTGCTTCAACTCTTTTCTACACCCTTGAAAATGAACTGACTCCCAGATCAGTGAGGATCAGCTAGGTGATGCTGTGATAACAAACATGCCTCCAATCTTCGTGGCTTATAACAGTTCTTAATCACTGACACTACATGTCTGATGATTGTTCAGCTGGCAGCTTTCCTCCCAAGCTTCCTCACTCCAGGATCTAGGTGATGGAGCAGCCACTGTTGCCAGTCCCAGGGGCACAGAGGAAAAAGCAGGATGGGCCGCAAACTGGCTGTTAACTCCCTAGAAGTGCTCATGACTCTCTTGTGCTCACATGTCACCTGACCATGCCTGATGTCAAAGGACACGGGACGGGGGTAGTAGAACCCCATCAAGTGTCTGGGAGAACACATGGACTTTTTTGTGAACAGTCCTTGTTTCCTCATGAGGGAAGCTGGGACTCTTGGTGGAATAACTTAGCCAGGTGTTAAGGAAATGAATCATAGTCTGTTTGCATCTAGAGCACACTGCATCCCGTTTGTCTTTTTGGTCTGCCTGTGTCTCCTGTCCTCATGGAGCCAATATTTGGTCTCTGTAGGCGATCTGTTTTCCCCAAGATTTGAATAGACTGAGTGGATATAATCAGGTTGCCACTTTACATAAATATCAAATTCCAGCGAACTGACTCCTAAGCAGAAGGTCGTTCTCCAGAACCACAGGAATGTCTAGTTGGCCAGGCCCCAGATGACGACAAGAAGCTGGCCTTTGTCACTCTGATGTGGCACAGATTTCCAGGCCATCTAAATCTAAGTGTCAAAGGATGTCAGGATCTGTTGTGGAGACGTCCTTGCCATCCAGGCAGATATTCTACTGGTAATTCAACTCTAAGCCTGTGGAGACGTCTTTGCCATCCAGGCAGATATTCTACTGGTAATTCAACTCTAAGCCTGTGGAGACGTCCTTGCCATCCAGGCAGATATTCTACTGGTAGTTCACATCTAAGCCTGCTTCTCTAAGATGGCTGACTGTTCCAGCTTTCTGAGCCACCGCTGCCCTACAGAAACAAAATGCCAATCTTGTTACCTGTGCTCCAACCCCGGAAAACTTAGAATATTTCTACTTATCTAAATGTGATGGAGGAGGAAAAAGTATCTACCTTTTTTTTTTCTGAAACAATCACTTAGTAACTCATTATCCATCAGCTGACATTTCCTAATAGCACAGTGGTTTGATTTCCATGCTTTTTAATTTTTTAAAATCATTTTCCTTCTGTGGCGCGAGTCCTGGTTATATTTGGTAAATGGACTACGGAAATGTACTCACAGTACATGGTTCTTGAATCTTCAGTCTCATCATCCTCAACCACTGAAGCCTTATCTGAACCACTTACAAGAGTCTGGGCAGCCCTGGAGTTTGTACTTTTCCTTTTCCCTGGTCCTCTCTTATTGATGTGTTAAAAAAAAAAAATTAAATGGTCACGAGTCACACAGAAGCAGATAGAAAAGGTAGAAAAGAAATGTAAACTTGTCCAAGACTTAATTTAGCAGCTCTCAACCAGGGGTATGAATCAGCCTCATTTGCATAGCTTTTTCTAATCTCTATCTGCCCGGGACTCATCCAGAACCATTGAATCAGAGATCCAGGTAGGGGGCCCAGGACTTGTTTAACTTTTGAAAGTCCCAGGATGTCACTTCTGCTTTGAGAACCACTGAATGAGATCATCAACCACTGAATAGCTGAGCCAGCATCCCTTCCTGACCACCCCGACCCACTCCCCTTAATACTTTGCATGTATAATTTTCATCAAATGAATAGTACATTTATAGACGTTATGTTGAGGTTAAGATGTGTTTATTCTGCTCATCCCTACAAGCTTTTAGATGCTAATTAAGGTCATTTTCAATGTTTGTCTCCGAGTCAGCTGGAACAATAACCCTCACTTGTCAAGCAGTATGGCCTCACTGCATGACCTCTTGTATCTTTCTGGCGCACCAAGAGGGGAGGGGACAGTTGTCTCACAAGGAATTCCTGCTGCAGCCTCTAACTCTGGCTGGTTCACCACCGTTGCTTGGGCCATCTACAAGGGTGTGCCGATCCTTCCCTAAACTCTGAATTTTCTGGCTGTGACAGTGTTGCCTGTCCTTCTACCTCCACATGTCTCCAGATCTGACAGTGACCTTCCTCATTGGCTTGCAGGGAAATGTTGCCCTTTTCTTATTTATTTTGATGTTGAGAGAGAAGAGAGGGGACAGGTGGGGCCATAGCTGAGTTGCACTGACTGTTAGAGACACAGTGTTTCATATCACCCTGCAGCTCTTCTTTCCTGCTACCATAGGCCCTGATGACCAGGTTGGACTACCATGGCAGACTCCTCCATCTGTAGCATTTTCTCTCTCAGGAACTTCCTTCTCCTTCCTGCAAGCTAGCTTCTGTTGCTTTCCCGCCTATAGCCTCTTTAGACCTCCCCGATATCTACATTTTGCATTTCATTCTCATTGTACGGTTGGCCTCTTGGGGGCGGGGTCAAGCAGGCAGGATCTCCACTGAAGGCTTCCATAGCATCAACGCCCAGATTCACGGGGGAGAAGCTTGCAGCTCAGATTGGACAGTGAATCGATGGGGAGGGGTCTGGTTGGGGATGTAGATGAGAATTGTATTTTTTGGACTCTTTCCTGAAGGATCGGGTGTCTGGAGAACTTTTCATCATACAAAGCAAGATGGCAACTTTCCCAGGAAAAGGGGAGAAGAGGGGAGCAGGAAAGTAGAGTGACACTCTCTGCCTCTGTTTCCACTTTGTGACAATTGGTAGCTTTCCTTCTAAACTGCAGATGCCGTTATTTAAAAGGAAACAAAGAGAACTTCTTCTATGGCTTAGCAGATCCAGGTACACAAAGGGACAGGGTAAGGTATGATTGGGAATACTCTGGAAGGATATCCTTTCAAAGGACAGCTATCATGCTGAGTTGCCTCTTCAGAGGAGGTGAGGGAAAAGGGGCTTCAAAGCACCCTTCAGAGCTTTCAAAGGCATCCGTTTCGGGAAACACAGGAGCCTGATGTCTGAGAATGGAAAAGTGGGCTGTGAACTGCTCCAGACTCCTGACCCAGGATATCCCAGGGGGAGGGTGCTGGGAGGGCTGACCACCTGCCTTGGTGGTGGAGCCTGGGAAGAGTGGCATTGGGACTGGCCAGCACAGGGTTTGCAGGGCCATGGGGAATGCCAGTGTTCCCATGGAGCAGGCATAGGTCACGTGACAAGGCAGTTATGGGGTCATCTTGGATCCTTTTCAATCAGGTTGCGCAGGGGGCCAAGGAGTGTCGGCAGAAAGAGGCCAGAGGACCACGGCTGGATGCCCAGGGGCTGAAGAAAGATTGTAAGTCACAACCTAGAATAGATACATCCACCCTGGTGCCCAGGTCAAGGACGCCAAGCCACTAGTCTCCAAGTGCACCGCAAAGGAGAAAGCAACAACTGTACACATCTGAACAGACCCAGAGAACAAAAAGCCAGACAACTACACCTCTTCTGCCCTTTCCTTCTCCAATAGCAGTCCCTGGAGGCTGACGCTGTGAGGGTGGGAGGGGGCCGGGATAGGAGGTTCAAGGGGGTTCATGGGGATACAGAGTGGAAGCAGCAGGAAGAGAAATTTGAGAATACTGACCCCTCTGCCCCCTTTCTTACCGCGGGCTTCCAGCCAAGTTCACAGTCTCTCTTTAAATTGTGGTGTGAACATTGTAGTCTCTGAATCAATCTGTGTTTGTAATTGAAAATAACTTTGAGATGTTCTATTGTCTAAGAGTGAGCAGAGAAAACAAGGGTAAGATTCCCTCGTGAAATAAAGTTTAAAGGGACAGAGAGACAGAATAAGTTGTCTTGTAACCACAGTCCACACGTCTACAAAGAGAGGAACCAGGAGACGACAGTAGAAACCTACACATTATGACTGTGTGTCCTGAACTGCCTTCTGTTAAGTCCAGATTGTTTTCTGCATTATATAATAAAAGGAAACCAAGGAAATGGACTTGAGTGTACGCTGGGACTAGAGCTTAGAAAATGGTGCTCTCGAGGGTTTCCCTGGTGGCGCAGTGGTTGGGAGTCCGCCTGCCGATCCAGGGGATGCGGGTTCGTGCCCCGGTCCAGGAAGATCCCACATGCCGCGGAGCGGCTGGGCCCGTGAGCCATGGCCGCTGAGCCTGCGCGTCCGGAGCTTGTGCTCCGCAACGGGAGAGGCCACAGCAGTGAGAGGCCCGCGTACCGAAAAAAAAAAAAAAAAAAAAAGAAAAGGAAAAAAAGAAAATGGTGCCCTCGGAAGAGTCATGGACTGAAAGAGTCCCAAGAATGAGGTGAAAGTCTCCACATAAAGAAGTTCCTCTTTCTAGTGGTAAAGACCTGGACTTTTCACATTTGGCCTCGTGGCCTCTCTGCCAAGTACAGGAAAATCAAAATATGCTTTTGGTTTGAATTCCTTTCAAAAGTGTCCTCCTTGACCCTTTGCTCAGAAGCAACATCAACCTACAGGCTCATTGGAAAGAGGATGAAACCTAAGATGGAGAGCAAGTCAAGGGTGTTGACTGGAACCTTAGTGACAATGCCCATTTTTACTGATAAGCAGTGTGTGGTCAGACTCATCCCTGGGGGCTGCCCTTCGGAATGGTGGGTGGGTGGGCAGGTAAGTCTGACGTGGCAAGATGCCCCAGAATTATGTGCTCCTTCTTGGAAGCCTCTGCTCCACCAGATAAGGCATCTGTTTCCACTTGCCCCTGCTGTGTTCTGGGCAACATTGGATGCTGTAATTCATGACGTAGTTTTGTGAACTTGAAAGGACACTGAGATTGGACTCCCATGGACTTGGTTCAAATTGTGACTCTGCCACTGACTCTTTGACCTGGCCGTATAGCCTAAAGGTGCTCATTCTCTTCTTGACTCTCTCTAAACCTTGAAAACTGGTTCTGAGGATTCAATGACGCTTTGGAGGTGAAAAACCTTTTGCACAATGCAACAGACAACAGTTGATCTTTATGTCTATTTTTTATAATAAAACAATAACTCTGGAAGTTTGCTACTAAGACATCCTAGTCATAAAGCAAAGAAATAATTCTTGAACAGGACTCAGTGGCTGTGACGGACACTCAATCCCCAAATTACTTGAAGTCCAGGAAGGATAAAATTGGTAGCACTGAGTGCATCTGCAACGAGAAAATTTAATATCCAGCCCGTTTCAGAATGCGCGCATGATCCTGTTTTTTTATTTGAAGAAAGGGTTTTAGAAGTTCTGTCTCTACTCTTCTGCTCCCTTTTGCCTGGCAGTCAGCCTACTTAAACATTCTTCTCTTGTGTATTTTTTTTCCCTCCTGTTAAAAAGTTTGTTGAGTGAGCCACTGAAATTTTTAAGCCAGCACTGGAAATGCCTGACTGGGCCAAGCACAGCTTTACTAACAGAGAGTATTAAAAAGATAAATTGTTGTGGACCGAAAGAGATAAAATTATATGCGCGTGTAAAGGGAGAGTGGCCAGTGAAAGGCATTTGAAGCACGCCTGTGAAGCCAGCAGGTTTTTAGGGCGCCTGGAGTAGCTCACACACCACACAAGCTTTCCAATTGGGAGAGCACTTTTTTTCCCCTGCAGTTCCCTAAAAATACTCCTTATGTAATGGGTTAACCCCTTCTCTGCCAAGAACTCTCACCAAAACACCTACCATCCCCCACCCCCAGACTCAGTGTCATGATTCCCAACCCTTCTTGCCCTGGTCTCTCTCCTGGAGACTCAGGAGGTGTCTGTGTCCCTCTTCCTCTGCCTTTGATGTGGACACCCAGTTGTGCCAACCCAGCTGGGGTTCCCATCGGCGCCTATGTTGACTCCTGTGGGGCCTGGATCCACATCCCTCACTTGGACTTATGTCAAGAAACCCTCTCTTCAAAAACTTAAAAGTAGTTATTTCTATTTATCCCCATTTTATACCAACAATATTTCATGACTGTAGCTGTGTTCCAGACTCTGTATTAAAAGGTTTACATTTGTTACTTCATTTAATCCTTAAACTAGGAGTTAGCCAACTGTTTCCGACTGTTTCCCTAAAGGGCCAAAGAGTAACTTTCGGGTTTCAGTAACTCTGTCCCAGCTACTCTGCAGCATAAAAATAACCATAGACAATATGTAAACAAGTGAGCTGGGCTGTGTTCCAATAAAAGTTTATTTAGACAATATTTAAACCAGTGAACCTGGCTGTGTTCTAATAAAACTTAGACAATATGCAAACAAGTGAATCTGGCTATGTTCCAATAAAACTTTATTTAGACAAACACGCAGCAGGCTGGGCTTGGCCTGAGGCTATAGTTTGCTGACTCCTGCTCTTAACAACCCCTTGAAGTAAGTATATTTTTAGTATTCATTTTATAGAGGAGAAAATGAATCGTAGAGAAAAGATTAAGCAACATTGCAAAGATCATACAGATTTTAAGTGGCAACACAAGGTGTGTCCAATTCCAGGGCCCGTGTACACACCATGTGGAAATGCCTGCAAAGAAGACACGTGCCTTAGGAAAAGAGATGGAAGATGGGCATTCTCCCCAGCAGCCTGCCCCATTTCATTATTACAAGGTTCCCATCAGCTCCACACCGGCAATGAACTTTTTCTTGTGGGCTGGGATCCTGAGCAGGGCAACAGTGGCTCTTGTCGCTCTACCGTGGGCGTCAGACAAGCAAGTCGACCGTGTGTCATTAACTATTCTGTTTTGGAACGCAACTTGCGAAGGTTTCAGGATAAAGACAACAGCTGTGTCTTACGTTGCCAGGAATTTGAGTCACGTTTCTTCGTACATGTATTAACGGCATTTACTAATTTAACAATTAAATTATTGAGCGTGTGTGTGCACAGGTGTGTGTGCATACATGTATACACCAGACTTTGAGCTAAGTCCTGGAAATATACCAAAAAACAGCCAAAAGGACAGACAGACGACCACTAGACCTGCGTGTGACTGACTACATTTTGCTTAGGTCTAGACAGTTTATTTAGTCTTTGTCTGCATTATTCTGGTCGATCCTCAACCTGAGCTAGGTATCACTCAGTCCATCTTTATGGTAAGAAAGCTCAGGCTGGGAGTTGCAGAGGCTTGCAGAAGATTCCAGAGTGACAACTTTGGTGGACTGAGTCTTCGGCTTGGGGCCTCTGACCCTGGACTTGGTAACCTTTCCACCACACTTCGCTATTCTGCTATCCCAAGGGCCATGCTCTGACTGTTCTCCTTTACCCCTTTACTCCTGCACCTCCAGGTGGCAGCATCTCTGTCTGAACTTTATGTAACCTGGCTCCTTTCCAGACCCTCTGGCAGCCGTCCCAGTCTTCATTTTCTATCTACCAAGCATCTCCCAGGTTCTCTTCTGAAGCTCTTATCCTTCTTTGGCAGCCAAATGCCCTCTATTTTATTTTCTCCCTAGGGCACACTCATAGGATGGAGAAAAGCTGAGAGATTGTTCACTTTCTTAACAGGAGCTGGTTTCAATTCAGCCACAGCTGCTACACGTTTCAGAAGTGAGATGGATCCCAAGACAGATGGCTCAGCAGCGACTATTTTAAGCCCCAGAGTCACAAGAACAGATCCAAAATAACTCCGTCCAGCAGGGGTCAAGTGCAGAGCAGAGCTGCTGGCTTTAGAGAAGGCATGACCCCAGATCTTTGGAGTGAGGCAGCACTGGTGTTTTCTAGTAAATAAGACTTCTTCTGTGCAGACTCTAAGCTGATGTTTCAGGACTGACTTGGCCCCATGTTCGGCTGCTGCTCTCAAAAGAATCTCCCTCGGATGGCTTCAAAGCTCTAGTTTGAATATTTGTTATTGCTACCAAGATTTATACCAGGAGAAACTGCACTCCCCTGTGTATCAGTCAGCTAATTGCAACAATAATGCTGTGTAAGAAACCAGCTTGGAACTCACTGGCTTAAAGCAATGCTCGTTTATTCTCTTCATGTGCCCGGACTTGGCTGGGGGTCAGCTGATCTGGACTCACCTGGCTGATCTTTGCTCTGAGCTGTGGATTTGCTCCTGCTGCTCCACTGAGCTCTCATCCTTGTTGGACCAGCAGGCTTCAGAGCAAGTTCTCATGGCCATGACACAAATACAAGAGGAAAATGCACAGGCATGCTTCAAGCCTTTGTTTGCATGTGTCTGTTAAAATCATATTGGCCAAAGCAATTTAGGTGGACAAGCCCAGTCAATATCAATGGGGCAGAAAATATACTCTACCCCTGGTGGTGAGGAAAGGGATTGCAAGTTCCCATGCAAAGGTTGTGCATAGGAGAGGAGAGAAGAGGTAGGACAGCATTGAAATCCATTACACCTGGGCTGCAGAGCACCTGGAGAAGAAAGCTGCATAGAGGGGCAGCAGAGAAACCTGGTGGTCTTTCCCCTTTGAGCAGCTGTAACTGCTCATTATCTTTTCCCCTCCAGGGAGGAACCAGGGCCATGGCAGATGGCCTGCCTTCTCCCTTTGGAATGGCCTTAAACTATCTCTGCACCCTTGTACATTGGTTTCCTGCCTTCTGTCCACAGAGTGGCTGGGCTGATGCTGTTGAGTTCTTCACACTGGCACCTCAGAGGGTTTTCATAGATTTGGGAAGTCCAGAGATGCAAACAGGATGGGTGAGCAGTGGGTACTTTAAGGACTTGAGCCCCTTTATTTGTATACCTCTGTCCCTGCATGTAAGAGTAGCTTCAGTTTCAATGAGAAGACCAGAGAGGTGGGCTCCCAGCAGCTCCCTGGAGATGGAAGCACATGCAAGATGATACTGTCCTGTTGTTGAGGCTGTCACAATGTGTCTGTGGACTGGCCATGGGAGCAGAAGTACCACGTGCAGGGATTTTTACATACGAAGACCAGGTAACACTGGACAGTATGGCCGCTAGGATCACACAGCACTCCTCACTTGACATCCCTGTGTCTGGCATCCTGAGCCTTGGTGAAGGAGCATCGGCCCCCAGAGCCATGGGGGCAATAATGCAAAGCCATCTATCTTCCAACACTCTCTACTCCCCTGCCCTTCTTGATATGTTTATGACAATTTCACCAGAGGACATTATTTGTGTATTTGTTTATTGCCTAGATCTTCCACTACTTCTTGTGGGCAAGAACTCTATTTACCTCATTTAGGGTTGTATCCTAGAGCCTAGACTTGGACACGTGGTATCAATCAAGAAGGAGTTCAGTAGATATTTGTTGAATGAATAAATACATAGACTTGTTCCACTGAGTGATACAGAGTAGGTGCTTAATATATATTTCTTCCTTCCTTCCTTCCTTCCTTCCTTCCTTCCTTCCCTCCTTCATCCACATGCAGATTGATATCCCCAACCCTACTTCATTTTGCATGATTCTGAAACTTGTTTTCCAAGGTGCAATGTAAACTTCCCCTTAGCCATATTTATATTTAGGGCCAAATGGTGATTTCAGAGGAAAAAAAAAAATCAGTCTTGACTCATGGAGGCCCAGACCTTTTAAAATTCACATCTGAGGGCACCTTAGCTGCAGGAAGAAGGAAATAGCAGTTAGATATTTAGAAATTATCTTGGGACTTCCCTGGCGGTCCAGTGGTTAAGACTTCGCCCTCCAATGCAGGGGGTGCAGGTTCGATCCCTGGTTGGGGAGCTGGAATTCCACATGCCTCGAGACCAAGAAACCAAAACATGGAACAGAGGCAATGTTGTAACAAATTCAGTAAAGACTTTAAAAATGGTCCACATCAAAAAAAGAAAGAAAAGAAATTATCTTGCTCTTCATTAATAGGAAAATATTGTAAATGGGCAAAGAGCATCATCTAGGAATAAGATATTCTACATTCTAGGGCTTCCCTGGTGGCGCAGTGGTTGAGAGTCCGCCTGCCGATGCAGGGGACACGGGTTCGTGCCCCGGTCTGGGAAGATCCCACATGCCGCGGAGCAGCTGGGCCCGTGAGCCATGGACGCTGAGCCTGCGCGTCCGGAGCCTGTGCTCCGCAACGGGAGGGGCCACAACAGAGAGAGGCCCGTGTACCGAAAAAAAAAAAATAAATAAATAAAAACCTCTACATTCTGGTGTGAAGCTAAGCAGACCAAATGTGGTAGACTGAATCATGGCTTTCCAATTATGTCCACATTTTAATCCCCAGAGCCTCTGAATATGTTAGATTACTTGGCAAAAAGGAATTAAGGTTACAAAAGGAATGAAGGTTTCTAATCAGTTGACTTTGTGATAAGGGGATTATACTGGATCATCTGAGTGGGCCCAAAGTCAAAACTTAGGTGAGCCCAATTGTTAAGAAATAAAGGTTTAATTTTAATGGGGAAAAGGTGGCAGAAGAGTCAGCGTCAGAATGATGTTATGTGAGAAATAGTAGACCTGCCATTGCTGGCTTTGAAGATGAATGTGGCCTTCGGCCAAGGAATGTGGGCAGCCTCAAGAAGCTGGAATGGAAAAGGCAAGGAAATGGATTCTCCTCTAGAACCTCCGGAAATGGACATATCCCTGCTGACACCTTGATTTTAGCCCATTTTGGACTTAAGGCCTCTAGAACTGCAAGACAATAATTTTGCACTGTTTTCACCCACTAAGTTTTTGTTTGTTTTTTTAAACCTTATATTTATATAGGAGTATAGTTGATTAACAAAGGTGTGTTAATCATGGTGTGTTAATCAAAGGTGTGTTAATCATGGTTAAGACGGTGAAGTCTTAAAATGACTCCTCTGTCATTTGGAGGCTGGGGGGCAATTAGAAGGAGAACCCTGGTAGGGGGCCAGTGGCTGTTTCTATCTCAATACGAGTAACCAAGGTTATCTTGACTTATGACATTTTCTGTGTTTATTTTCCTAGCGCTACATCACAATTGTAAGGTATATATTTTAAAACTTGCTTTCACTCAACAGCATTAAGTTGTTCAGTCTCTTTTCTCTGCCAGGCTGGGTAGCCACGAAGCATAGCTCAAGTGAGACTTGGTCCCTGCTCATGAGACACTCTCAGCTACACTACATGGTACAGTAAGTCCCCTACATACAAACGAATTCTGTTCTGAGAGCGCATTTGTAATTTGTTCGTGAGTTCGACAACTACCCAACTAACACGATCGGCTATATAGTACTGTACTGTAACAGGTTTACGATACTTTTCACACAAATAATACATAAAAAACAAACAAACACAAAAAACAAAGAAAACATTTTTAATCTTACAGTAGAGTACCTTGAAAGGCACAGTAGTACAGTACAACAGCTGGCATACAGAGGCTGGCACTGAGTGAACAGGCAAGAAGCGTTACTGACTGGAGGAGGGAGAGGGGGTAGGAGATGGTAGAGCTGAAGGATCGTCAGCAACAGGAGACGGAGGGAATGCTGCAATGTCCCTCATGCCTGACATGACTGGACATGCACAAGCATGTTCCCATCTTTGAAAGTTCACGACTTGAAGGTTCGTATGTATGGGATTCATTGTATTAAAACCTGACCCTCAGCAATCCTTGTGTGCTAGATTGAGAAACTGGCTGTGGGCTTTTAGAGCTTCTGTCAAGGAGCTGAGTCTATTTCTCCACTCTTTGGATCCAGGCTGGTCTTCCGACTTGCTAGAATGTGGCAGAAATGACACCGCTCACTCTCAAATCCTAGGCCCCAAGAAGACTTGCGGTTTTATCTCTTTGCTGTTCGTGGGAACCCTGCATCCATCAGCTTGTGAATCAACCAGGGCTAGCCTGCTGGGTGACTGATGGGGATGTTGGCCCAGTTACCCTGTCCCCCTAACCAAGAGCCAGCCAACCCCGAGTCATGTGAGTGAGGCCCTGGATGGCCTGCTCCCCACAAACGCTTGAGCAAGCCCAGTCCATGACAACAGCGGCAGCTCCCAGCAGCCCCCTCTGCACTCAACCCAAATTGCCCACCCATGTGACCTATACATGGTAGAGTTTTAAGCCACTAATTTGGGGGCTAATTTTTTATGCAGCAAAAGCTAATTGATGCACCTTGTACAGCAGAGAGGAACCCGACAGTACTCGAGTGCTGTTTTCAATGACATTGTCAAGGGCAATCATTTGTTAATTTAAGCCCTACCTAGGGCCTTGATTATGGGTGTTTATGGGTGTGGCTGAGGTGGGGGGTGGGTTGAAGAAGCTGTGCTGACTGAGCAGTTGGCTCTGGGTGAAAGAAAAGATATTTGAAATTCAAATTCACTCTCTTTTGCTGATGGACACTGACTTTGTGTGCTTTTAGGGAATTGTTTTTTTATTCATTAGTGAAGTAGCTGAGATAGTAGAAAAATCAACATGGCCTCAAGTGATGACTCTCCTAATTGTTCTCTACTGAAAGAGGTTTGGCCTTAACAATGTCTGAGCTGAGAATCCCATCCGAATTCTCTCATCAGAAGAAAAAGTCACCCCACCAACCCCCATCCAGCCGTCTCCAAGTAGTGCCATTGCCACCGCCCTGGGCACAGTGGGTGTTACTGGCTGACAAACCAGGGGAGAAATTTTCTGAAACAGAGACCCTGGCTCTCCTTTTTTCTATGTTGTCTGCTTCTTTTTTGGAAATAGAGCTCCCACTGACATCAAAAAGAATCTCTCTCAAAGTGCCGAGAAACCACAGGGCAGGCAGCGTGGTTCCCCCAGCGGCAGAGAATCAGCTCCCGATGCATTCACTGTAGATCAAATTGGGTTAAATGCCCCCTTCCAAGCAAGCCTGAAAAAATCCCCGACACGAGGTCTTTCATGCGTTAGACCTCGAATGAAGGGCAAGCCTCAAAGCCTGGCCTAGTTCTAAATTTAGCTCAGTAATTTCATCCAAGAATGTAACTGTGTCATGAATACTTCTGTTTTCCTTCCCTTTTAATGCCTGAGTGGGGAGGATTAGGGCTACATTTGTGCCTTGACAATTTTGAGGAGGTGTCGTGTGGATATTTCTCAGTGAAAAGTTCAAAAGTAACAGGAGATCAGCTTAAAATGTCAAGTCACATTACTGGCAGACACCTAAGGTGATCTCTGCCGCTCTCCCTTGCTCTTAATTCAAGCGACGTTACATGTGCTGTGACAACAGTGAGCAGCTGGGAACAGACTGCCTGATCTCTGGGAGCTGCTGCAAGGACAATCTGAATGGTCCTTCATGCATTTTCTCATCCTTAAGTGGGTGCTTATTCTCTGGGGGTCAGTAGCTATGCTCTTAGGGCTATTGTAGCAGAGAAAGAGTAAAAGCCCGTCAATGTGCTTCGTACTGATTTTAAATCTTTTTAGCATTTGAATGAATACATGCTTATATATATGTGTGTGTACACACACACACACACACACACACACACACACACACACCAAGGTTCCACAGTCCAATTAAATATCAGATGCCTCTGTTTGGGGAATGAATTATTTCAACTCATCCTGACTATCAAATGTTGAAAAGAAGGTCTGATTGACAATTGTATAGATATATTCATTTGATAGAAAAGTAAGACCAAAGCGATGAATGATTATGCTATAAATGCAGCATGTTTAGGACTCAGAGGGAACAAGGGGGGCCCCTCCCATCCTGCTCTGGAATTAAAAGGCTCTCCTGATGGGCATAGGACTGGCCAAGCCAAGATATTAAAGGTCTGCATTGGAGAGGACAGTGTTTCCGCAATGGTTTTCGGCGTAAACCACCAGAGATACCGATGTTTAAATGAAGATTTTCAGAACAGTCCACATGCTCTTGAGGTAAACCTTGGACTTACCTGTCTCCCACATAACCTGCAAAGCAAGGCATGGGGTTTTGATTGAATTGCCTAGTAATTCTGTCATGAACTGCCCTGCTTTTTTCTCCCTTGAACACATTACTGATGGTAACGAGGGAGTTATTTTCAATCAAGGCATGCTACAATGAAAGAGATTTCTCCTAACATTGTGATCCCTTCCCCTGAAATCCATTTCAGATTGGCGGATAAAATGTGATTATATTTACACTTCCCTGACACAATCCAGGCAGCAAAATAACAGGCTGCCGGAGACATTTTTCTTCTTCATATTTAGATCTGTCAGTGCCGTCGTGCTGGGGGAACAGGGTGGGGTGACAGAGGCAGCTGGGGTTGGTGATATGTTTTAGTTGGCTCACAAATAGAGACTCTCTGTGCACTGTGAACCTCTCTATCTCCCTCTCATCCCAGAGTTTCTTGAACGCCATCCTGAATGGTGTTCAGAGCAATGGTACAGCATGCTAATCAATAGTGCTCTATGCAAATCGAATTTCTCATTTTTGCCTTGACACAGTCCATAAATTATTTTGACATAATACTTTAATTGGTTCTTATTCATAAGGGGGTGGACGATGTATGACTCCCAGTATCCATATAAGTCACCCCTGGAATTGTATTTAAAATCTAGGCTTCCAGATGGCAAGGCTAAAATGGTAGATGGGACAGCCTAGAGGTGACATGATGTTGCAGAGAGTAAGAGACCCCTGGCTGGGGTGAGGGATTCTGATTCTGGTTCTCAACCTACCAGGTCATATGTGATATCAGGAAACCCATCCACCTTCTCTGGCCCAAGTGTCATCATTTGTAAAGTGAGTGGGTTGGTTAGGGGACCATCAAGATTCTTTGTGTGTGGAGTCCTGCCTATACTTCCCAGAGTGGCAATGCCAAACTTGTGTTCAAGTCCTCACTGTCAGGGGAGGATTGACATTCTATTTCAACAAGATTGTAAAGGTCATCAAGGTTCCCATAGACATCACCCTGGACCCTTCGTAAGTAACCTGTGTTTCTAACTCTAAATACAATACTCTCCCTCTTGAATCCAGAGAAGAAGGTGACCTTTCTCTTTTTCAGGTCCCCTCTGAAAAATACTGGACTTCAGGAAGAGCTAAGAAGTTGGCTAAGCACTCACGGGTGAGTTTTAATTGCGACCTTAAGGGTCTATGCTCCAGGAGCAAGTATGAACCAAAACATAGGCAAGCCCACATAGAACCTTAAATCTAGTCTCCCATCATCTCGGTCCCTGATTAAATGAAGGCATTTGTACCTACTAGCCAGAATTACTTTAAGTCTGCTCGAGAAGAATATAAAATTATCCAGAACCCTACAACTTTTCATAAAAATGTCTGGCATTCAATAAAAAAAATACATATTATGCAAGCCAAGAGGCAGGAGCAAGTGACCAAAAGCCGAAAGGAAAAATAAAATGGAAGAATCAGACCTACAGGTGACACAGATAGTGAGGCAAGGACTTTAAAATAATATATTTAGGAAAATAGGTTACAAGACAGAGAATGTCAACAGAGAATTAGAATCTATAAAAATAACCAAAATAGAAATTCTAGAACAAAAAATAATAGTAAAGGCTAAAATTGAAAATCAAGGGTTTAATAGCAGGTTAGGCATAGCAGAGGAAGGGATTCGTATATTGGAAGGTCACTTAGTAGAAAACTATACAGACTGAGCACAGAGAGAAACAATGTTTAAAATGATGGAAAGTAGCGTGCAGGACATATAACACATGGTAAGTAGTGTAACATACTTATTATTAGATTACTGGAAGGAGGAAAAAGAGAGAATGGGACAGAAGTACTGCTTTTTAGCCCACTGGCTGAAAAATTTCCCAAACCGACAAAAGACATTAAACCACACATTCAGGGCTTCCCTGGTGGCGCAGTGGTTGAGGGTCCGCCTGCCGATGCAGGGGACACGGGTTCGTGCCCCGGTCTGGGAAGATCCCACATGCCGCGGAGCGGCTGGGCCCGTGAGCCATGGCCACTGGGCCTGCGCGTGCGGGGCCTGTGCTCCGCGGCGGGAGAGGCCACAGCAGTGAGAGGCCCGCGTACCGCAAAACAAATAAACAAACAAAAAACACATTCAAAAAGCTTTATAGCTCCCTACAAGCATAAATACAAAAAATGTCATACTAGGCACATCATAATAAAATTCCTGAAAGCCAAAGTAAAACTCTAAAAGAGGTTAGAATAAAAAAGACATGTTGCCTTCAAAGGCATAAACAATATTTATTTTTTGAAACAGCCTGAGAGCTGTTTTGCCAACAGCAATTATGTAAGTCAGAAGACAATGGAATGTGCCTCTTAAGGTTCCGAAAGAAAATTATTTCTAACCTAGAATTATATACCCAGTGAGAATATCCTTTAAAACTAAGAGTGATCTAAAGACATTTTCAGACAAGCAAAAACTGAGAAAATTGCTATTCATTAAATGCTCCCTAAAGGAAATTCTAGAGAGAGTGTTTTAGGCAGATATTAAATGACCCCATATAGAAACACAGGTAGCAAAGTATTAAAAATAACAGTGGAAAGGGTAACTATGTCAGAAAACTGAACACATATTTTAAGAATGTAAATTTATAATTTAGATAGAAATTCAAAGGGCCAAGAACAGCCAAAGCAATTGTAAAGAAGAAAAAAGTTGGAAACTATAACTACCAGATATCAAATTTATTATAAAATTGTGCCTATTAAGATCATTGATTATTCACAACAGCCAAAATGTGGAACAACATAAGTGTCACACACACACACACACACACACAATGGGATACTATTCAGCCATGAGAAAGAAGGAAATTCTGCCATTTGTGACAACATGGATGGATCCTGAGAGCATTATGCTAAGTGAGATAAGTCAGACAGAGACAAATATTATACGGTATCTTTAAACATGGAATCTAAAAAACCCCAAACTCGTAGAAACAGAGTATAGAATGGTGATTACCAGAGGCTGGGGACTGGGGGGAATTGGGACGATGTGGTTAAAGATGTTAAACTTGCAACTAGAAGATGAATAACTTCTGAGGATCGAACGTACAACATTTGATTATAGGCAACGATACTGTATTTTATACTTCAAAACTGCCAAGAGACTAGATCTTAAATATTCTCACCACACACACAAAAATGATAATTAAGTGACATGTTAGAGGTATTAGCTAAGGCTACGGTGGTAATCTTATTGCAATATATAAATGTATCAAATCAGCACATTGTACATCTTAAACTTACACGATGTTATAGGTCAGTTACATCTCAATTTAAAAAGTACAGCTGGTATGGGCACAAGTTTAGATCCAAACCAGACCAATGGAATACAATGGAGCACCCAGAAACAAAGTCACACGTATTAATCACCTGATTTATGACAAACATGCTACTGCAAAATTCTTGAGATGGTACTTTACAAAAGAGGATTCCAAATGGCCGGTAAACAAACGAAAAGTTGTTCCACATCACTGCTTAACAATGATTTAAGATAAATTAGAGCTATAAGATACCATCTCAAACATGGTTAAAGTTAAGGGGGGAAAAAACTGGCAATACTACACGTCGGTGAGGATCTGGAGAAACTAGAATTTTCGTAGCCCAATGGTGAGAGCGTAGTTTGGTAACGAGCACTTTGCAAAATATCCCACCAGGTATGGTGAAGAGGGGAGGGCAAAGGGAGGGTAGAGGGGGCTGTAATGTCTAGGTGACATTGGGAGCCAAGGGGCTGCCGCCTCATGGGCTAAATTATTGGGAAAAGGGAAGAACAGGGCTTCCCTGGTGGCGCAGTGGTTGAGAGTCCGCCTGCCAATGCAGGGGACGCGAGTTTGTGCTCCGGTCCAGGAAGATCCCACATGCCGCGGAGCGGCTGGGCCCGTGAGCCACGGCCGCTGAGCCTGCGCGTCCGGAGCCTGTGCTCCGCAACGGGAGGGGCCGCAACCGCAAAAAAAAAAAAAAAAAAAAAAAAAAGCGAAGAACAGCCCTCACAATTTTTCTCCATCAGCTCAAAGCCAGGGTTTGGTGAATCCCAGTAATTAATCTTACAAAGAAGCATCTGATATTCTGGGAATAACAGTTCTCACTTTGACTCTGCTGATGCTGATTCCTTATCGAATTTTCCAAGAGATATTTATAGTAGATTTTTCCTTCCTTAAGAGCGTGAGCATGAAGCTACTGGACACCAAAGCAGTGGCTTATTTAGCCAGTGCTGGCTGCTTCTCTGAGTACTGTGGTCCTTCCTTCTATTTCCAGTTGCAGGCTCAGCATCAAAGAAATACATGAAGAAACTGGCAGGCTCTCTCTACTAGGCTGGCTTGTGGAATTGGTCCCGCCCTTCCTACCTGGTGTCAGTCCTGGACAGGGATAAGTAAGATGATGGTCTCCCTCCCTCCCCCTCCCCCACCCCACCCATGATGTCTTTGTCCTTGGTTCCTGATTTTTCCTCTTGGCCTGCTAGGATAGAGGTTCAACTCTAAATTCCCACATGATCAATAGAATCTCTAACAACCTTGCTTAATTCCACATTGCTTTGGCCCCCGGACTGGACATTGCTTCTGAGATTGCCCAGCTATTGCTGGTTTTGTCCTCCGTAGAAAATGTTTCTGCACCACAAGTCGGCATTTCTAAGCAGAAGACCTGGTAATCCCATCCGACATCCTCTCAATACACTGGCATTAGACTCTCCTACCCCCAAACTTGACCATCCCACATCAGGCTGAACCTTATTATAACCCCAGATTTTGTGATTCATACTCTCTGGCTAAGTAGACTCATCCCATTCATAGCCTTCTCCTTACAGGGTATTTCTAGCATGCAATATGACTCATGGAAAAAAACTGTGAAAAATCCATCAGGCCAGTTGTTGGAATTCATCTGTGCTTGTCTGGCAGAAACTTAACATTTCAAAGGCTTTAGGGAAAATTGTGTTAGGACAGAGGATACTTAGATAATAGATTTACAACATCTGTGCTCGGGTGCAGCCTTCCTTGGTTATTAGATCTGTAAGTTGTTACTTAAAGATAAATTTTTCAGTTTGATTTAGTTTAAAGGTTGCCTCTGAGAATTACACACATTCCCAGAGGCCACAGGGCAGACGGTACAACTTAAATAAATTGGGCATGTTTGAATCGATAAATAAATGCATATGTCTCCACCCACTCCAGCACCATGTACATGGAAGATACTCTGGGGAAAGTTCTAAGAAAGGCTTGAGAATTAGCCCAAAGCAACAGGAAAACTCCTTCCAGGGACAAGGTGAAGTGGGCACCCAGCTACCCGTGAGAGGAGTCAAACTCACTCAGAGATACGGGTCAGGGAGTATCTCTGGGAAGACTTTGGGATACAATGAGGAATTATCTATTTTTTTAAGGACTAATTTTTTAGAGCAGTTTTAGGTTCACGACAAAACTGAGAGGAAGGTAGAGAGGTTTCCCACTTACTCCCTGCCCCTACACGTGCACAGCCTCACCCATGATCAGCGTCTCTCCCCAGAGTACATTGGCTGCAATTGACGAACCTACAGTGACACGTCACAATCACGCAAAGTCCACAGTTTACATTAGGGTTCACGCTTGGCACTGCACACTCTGTAGGTTTGGACAAAAGTATAAATGACATGTATCAACCAATATAGTATCATACAGAGTCACGTCACTGCCCTAAAAATCCTCTGTGCTCCTCCTGTTCATCCCTCCTTCCCTGGATCCATCCCGACCCCCTGAAAAACACTGGCCTTTTTACTGTCTCCATAGTTTTGCCTTTTCCACATTGGGATATAGTTGGAATCATACAGCATGTAGCCTTTAAAGATTGGCTTCTTTCATTTAATGCTATGCATTTAAGGTTCCTCCATATCTTTTCATAGCTTAATAGTTCATTTCTTTTTAGTGCAGAATAATAGTCCATTGTCCTGGATGTACCTCAGTTTACCCATTCACCTACTGAAGGACGTCTTAGTTGCTTCCAAGTTTTTACAACTATGAAAAAAGCTGCTATAAACATCCCTGTTCAGGCTTTTGTGCGGACATATGTTTTCAACTCCTTTGGGTAAATACCAAGGAGTGTGATTGCTGGATCATGTGGTAAGAGTATGTTTAGTTTTTCAAGAAGTGGCCATACTGTCTTCCAAAGTGGCTGATCCATTTTGCATTCCCACCAGCATGAATGAGAGTTCCTCTCGTTCCACATTCTTGCCAGTATTTGGAGTTGTTACTGCTTTGGATTTTAGCCATTCTAATAGATGCGTAGGAGTATCTCATTGTTGTTTTCCTTTGCATTTCTCTGATGACATACGATGTGGAGCATATTTTCATGTGCTTACAGATCACCTCAGAGATATTGCGGGTTCAGTTCCAGACCGTCGCAATAAAGTGACAATTGCTATAAAGCGAGTCCCACAAATCTTTTTGTTTCCCAGTGCATAGAAAAGTTATGTTTACACTAGGCTGTAGTTGATTAAGTGTGCAATAGCATTATGTCTAAATGAACAACTAACATACCTGAATTAAATACTTGATTACTAAAACATGCTAACCTCTATATGAGTCTTCAGTGAGTCAAAATCTTTTTTCTGTGGGGGGGGGTCTTGCCTTGATGTTGGTGGCTGCTGACCAGTCAGGGTGGTGGCTCTGAAGGTTGGGGTGGCTGTGGCAGTTTCTTTCTTTTTTCTTTTTCTTTCTTTCTAGCCGTACAGCACGGCATGCAGAATCTTAGTTCCCTGACCAGGGATCGAACCCTTGCCCCCTGTGGTGGAAGCATGGAGTCCTAACCACTGGACTGCCAGGGAATTCCAGACAATTTCTTAAAATGAGACAACAGTGAAGTTTGCCGCATTGATTGACTCTTCCTTTCATGACTGATTTCTCTGTAGCATGCAATGCTGTTTGATAGCATGTTACCAACAGTAGAACTTCTTTCAAAATTGGAGTCAATCCTCTTAAGCTCTGCCACTGCTTTATCAACTAAGCTTATGTAATATTCTAAATCCTTTGTTGTCATTTCAATAATCTTCACAGCATCTTCACCAGGAATAGATTCTATCTCAAGAAACTACTGCTTTTGCTCATCCAGAAAAAGCAGCTCCTTATCCATGAAAGTTTTATCATGAGACGGCAGCAATTCAGTCACATCTTCAGGTTCCACTTCTAATTCTAGTCCTCTTGCTATTTCCACCACATCTGCAGTTACTTCTGCCACTGAAATCTTGAAGCCCTCAAGTCATCCATGAGGGTTGGAATCAACTTCTTTCAGACTCCTGTTAATGTTGACAGTTTGACCTCTTCCCATAAATCAAAAATTTTCTTAATAGCATCTAGAATAGTGAATCCTTTCCAGAAGATTTTCAATTTACTCTGCCCAGATCCATCAAAGGAATCACTATGTATGTCAGCTACAGCCTTACAAAATGTATTTCATAAATAATAAGACTTGAAAGTCGAAATTACTCCTTGATCTATGGGCTGTAGAATGGATGTTGTGTCAGCAGGCATGAAAACATTAATGTCACTGTCCATCTCCATAAGAGTTCTTGGGTGACCAGATGCATTGTCGATGAGCAGTAATGTTTTAAAAGGAATTTTCTTTTTCTGAGCTGTAGGTCTCAACAGTGGGCTTAAAATATTAAGTAAACCATGCTATGAACAGATGTGCTGTCATCCAGGCTTTGTTGTTCCATTTACAGAGCACAGGCAGAGTAGACTTAGCATAATTCTTAAGGGCCCTAGGATTTTCAGAATGGTACATGAGCAATAGCTTCAACTTCCAGTCACCAGCTGCATTAGCCCCTAACAAGAGAGTCATCCTGTCCTTTGAAGCTTTGAAGCCAGCCATTGACTTCTCCTCTCTAGCTATGAAAAGCCTAGATGGCTTCTTCTTCCAATAGAAGGCTGCTTTGTCTATTGAAAATCTGTTGTTTAGTGTAGCCACCTTCATTAATTATATTTGCTAGAACATCTGGATAACTTGCTGCCGCTTCTACATCTGCACTTGCTACTTCACCTTGTACTTTTATGTTCTGGAGATGGCTTCTTTCCTTAAACCTCATGAACCAAATTCTGCTAGCTTTAAACTTTTCAGTTTCTTCACCTCTCTTAGCCCTCTTGGAATTAAAGAGAATTAGGGCCTTGCTCTGGATTAAGCTTTGGCTTAAGGGAATGTTGTGGCTGGTTTGATCTTCCATCTGGACCACTAAAACAGTCTCCACATCAGCAGTAAGGCTGTTTTGCTTTCTTGTCATTTGTGTATTCACAGGAGTAGCACTTTAACTTTACACCAAGAACTTTTCCTTTGCACTCGTAACTTGGCTAACTATTTGGTATAAGAGGTCCAGCTTTCAGCCTATATTGGTTTGCTACATGCCTCCCTCACTAAACTTAATCATTTCTAGCTTGAGATTTAAAGTGAGAGACATGTGATGATTCCTTTCACCCGTACATTTTAGAGGTCATTGTAGGGTTATGAATTAGCCTAATTTCAATACCGTTGCGTCTCAGAGAATAGATAGGCCTGAAAAGAGGGAGAGAGATGGGTAGACGGCCGGTCAGTGGATAGGGCAGTCAGAACACACACAACATTTATCCATTAAGTTAGCCATCTTACTTGCATGCAGTTCATGGCATCCCAAAACAATTACAACAGTAGCATCGAAGATGACGGATCACAGCTCACCATACAAATATAATAATAATGAAAAAATTTGAAATATTGTGTGAATTACCAAAATGTGACACAGAGACACAAAGTGAGCAAATGCTGCTGGGAAAATGGTAGGCTTGCTCGACACAAAGTTGCCACAAACCTTCAGTTTCTAAGAAATACAACATCTGTACAGCACAATAAAGTGAAGTACAATAAAATGAGGTGTGTCTGTATCTGCCATCTGTGTATCTTCCTTGGTGAGGTGTCTAATAAGGTTTGGGGCCCATTTCTTAATCAGGTTGTTTCCTTATTGTTGAGTTTTAAGGGTTCTTTGTAATATTCGGGGTACCAGTCCTTTATCAGATGTGGCTTTTGCAAACATTTTCTCCCAGTCCGTGGCTTCTTTTCTCATTTTCTTGAGTATGTTATTTTTTTATGGGTTTCTGTGTACAAGTCACAGTGGGGTTTGCACATGACTGATTCCAAGAAGAATGACAAACTGCAAAATCATCTAGTGTTGAGCATCGTTTTGGCCAGAGACTGTAGGGCATAGTGATTAAGATAGCTGTGTATGTGCAGCTGGGGAATGGAAATGGGAGCGACCAAGTGTTCTGTGTCAGGCTGCTTGAGCTCAAATCCTGGTTATGCCACTTAAGCGCTGTATAATTTGGGACAAACTACTTAACGTTCTCTGACCCAGGCTCTTAGCCTGTAAAATGGAGACAATTATACGGTAAGCATGTTGAGAGGCTATGAAGACATGTATGGATATATGTAAAGCTTTTAACAGTGCCAACATTTAGTAAACACTCAATAAATGTTAGCCATTATTATAATGCACACATCTCCACTGTGGGTATTTTTGAAGATGCAGGAGAAAAAGATACTCCTACCCGTGGAAATCACTTCATTTCATTGCAAAAGAAAACTAAAATGCAAGATACAGAAGTGAAAAGTAAAAGTGAATACAGGCCATTTATGAAAACATTCTCTGTCACCTAAGACTAAGCAAAAAGTCTGGAATATAGTGGATTCTGAATACATGTTTAATTAATTCATCAATTATTTAACAGAAGGGCCAACCTGTGTGGTATGTAATTAAAAAGAAGGCGACATTGAGAATAAAACAATTTAAGATGATTTAATGACAGAAGGTAGGATGGAACCAAATCCTGAAGGATTTAGTCAGCGTCGGATTAGTAAGGGGAGAGGAGAAGGCCCTGGAGTGGGTATAACAGGTTGATAAATGGTTGGAAGAAAGGAATGCATTCATAAGACATGGAGGAGACAGACTGGCTGCAGGGGAAATTAGCTCAGTACAGAAGAGCCATATTACTTGACAATAAATGATGTCAGCTGCCAATTTCCAAACCAGTTTGTGTTTATAGGAACAATTGATTTTAAGAATCAATTACTAGATTTCAACACCACCCCCGCCCCCAGATCTGCTTCCTAAATAGCTAATTTCAAAATAACCAGGTAACTCATGAATTAAACTATTGTGTCCCCCTGGGCATTCAAGACCAAATCCTCTCACATGATTTATATAACTTATTTCTCCTTCCTTGGACAACTATCAGATCTCTTATTCTACTCTTGGGGTAACACAAGAGTGAAAGAGTGATTTGGAACTCTCTTTACATACCCAGAATCATAGGCCATGCAAGCAGCTTTGAGCAAAGTGTTTAAATATTTACCCCTCACTAAATGCTTACTGGTAAAAATTAAATTTGTTACACAACTAATCTGCACACATACGTCCACACAAAAACCTGCATGCAAATGTTCACAGCAGCTTTACTCCTAATCCCTGAAAACTGGAGGCAGTTAAGATGTCCTTCAATAGGTGAGTGGATAAACGAACAGTGATCCGTCAATACAATAAAATATTATTCAGCAATAAAAAGGAGTGAGCTAGCAAGCCACAAAAAGACACGAACGCATCTTAAATGCACACTGTTAGGTAAAAGAAGCTAGTCGGAAAAGGCTACATCCTGTAGGAGTCCATTTATATGACATTCTAGAAATGGAAGAACTATGGCTTGTCAACGAATCAGTGGTTGCTAGGGGCATAGGGGAAGGAAGGAGGGCTGAACAGATGAAACACATGGCATTTTTTATCTGTACGAAACTCTAATGGTTCATGCATGACACTCACTATATATTTGTTAAAACTCATAGAACTTTACAACACAGAGTGAACCATAAGGTATGCAAGTAAAAAGAATCATTTAGGAGGTCAGGGGATCCTAGGATAGAATGTGGAATGTGATGAAAAAAGTGAACTAAATTACAAATGTGTGAAACACCCTTGATAAAGTTGGGGTGGAGGGGTTTCACCTAAGTAATTTGAGAAAGAGTGGACACAACGCCCAGTCTACAGCGATCCTGCGGGTAGGCCTGGCCTCTCTGTGTTGCTCGGTCTGTGGATCGGATCCACCCCCAACACCTTGAGAAAGCCTTTCCCACTCCCTTGAGAGGTGCCTTTGTCTTATCAGCTACCCAATTACTCTAAGTCACCCTGGCCACCTTTGCCCAGACACTACACACATCTTAAACATCTTACGAGTGCCAGCTGGGAAAGTTGCCCAGCCTACAGCTACCCTAAGCTATGCAGGAGTCTTGGGATTTCTCCCTTCAGGTCCTACAAAAATTCAATGGGGTGGGCTTCCCTGGTGGCGCAGTGGTTAAGAGTCCGCCTGCCAATGCAGGGGACGCGGGTTCGTGCCCCGGTCTGGGAAGATTCCACATGCCACGGAGCGGCTGGGCCCGTGAGCCATGGCTGCTAAGCCTGTGCGTCCGGAGCCTGTGCTCCGCAATGGGAGAGGCCACAACAGTGAGAAGCCCGTGTACCGAAAAAAAAAAAAAATTCAATGGGGCAAACCAAAGTAGAATTCAGCAGACGCAGCAAAAGGCAGTGGTGGCTAAAATGCAAAATGTCAATCGACCACGGTGCCCTTACAGCCGGTGCCAGCCATTCTACGAATTCAGTTTGTAAGCCAAGAGCAGTTTAGAGGCAAGTCATCACTATCGGTCACTGGGCCACCTGGCTCGCCGCACCAATTGTTTTGAAATGTACCTGGGATTTGTTTTAATCGGGTATGGTAAGATGACAGACATGGAGACAGCTGCTTTGGAAGAAGAGTTTATGCCTCACGATTCCCAAGAGGAGGGGGCACGCCCATCATACAGGACCACACGAGGAAGCACCAGGGTCATTCAGGAAGCAGAAGGAATGAGAGGAAAGTGTAGACCAGAGTCCTTCCTACTACATAAAGAAGTGGTGGGGACTCGTCTGGTGGGGATGTCCCCTACTGAGCAGGAAGCAAACACAGATGTTGGAGTTCGTGTTGGAAGGTCAGTAATATGATTTCTGTAGGCTGTAAGACCACAGGGGTGGTAGGGACGTCAACGGCTTTGGCCCGTGATTTCAAGATGTCAAATCATCAATTACAGACTATCAAGGTTGATTATTACAATGGGATCCTGGAACGGAAAAAGGGCATTAGGTAAAAACAAAGGAAATCGCAGTAAAGTGTGGAATGTCATTAATCATAATGTAGCAATACTGGTTCATTAATTGTGACAAATATACCTTACTAATGTAAGATATTAATTATAGGGGAAACTGGGTGTGAAATATATGAGAACTTTCTGTACTACTATCTTGACGACTTTTCTGTAAATCTAGAACTTTTCAAAAATACAAGTTTATTTTATAAAACTTTGAGAACAATTTATACATTTCTGTTCTTTCCTCTAAGCCTTCCTCATATTAGGTATGTGTGTTTCCACCAGAGGACGAGAAGGGAGTTGGTACTTCTTCTTTCCTAATATTCATTCGTTCATTTATCAAACCCTTACTGAGCATCTGACTGTTTCTGGCTGGTGCTAGGGGCAGATAGAAGGAAAGGAAAATGCTACCCTGCTCTTAAGAAAATCCCAGTTTAATGGAGGTTACAGATACAAAACCCCAGCATTGCCTTACAAGGTGACAAGTGCTGTGCCAGGATTTTGTACATGATTCCTTGAGATAAAGAAGTATTTGGAGGATTTCAGGGAAGACTTCGCAGCAGAGCCAACATTTAAAAGGCATCTTGAAGGGTCAGGAGCAATTTGAAAAACAGAATAGAGGGGAAAGGGCTTGAAAGCAGAGCCTGAGGTAAAGACACAGAGGTGGGAAGTCGTGATGTTTGGGAGGTGAAGATGGGCAGGATGTGGAAGCCATGGTTGGGAGTGGTAGGAGATGGGGCTGGAAAGGAATATTGGGCTTCAGCCTTTAGCAGCCACTTAATAAATGTTGCTGACTAACTGAATCAATGAATGAGTGAATGACCAGAAGCTGAAAGGCCTTTCATGCTTTCTGGAGTCTAGATTTCATTCAATAGGCAACAGGGAGTTACCCTGGGTTTTCGATTGGGGAAATACCATGACATATGGGTGATTAGACTCTTGCCACTCCAGGTGTGGTTCATGCAGGATCAGAATCACCTGAGTGCTCGTAAGAACTACAGAATCTGAGGTCAGACCCCAGACATACCGAATCATAATCTGCATTTCATCAAGACCCCCGCGTGATCTACCTGAATGCTTAAGTTCCAGAAGAGCCGCTTTAAAAAGCTCATCTTGCTGGCAGAGAGAAAAAAAGTAGCCTTTTTTTAAACTTCCCATCAGAAAAGAAAGAAAGGGAGGGAAGGAGAGAGGAAAAAAGAGGGGAAAAGAGGAAGGAGAGAAGAGAAGAGAGAAAAAGGAAACAATAACTCACATAAATGAAACGGACAAAAAACCTTCTCCCTAACTGCTTTCTTCCACCTAAGTCCTGTCCTTTGAAAGACGCAGCATCTCTAATTGGAAGACTTCCAGATCCCAGCCAGCCTCCAGGGGAGGGATGCGTGTGTCCTTTGAAAGGGCTACTTCAGAATTGGGGAGGGAGGAGGGGCTGTGATGGACCGCTGGTGGCAGAGTGACAGGCAAACATGTAACTGTTATTCCCTCTGCAAGCAGATGAAACATGCACTTAATTTCCAGGAAAGTGGCTGCTGGGATGGCAGCCTAGGGAAATCAAAAGCTCAGCGGGCCCCCATAATTCACACTCATTTTGTGTAGCCAGAGTGGATGAGGGGATGGCAGGGTAAAAATGTCCCCGGCTCTTGCTAGCACACTGCTGTGCTGCCGCCCATCCCTCTCCTCTGTCTCCCTCGGCATGCTTGCCCAGGGCAGCCAAAATCCGGATTCATGCAGAGAAAGAAAATGGAAATGTCCCACTCTGCCCAGTCACAGGCTGCCGAGGCTGCCCTCTCGGACGAACGACCCACCTCTACCACCTCGTGTATGCTGTCTGTGCTGCTGGGGCCTCCTCCTCCAAGGGACCCTCACTGAGATCTATTCTATTTACCGGCAAATCCGGAATTGACTTCTGATGAGCTACACATGATAATGATATCCCTGTGTCTCAGACTTTTATTGGAGATGAAAGACCAAACAGACCCTGGCTTGTCTAATGAGTGCCCGAAGTTCAGGGATTATTCTCAGGATACAGGCAGGGCTTTATTTGGAGTCTCATTCTTTCCCTCCTTTCATCGTTGGGTTGCTATGAATGGAGCTCATTCTCCATTGAAGCCTGGCAGCTGCTCAACTGCTCTGACCAGGCAGGTTCACCTGGTCACCTGTTTTTCTTGCAGTCCATCATGAACACACCGCAAGATGCTCCACTTGTTCCCAGTTTACAGACAGGGGCGTTGAGGCTAGCAGCTTGCTGGTTCCATAGCTGGGGTTGCATCAAGACCCTGCTCTTTCCTCTGCATTGTTAGTGACGTTAATTCAAGGTCAGAATCCTCTAGGAGGCACCATCCAGGTACCTTGAAACAGTATTGTCTTGGAATAACCATCTCTACCCTGAAGACTGCCAAGTTTTTAATGATGATGTTGATCTTTCACATTTGTTAGTGCTTTGTGCTTTTTGAACGCCTTATCACATCTTATCTCGTTTATGCTTAAAAATATATCATAAGACCTGCAGAGCTAGGTTAATATCCACAGTTGTTTGGAGAAAGGGATTGAACACCCCAGAGAATAAGCAGTAGCATGGTGTGTAGGGAAGGGATTTGGAAGAGACAAGAGGTGCGGGGCGGGGGGGGGGCTCACCTTTCACCTGTGTGCATCGATGCGTGATTTCACCCAGCAGAAATTGGAATGTGTAGCCTGGAATTGATGAGCTGGAACTAGAAACAAATGATTGTCGCCTTTGAAAAGTTGAAAGTTGCCATGAGGAAGAAGCAGCAGCCTTGTCTTGTGTATGTGTGTGTGCACGTGTGTGTGTGCGCGCGCGCACGTTTGGGTGCATTTCCAGAAGGCATATGAGAGGTGAGAGAACCCAGCCTCTGTGGCTAGGTCTCCAATGAATCCTGGTCACCCCCCAGCTTAGTTTGATTCAATTAAATAGAGAGACAGTAGCCCTGAGCAGGACATATCACAAGAACTGGTAGTCCCTGACAAAGCAACCGCCCACCAATGGCACAGTTTGCCTGAAGATTTTATAGGCTTGGTGGGTAGAGACTGATAAGAGTCCTTGGGACTGAGATTATTCAAACACGATTGGAAAGCAGAGCGCCTCCCCGAGCCTCCTCCCCCAGACCACATCATAGAGATGCCAGTGTGGGATGCAGACCCGAGATGACGGCTTTTTGGTAGCAAACAGAAGCGTTTTTCAGGCTGGTGTAGCTCTTACCATCTTTGAACCTCATCTTAGGAGAACTGATCCAAAATCCTAAAGACAGTGACTGTAAGATTCTAGGAAACTCACGGTGCTGTAAGAAACTGAGCCACCGAATGAAGAGAATGGAAAGAAGATGTGCATCACAGCATCACAGCATCACAGCTGCGGAGAGGACCATGCCCAGCCTCAGTGTGGATAACGGGCATGGAGGAGCTGCAAGAAGCCTGCAGAAGTGACATCAACGCGGTGATCTAACGTTGGCAAGGATGGGGATGGGAGAAGGGGCACCATGGCTGTGTCCAGCTGTGACGCTGGAGCAGTTGAAGAGGCAGGAGTGGCTGAGGCTAGGAGGTGGGGCAGAGCTCAGGGGAGCAGTTATAGCTGAAGAACTTTAGTGACCTCCAAGATGGAGTGTGAGATGCTCTGCGATGTTACCAGCTTCCCATGGGGGATCAGCCGCTGCCCCTCTCTACCTGATTACATCTTGCTCAACCTTGAAAACCCAGTTCCAAGGACACTTCCTGAAGTGTTCTTTTCTAGAAGTGGGTCATCCTCCTCCAAACTCCCAGAGCTCCCAGATCTCTTAACCTCATTTCACATATTATTTTCCATCTTGTCCTTTGGCTGGCTGTGGTCCATTGGCCCCAATTAACTTTTCTAGACCACGACCACCTGTCTCCTGTTCCTCTCCCCTCTTTCCATTCAGCATCCCCTTCTAGATCCTACGCTCCTTGAGGGAAGAGACCTCATCTCTGAATCCTACCCCCATCTCAGCCAGAATGCTTCACCCAGTATGGACACAGTAATTTTGTTTTTGAATGAATGATTGCATGACCAATATAGGAGGCAAGGTGAAGGCAGGATCAGAGAGGGAGAAGGGGTGCTTTTTAGTCCCCTGGGAAAGAAACTGTGGTGGCTTTAGCCCCACTGCAGCCTCGTTTTTCCAGGAGGGGTCAACTCTGCTCACAGTAGGTGAGCCAAGAGCTGGAGGGAGGGAGACCGCCAATGCAAGCGCATCCACTCCCCTGGAGGAAACGCCCTTGAAGGACACCCCCGGCTATGTGCTGCTCCAGCTACATTCCCAGAAATTAGAGGCAGAGAAGGCAGGGAAAGAGATTCATCTCAGAGGCTGGAGGGTGGAGGGAAGAGGAAGGAGAGGCCAGGGGCGGAGACAGCACCTCGCCGACTAATTAAACTCTTCGGTAGCTGGCCCCCACCAGCCCCAGCAGATTAGCACTGCTGAATCAGCTCCCTGCCAAGGCCAGACTCCCGCTCTCTTTTTTCCTGCTTGATTTGCCTAATGGAAGCTGACAGAGAAGTTCAACTCTGATTGTCAGATTTCAGTAGGAACCTCGAGGCGGGAGAGGAAAGGCAGACATTTGAGGAATAAAAATAACGCACAAAATGAGACCCTTTATTTAGCTGAGCCACTTCTTTAACGACTTACCTTCCTCTCTCTCCCTCCCTCCCTCTCTCTCTCTCTCCCTCCCTCCCTCTCTCTCTCTCCCCCCTCTCCCTCCCTCTCTCTCTCTCTCCCTCTCCCCCTCTCTCCCTCTCCCTCTCTCTCCCTCTCCCTCCCTCTCTCTCTCTCTCTCCCCCCAACACACACACACACACACACACACACACACACACACACACACAGAGTTGTGCCTACAAGTGTCTAAATTTTTGCTTGGGCTGGAGACCTTGCCTGGGTCCTATAGGAAAGGCAGACCATCTGTCCTGGACGGTAGCAGTTGGCAACAAGGGATGTCATTTAATGGTGAAGTTGGGAACTATTCTCCCTCATTCCTCCAAGGGGCATCCCCCCTACCCAAACTCTTTCAATAGATCCATTTTCCAAAATGTGACTTGGGAAGTTGGTGTGACCAGCAAGACCACATGTGCGGGCGGGCACGCGTACCTAGGGTGGCTCCTTTGCCTTTTGGTGCCTCCCGTTCTGTAAAATGAGGTCTGGAGGGTTTGATTAACTTCTCAACATCTGGGCTCCTCCTTAGAAAAATCAGTCTTACCTCTTATGAGAGGAAAGAAGTAGGCACAGGCAAAGCCTCTAGATATCCCCAGTCACATAGCACGTGGACAATAACAGTCAGCTCCTTCCTACCTTGAAGTGGAATTTTCTATAATATTATAGGGAATCACCCAGCGATCTTAAGGGTCAGGGTTGGAAATCTAATTCTCTAGAAGGAGGTTGAATTGTTAGTTGCCTTTATTAGGCAGCTGCCACTCTGAGCGTTTTTGGAGTGCCAGGCACGATGCTAAACACGTCACAGCCATTCACTCATGCAAGCCTCACCACAGCCCTGTTAGCCCCATTTTATCCCCAACCAAGGCACAAAAGAGTTAAGCAACTTGCCCAAAGTCATCACAGCATGAGTCAATGTTGAACCTGAAATCTGGTGTTTTGTTTTTGGTTTTGGCCGTGCCACGCGGCATGTGGGATCTTAGCTCCCCGACCAGGGATTCTACCTGGGCCCCCGGCATTGGGAGCGTGCAGTCTTAACAACTGGACCTCCAGGGAAGTCCCAGAAATTTGTTTTTAAGTTGTTTAAAAGCTTCAAATAAATAGAAAGAGCTCCGTCCTTGTTGGACACTAGGTCCTATTTGTGCAAAGGTCCTTCCTTTTGTTACGAGCGGAAGCTCATACAAATGACAAGAACACAGACCTGTGTGTGCTGAGGACAGGAGGGATGTGGGCGTCCTAGCTAGGTGATACTGGTCCTGGACTAGGTGTCACCTTGAGACGTAAGCCCCTCCTTATATTTTACCCTCTGCACATCTCACTCACCTCACACTACCCCCAGCCACGTGAGGGAGAGAGACCTGAAAGGTCAAAGAGATGTAACCCTGCTGTTCTGAAGGAACAACTAACCAAGACCTCCCCAAGCTAATAGCTCTAGAACAGGTCTCTAGAGAGCAAGTTCAGATCCAGTGTCCAGAGCCAATCCAGTCCCAGGTACCACTCATCATTCTAGGAAACTTAAAAGATGAGGTGTAGAGTTTTTTCTGAGTGATTTTTGGATCTAGACCATGCTTTTTCTTCTATTTTTCTGTTTCCCACCCTAAAACACTCATTGAGCGTTAGTGGCCATTTTTAATGGTGATCACTTTCCCTCCTCCCTCATCATTTTATCCTCACTTCCTGTTTCACAGATGAGGGACGACAGAACAGAGAACTTATGAAAGTCGCCCAAGATGAAACAGCTAATGAAGACATTGAAGGTCTAGAGTCCAAAGCCTGAACTCTGTTCACTGTAAGATGCCTCCCTCCTTGGAGTCCTAGGCACAGTAGAGGCAGGGAGGCACCAAAGAAGAAAATAGTCAGTGACTCCAGGACCCTGGGACTTACTACCCTACACTGACCCCTTTTATTTTCATAACATGCCCGTGTAAGGGAGCCACACAAACTGGCCCCCAAGATGACTGTATTTCCCACCATGTATACCTTCTGGTTCTCTTGGTGTCTCCACCACAGGTGAATCTCCACTTTGATTCCCAGAATTCTGCACCAAAAGCAGCCCTGGCAACTCGCCCACCCCTCCCCACCCCACCCAACAAAAAAGGACAATCTTCATACATATTTATATTTCTTGTTGAACAACTATTTAAAAACCCATGCTCTACTCATCGCCATGCAAAGCAACACACTTGCCCACTTTTTCAAGTGTCTCCAAGTGACTGTTTTAATTAATACAAATGTTTAACTGTACTTTCAGGAGACAGGCATGATTTTTATTAATCACCAGTTTCCCATTGTCAGTGGAATGTTAACTTTGACGATAGAACAAAATAACAACAATCGTGGACATACATACACCAATATGTATAAAATAGGTAACTAATAAGAACCTGCTGTATAGCGCAGGGAGCTCCATTCGCTGTACAGTAGAAACTAACACAACATTGTAAAACAATTATACCCCAATAGAATAAAAAATAATAATCATAGCAATCGTGGCAAGAGGAATTCCCCCAACGTTTGCTCACTTCACGTTCTGTGTGCTCCAAGAACAAGTGATTAGAAAAGTGGCCAGATGAAGGCTGGGAACAAGACAGAATGGTAAAAAGAGTCTGGAATCGACAAAATAAGCAGGACCTGACCAGCTCCTCACCTGACAAGCTCATTAATCTCTACTCAACACCTGTCACTAGCTTCTGTTTTTCTCCCCATCAGGGAGACAAACTGACTGCCACCAACTCTGCCCGTGAGACACCAGAGAAATCCAAATAAAATATAAAGAATCCCCATGAAACTGAGGCAAGGGGCGTGTGAGTGGGACGCTATCGTTAGAGGCTGAGAGGTCTCAATACATTATGAGTAGATGAAAGTCAGATAAGAGGTACATGGATGGATAAAACCGAGAAAGCCTCAGCTCACAATACGCTAAGGAAGGGATACAGTGGTGGAGAAGCTGGCCTTCTGAGAATAACCCAGGACAGACTCTATACTAGAGGTCTGGAAGAATAAAAGTAGGCAGTGAGAGGAGGAACAGAGCAAAGAACTTAGTTGAGCATTTACTTGTCCTTGGAACAGATATGCCATTTAACTCTTCCCTCCATGCTTTTCTTTGTAGGGTAGAAAAAACAGAAGTTCCAAGATGGAAGCCAGGAGGCAGCTGGAATGATATTGGAAAGGGGGTTTGAAGGGATACAAGGAAGCAAGTTTCCAGTAGAGGAACTAGATGCTCTAATAGATGGAATTGTTGATGGACTGGACAAGCCTGAGGGTATGGTAAAGACATATTATTATTATTATTTTTTTAATTTATTTTTTTTTTGTGGTACGCGGGCCTCTCACTGTTGTGGCCTCTCCCGTTGCGGAGCACACGCTCCGGAAGCGCAGGCTCAGCGGCCATGGCTCACGGGCCCAGCCTCTCCGCGGCATGTGGGATCCTCCCGGACCGGGGCACGAACCCGTGTCCCCTGCATTGGCAGGCGGACTCTCAATCACTGTGCCACCAGGGAAGCCCCAAGACATATTATTGTTTTATCACCAGGAAGAAGAAAGGAAGGAAGGAAGGAAAGAAAGAAGGAAGGAAGGAACTCCAAGTCGGGGGAAGAAACTCAGGACCCAAATATGAGGCAGAATAAAATGCGAGTGTTTCTGAGCCATTAATAGAGTCATCAGGAAAGAGAGAGAGAGAGAAACCTAGTTAATCTACATTCAAGGAATCTTTTCTCTTTAGTGGCATCATTCCCAAGAAGGAAACAAAACCTTAGTATACTATAGGGCTCTGCAGGCTGAAAATGGTACATAGTCGTGATAGGATAGGACATATGTGTATATATATATATATAATATATAGTAATATAATAATATATATAATATACTATGTGTGTGTACACACATAATATATTAATTTACAAAACTCCAAGTTTTAGAATTAACCTATAGAAAAAAGTAAAGAAGCCCTCACTTTGGTTAGCGAACACCATGATTGAGTTCTTGATCTTCACCATATGAAAGTGATGTTTTAGGTTATAGAAATTGGAGTATGGAGGGCAAGATGGAGAGGAAATACAGAAAAGGATGTGATTGCTAAAGGGCCCAACTTTGACGGTATAAATTCAGTCATCTGCTAATGTTGATGCAAGAAGAAATAGAGGTTTAAATATATCATTTAAAATTATAAGCAGAACCAAGATAAAAACACAAACTATAATTATCAAAAATTAGGACTTATGGAGTTCCTGCTGCATTCTATGTACAGTGACCCTGGAAGGGAGAGGGAAGAAAAAGTGACCAAGATTTTCCTCTTTTAGATTAGCAAGTCAGCATATATGCTTTACAACTGATAAGTTATGACCTATTTTCTTTTACATCTTTATTGGAGTATAATTGCTTTACAATGGTGTGTTAGTTTCTGCTTTATAACAAAGTGAATCAGTTATACATATACATATGTCCCCCTATCTCTTCCCTCTTGCATCTCCCTCCCTCCCACCCTCCCTATCCCACCCCTCTAGGTGGTCACAAAGCACTAAGCTGATCTCCCTGTGCTATGCAGCTGCTTCCCACTAGCTATCTATTTTACGTTTGGTAGTGTATATATGTCCATGCCACTCTCTCACTTTGTCCCAGCTTACCCTTCCCCCTCCCCATGTCCTCAAGTCCATTCTCTAGTACATCTGTGTCTTTATTCCCATCTTACCCCTATGTTCTTCATGACATTTTTTTTCTTAGATTCCATATGTATGTATTACTATAAACATATTATCTGGAAGAGAAACAATAAAAGGAGGACTGAAAAAGTTGTAGCCTCTCTGGTTAGGAACTGGGGATCAGAAGGTGAAGCCTGTTCCTTTTTTGTTAAATAACTTTTGAACTATTTGATTTTTTAAAAACATATGCATCTAGTATTTTGATCAAAATTTAAATGAAAAAATATCTTTCTAGCATATGAAAAAATATTAATTCAAGAGTTACATTCTCTCCTGGGAAATTGCAACTCACCTCAAGATAACAGATTTATTTGCTTCGAACCAAATCTGAGAACTTGCACACGACCCGAACTTTTGTAAATTAATAAAAAAGCAGCAGCTGCTCTTGTGCTTTACGTTTAACTTCTGTCTCATGGCATGTTTGCATCACAGGCCTTTATGCAATTGCCTCATCAAAGGTCCAAGGCACCATGCAGTCAGCTTATCAAATAATCCTCGGTTGGAGCTCCCTCATAAATCACATCCAGAGCCCCATCACACAGGAGAAATTCATTTTCCTGCAACTCTTCTTTTTCCATGTAAGTGACTGACCTTCAGATTGCTTATGAGTTCATCTCATGCAGGGACTTCCCAATCTGAGTTTTAATTCCCCTCCTTCCTGCTCCTGGCAATTACCCCCTGATTTCCAATCTCGACTGCTGCAGTCACTAGCAGGTCTATCTCAGATTCTCTGTCCTTCTTTTACTTCTTCCAAGGCCAGTCAGGTAACGTTCTTTAAAACCATACTGATAGGAAAGAAAGTGACCAGACAGGAACTCAAGTAAAAGTTTACCCCTTGCTAATAGTTGATTGTATAGGAAAAGAAAATACGTGGTCCAGACAACCAACATCTATGGAACACCCCAGACTCTATGCTGGGTGCTTCATGAGAATGGTCCACTGAATTCCCACAAGCAACTCATGACACAGGTATTGCTTCCTCTCTATTACAGACAAGAATCTGAACTTCATAAAAGCTGGGCACCTGCCCTGGTCACATGGGACAACGCCAAATGTGAACTCAGGTCTGTTGGACTTCCTTTTTAAAATGTAAATCACAGTGTAATTACATTGTGGCTAGGGTTCCGCGTAAGACAAGTCACACTGAATAATGGAATGGGATTGAATATAGCTGTCTTCTAACCAGCTAGCTTGTAGGCAATCAAGAACGTGGAGCTGGTGCCATGTGTTGGCATCAGGAAACGATCAACAGGATTGAGTGTCCAGGGATATGGGCTTTGCTCTCGTTCCTATGATCAATTAGCTCTCTAGACTTGAGTTTTCTCATTTATAAAATGAAATGTTTTTCCTGGATGATTATTAAGCTCTCTTCCAACCCTGAAGAATCTATACACACAAAAGAAATAAAGCTCATTAAACTTATTGTCTAATTCAGATATCTTGCAAATCACTGAGGTGAATGAAGTGGAAAAGCGAATTTAAGGTTAAATGATAAGACAATAATTGAACTAAAAATAAAATCCTCATATTCTAACTCTTTTAACTTGTTACTGTCCAGCATGAAATGGATTTAAAGTACTGTAGTGCATTAGTTTGCTTGGGCTGCCATAACAAAATACCACAGACTGAGTGGCTTACACAACAGAAATTTATTTTTCACAGTCCTGGAGGCTGAAACGTCCAAGATCAAGGTACCAGAGTGCCAGCAAGGTAAGTTTCATCCTGAGGTCTCTTCTCTTAGCTTGTAGGCAGCCACCCATCTCACTGTGTGGTCACATGACCTCTTCTTTGTGTGCAGGAAGGGAAAGAAATAGAGAAAGAGAGGGAGGAGATGGGGTGTTGGGGTGGGAGTTCTCTAGTGTCTCTTCTTAAAGTGGCACTAATCCTATAGGATCAGGGTTCCACCCTTATGACCTCATCTAACCTTAATTAATTCCTTAGAGGTCCAATCTCCAAGGACAGAGTGTTAGGACTTCAATATATGAATTATGAGGGGACACATTCAGTCCATAACAAGTAGCTTTAAAAGATAGTGGCGTGACAGCATCAGATTTGAATCGCCAAATTTTGTCCCCTAAGAAGAGTGAAGAAAATACCCTAGTAAAGATGTTGTCATAAATAATGCAGAGCAATGCTTTTTCAAACTTTCCCATGCACAGGAATCTCCTGGAGAGACTATTTAAACATAAGTTTAGCTGTGAAATTGGTTCTCAAATCACTTGTGACCAGAGCAAAAAGAAAACATGCTCCTTATATACCTTTCACTGTTCACAAGGAAGTTTGATATAAATCCTTCAGGAGAACTAAATGTTTGCCATCAATTAATTCTAAAGTAAATTTATCATCTCTATGACACTGAGAAATAAGTGGAAGGTGTTCTGAAGAAAATCTTGGATTTTATAATAATAAAGCTATTTCTTCGATGCTGTCAGTAAAAGTTGAAGCTGTAATGTCAAACCAACTCAATAAAATCATTATTCTGGGATTATGGATTACCGAATATTTCAAAATAAATGGAATTCTTTTTCAAATGCATAGAGTCATTGGAATTGGGTCAACAAAACATTGCTAGCAAAGATCCTTAGGGGATCTGCTTTAATGAAGAGATGAGACATCTGTGATAAGCATGACTCTTTTTTTAAAGAAGCAGTGCTTCTGCAAATCTTGAAGAGTTGTTTGTCTCCTAAATAGTTTAATCATTCTCCAGGGACTTGTGTTTATACAATTAATTTACTCAGAAACACTTTTTTTGTTTTTGTAGGCCAATAAGTTTCATCTAGAAATAGGGATGTTAATGAGGGGAGACAGGTTGTATCCGATTCAGAAATTCTGTGTTCCGTATCTTTTACATCTACTTTATGTAATTGGCCTCTGATGCCTGAATTTACGGGGTAGCCGAAGGTGTTGTTGATAAAATATCTATGAGAAGTTCTCTCTAAGAATAATTGAAATAACAGATTGCATGGGATGGGGCACAGTTCTCTGGTCCCCATGCTTCTCCATAATATTGGCTGAAAATGTTCCCAAGCAGGTGGTTTGCACTAGCCTAGATGTTTTATAGCTCATCTCTTTTCCAAGCCAGTGGAGATGTGCAGACAGGAGAGAAAAACAAAAAGAAAACAATAATAAAATTCCATTGTGTTTGATTTATGGATTTGTTCTACTCTGAGAGTCTCAGAGGAGTTCTTTTTCATAAGAGCCATAACTGATTAGAACGTAATGAACTACGGAAAAGAATCCAAAGATACTGAGATTAGATCTCCACTGAATGGAAACTGGTAGCATGTGTATAAAATGTCGTTGTGCTGCCAGCTGCATAAAATGTGGATGCATTCCTGTTGTCACGTTTCCTACCTCCTAAGAGCTGGGTTGGAGAGCTGAAAGCACCAGCGAAAGGAGTAGGCAGGCCTTTGTGCTTAATGACTGTGTTACTGCGTAATGTTGCCTGTTTTAAGCCAAGGTGTATGCTATTATCAACTTCCCAGAAGAAATATTTGTATTTCCTAACTTCTGCTAAATGACCAAATCTAAATCTAATCACTGAAATCAAAAATTTTCATAGATTACATTTGCCTTCCCTAGAGGTGAACTGGCCACAAAGGTTCGTGATGAGTTACAAAAACATACCCAGAACTGCATTGTCTATTTTTACATCACACCTGTCTCATTAGGTCACACCAATAGAAATCCAGTTCTGAATCAGTTATCAATCACCCCTAATTTCACCAGTCACTCCATAGACAATTCTATACTTTGGATCTGTGCTATCCTATCTACCTGGCCAGACAACTTTTCATCCATACATTTATTCAAAAAAGCTTATAATTTGAACTGAGTGAAATGTAAAATTAAATCTCATCTCATTTGTTCTAATCCTTTATCCTGCGGTATTTACATTGAAAAGACAGGCAGAATGCAGAAATAGTTCTAGTTTTCAGGGGTCTGTGGGGCAATCCCAGTAACCCTTTTCATATCCATGGGGATTTTATAGCCTTGAATAATGTTTCCTTTGGCTTTTCCATATAATTCTAATCTCCTTTATATTCTTCCCTGGAAGCTATCTGAATCACCTGATACTTAACTGGCAGAAAATCATTGCAGAAGCAGTGTTTCAGAGGATCAGAGAAATCCAAGATCAAAGAAACCCATATCCTCTAATGTCTCCCTTCAGTAACTCTTCCTAATCCCCTCCACCTTCTGTTAGCTTCTCATTTCTGTGCCAAGACCAAAGGGGCCCTAAGCATCTGCCACACATATAGATGTCAACTTCATTGAATGGACCATAAGGATCTGATTTTGATGCTATAAGATGGTAGTATAATATATAATTATAGTACCAATATAATTAGAAATCAAACACTACTAACATATTTTGTATGACTTGACTCCTTTTAAATTTACTGAAACTTGCTTTATGGTCCAGAATATGGTCTACCTTGGTAAATATTCTGTGTATACTTGAAAAGAATGTTTGTAACAAGAAAGATTAAAAAAGGAAATGTAAAAAACACTCGGTTAATGCAAGAGAAGGCAGAAAAAGAGGAAGAAGGAAACAAAAAAGAGAGGAAAAATAGAAAACAAATGGCAAGGTAATGGATTTAAGCCAATTATCAATTATCACATTAAATGTAAATGGCATAAACATCACAATTGAAAGACAAAGATTATTAGATTTGGAGTGGTAGGCAAGACCCAAATATAAGTTGCCTACAAGAAACTCACTTTAAGTATAAAGACACAAACAGAAAGGAAAGATAATATACTGTATTAAAACTAATCAAAAGGATGCTGTCATATCTACATTAGTCTACAAAGTAGATTTCAGAGCAAAGAATATTACCATGGATAAATATCATTTCATAATGATAAATGGGGTCAATTCATTAAGAAGACATAATGCTTTTAAACATTTGTGCCTTAAACATAAATTGAGTCAAAGAAAGGAGACATTACAGATGAGGAAGAGGAAATTGATAAAATTGAAAGCAAATAAACAAAAAACAGACAGAAAAACAATGGAACCAAAAGCTGGTTCTGTAAGATCAATATAATTGATAAACCTCTGGACAGACTAATCAGGAAGAAAGAGAAAGAGAGAGAGAGAAAGAGAGAGAGGGAAAGAGAGAGAGAGGGGGAAAAGAGAGAAAGAGAGGGAAAAGAGAGAGAGAGGAAAGGAAAGAAGCAAGCAAGGAAGGAGGGAAGGGGGGAGAAAGAAAGGAAAGAGAGAGAGAAAAGAAAGAAAGACAAATTATTCATACCATAATGAAAGAGGTAATATCATTCTAGATTCTATAGATAACAAAAGGATATGCCAATCATTTCAACAATTTAGATGAAAAGAACACATTCTTCAAAAGATATATTCTACCAACGCTCATTCAAGAATAAACAGATAACTTGAGGAGTCCTGTATCTATTAAATAAAGTTGAATTTGTAGCTTAAAACCTTCCCACAGAGAAAACTCCAGGCCTGGATTGCGGCACTGGTGAATTATAGCAAATGTTTAAGGAAGAAATAATACTAACTCAGAATTTTCTTCCAGAAATTTGAAGAGGAAAGAATACTTCCCGATTCAGTCTATGAGGGTAGCAATAGCCTTACTTCAAAACCAGACAAAGACATTCCAAGAAAAGAAAACTACATACTAATATCCCTTATGAACACTGATGCAAAAATTCTAAACAAGATTTTAGCAAAGTAAATTTTAAAATAAAATAATAAAATATTATGATCAAGTGAATTTTATCCCAGTAGTGCAATTTTGGTTTAACATTAGTAAAGCAATCAATATAATTCACCATATTAACAAAGAAACAAAAAAAGAAAGGAAACCCATATAAGCATCTAAATAGATGGAAAAATTATTTTAAAAATCCAACATCTGGGGCTTCCCTGGTGGTGCAGTGGTTGAGAGTCTGCCTGCCGATGCAGGGGACACAGGTTCGTGCCCCGGTCCGGGAGGATCCCACATGCCGTGGAGCGGCTGGGCCCGTGAGCCACGGCCGCTGAGCCTGTGCGTCCAGAGCCTGTGCTCCGCAACGGGAGAGGCCACAGCAGTGAGAGGCCCACGTACCGCAAAAAAAAAAAAAAAAAAAATCCAACATCTATTCCAAATTTAAAGTAAACAAAACGATCAGCATTCTAGGATAGAGAGGAAGTTCTGCAATCAAATAAAGAGCAGCTATGAAAATAAGGTGTCAGCTACAGCTGACAGCTATCACCTTATTTACAGGTAAAAGACTGAAAGCTTTTTCTGTAAGATGAGGAACAGTTAAGAATATCATCTATCATCGCTTCCACTTAACATTGTATTTGGGCATTCTGTGTAATCTATGCAATCAGGTAGAAAATAAAGAATTCAAATGCAACCAGATTGAAAAGAAAGAAGTAATAATTGTCTTTATTACCAGACAACATAATGATCTACATAGAAAATACAATGGAACCCACAAAAAATGCTACTGGAACTAAAAAGTGCCAAGTTTCAGGATCTAAGATCAAGATACAAAAATAAAGTGTATTTCTATGTAAACAATCAGGAATTGACATACCCTTTAAAATAGCATCAAAAGATGAAATATTCAGGAGTCCATCTGACGAAGTATACAAGGATTGTACATTGACAACTACAAAATATTGCTAAGGGAATTTAAAGAAGAAATAGATAAATGGAGAGGTGTATCATGTAAAACCTAAAGCTATAAAATTTCTAGAAGAAAACATAAGGAAAAACTGTGTTGATCTTATACCCCATATCATAGATATGACACTAAAAGCATAATCTGTAAAAGAAAGAATGGATAAATTTGACTGCATAAAAACTGAAATCTTTTCCCCCTCAAAAGACACTGTAATGAGAATGAAAGGCAAGCCATGAACTAGGTGAAAATGTTGGCCAATCATATATATAATAGTGTATGTATTATTAAGATATACAGATTAAAATATGCATAAATAGGAAAGCATGTTAAATATCATTAGCCATTAGGGAACTATAAATTAAACCACGATAAGATACCTCTACACACCTTTGAAAGAGGTTAAAATAAAAAATACTGACTGTATCAAGTGCTGACGAGGATGTTGAACTGTTACACACTGCCGATGGCAATGTAAAATGGTACAACTATTTTGGAAAACAGTTTGGCAGTGTTTTAAAAAGCCAAACATATACTTGCCATACGATCCAGCTATTTTACCCCTAAATATTTACCCAAGTGAAATAAAAGTATATTTCCTTTCAATGACTTGCATGTCAATATTCTTGGAAGATTTATTTGTAATAGGTCAACACTGGAAACAATCCAAATGCCTATTCACAGGTGAATGGATATGCAGAGGTGGTATATCCTTATACTGGAATACTACTCAGCAATAAACAGAGTGAACTACTGATACAGGAAACATCATGGACGAATCTCAAAATAATTATACTGAGTAAATGGCGGGAGAAGAAACAACAGTACATACTGTGTGATTTCATGTATATAAAACTCTAGAAAATGCAAACTAATCTATAGTGACAGAAAGTGTATAAGCAGTTACCTGAGGAAGCCATGAAGGCAGGGAGGTAAGGAAGCAAAGAAACACAGGGAAGCTTTTGGAAGTGATGGATATGTTTATTACCTTGCTTGAGATAATGGGCATCAAAACTTATAAAATCTTATATTTAAATATATGTGCTTTATTTTATGTCAATAATATACCAATAAAGCTGTCTTAAAAAGTGAATGTATTTATTAGACAGACTACGTAAAGCTGAAAGTGTCCCAGAAAATTCATAATGCACCCAAATGCCAGCATCTGATTCAGTAAATAGAACTCATGTTGTAGTCCTAAATATAGTTTGCAATAGAATGGCAATACCTAATTATTTTAATAATCTAGGTTTTATGATTATTTATCCAGATCAGAAACTTCAGTTTACCTTTCTAGAAGTATTAGCTGAATTATAAGTGCACACAAATTTGCCTTGGGCAAATTAAATCAACTCTCTACATACAGGTTTGAAGAACATTTATAGGCAAAAGTAACCCGAGTTTAGGATTCAAAATAAAAAAGATATCAGGTGCCCCTAAACTCCATCAATGCTTCTAGGACTCCTTTCCAATTTCCTTCTATTAACTGACCCATGAGTGATTGCTAACCTAGCTGTGAGTGGGATATAGCTGGGTCCCAGAATGCTGGTTCCTCTAAGGTTTGCTCTGAGAGGGTGGTGAGTGGAGACCTCAGTCACACAGGGTTTCCAGCCCTGATCAACTTGATCCCCCTAGCTGTCTAACTCTTGATATATGTCCAGGTGGAGAAAATGGGAGGAGGCATGCATTCCTCTCTGGTCAGCCAAGGTACCATCTCTGAGCTGTCAGCATTTTCATTCAGCAGTCTTGAGGAATTGCTTCTGTCTCTATCCAACAAATTGGGCTCTAAAAGACTCCACCTCTTTCCCCGGAGCCACTGGGATGATGAAAGTACAGGGTCAGGCGCACTAGCATCACCAGCTGCCTGTACTCTGGTCTACCAGGGTCTTTCTTCTTGCCATCATCATGCAACAGCAGAGCTCAAGCAGAAACCAGCAGAGGCAGAATGTTCCCCTGTAATAACGCTGCTGCATCAGCTTCCTGCATGGTGCCCTGTTGCATGTTTCTTCTGGCTTCTCAGAGGTGAAGTGTCTGAGACTCGGACACCCCCCGACCCACTCCCACCGCAAGATCTGGCTTCTTACTGCCACTCTGAGCCCACCTGTCTTGCCACCTCTGTTCCACCTTCCCACCCGTCTCACCCTCAGCTCTTGGAGCTCAGAATAGATCACAATCTTTTTCTGACTGGGGCAGAGACGGATGCTAATTCCACAAATGTGGGCTTGTTGAAGCCAGTTCTCAGGCTTTCCTGACTCTCTTTTCTAGGGCCCTTCAACTCAGTGGGACCCATAAAGACATCATTACTTTCTCTATCCCCTGCTACCAGGTTTCAAGGTAATCAATTCTGCCGCACTACTGCCATTTAGTACGATTTACTACATCTGAGCGTTGTGCTGACTGAGTTATATGTGTGACGTAACTCCTTAAATCTCTTTTCATTCCCCAAACTGCCCTTCAGATCAGTTACTGCTTTCTTCCTCAGTACAGGGCTCGTGTTCAACTAGGTTCACTAACTTGCCCCAAAGCCACACAGCTAGTAAGTGGTCAAATGACCTCAAGTCCAGTGTTTTCCGTCCTCCACTGATACCGCAGTGCCTTGATTCTGAAAAATCCCTTTCATGGACGGCTTTCTATTATTATTGTGAGCTTCATTCTCAATCCATAATCTACTAATAATAGCAAACTTGGTCTTTGAGGCTTCTTCAGTTGGCTTTCCCATTGCCTGGGTCTTCCTGAGGTTCAGAGGCACAAGAATATGGGTCCTGGTGTCATTATTCACCCCAGACCTTTTCTCAAAGGTGAAAGGCAGTTAACCAACTAAACAAAGCTAAACAGTTGAAGGCTCAAGAATCCCATTAATATTTAATAAACAAATCGTAAATGACCCGAAGCCTTTCAAGCAGACCCAATATAACTTTCATACTTTCTGCTCTTGGTGTGAGAGTGAGTACTGCAAATATGTGTTTTCCTGAAAGTAGCCAATAGGGAATTCCCTGGCGTTCCAGTGGTTAGGACTCTGTGCTTTCACTGCCAGGCGCTGGGTTCGATCCCTGGTTGGGGAACTAAGATCCCGCAAGCTGCAGAGCATGGCCAAAAATAAGTAAGTAAACAAACAAACAAACTAATTAATTAATTAAATAAAAAATAAAAGTAACCACTAATTGAACCATATCAATCAACTTGCAGTCTACACTTGTGAAGACTGACCACATCCCATTTTGAGCTACTTTGAGATATATATATGTATATATACATGGAGAGAGAGAGAGAGGTTTTTTTTTTTTTTAAAGAAGAAGCTAAATTTGTATGAATCTGACAAGCCATCCACTCACTTCTGGCCCTTTGAGCCAGATGGGTCCATGCATCACATCTCTTACCAGGTGACCAAGCCCAGCCCCAAAGCTGTGCATGCCTATAGCCTGGACAGGGCCTCCCTTTCTACTGACCTATCCTCCCCAAAACACTATTGCCTCCCATCTCTCCTACGAGCTCCTGGAACTGTAGCTTTGTCTTCAACCCTGCTTCTGGCTCTGAAATTTGTGTTTGTCCCAGCATTTGATGCGAGCACCCCTCTACCACCTGGAGCTGGTCTACCCCTCTGCCTCTCTTATTCCTGCGTTCCCAGTTCTGACTCCTATTGTCTGGGGAAGGCCAGCATTGGGTCTCCCACAAAGCGGATCTTAGGCAGATAATTAGTTATAAGTGTGTGCGCATTACAGCTGAGTTTGTATCATCTATCAAGTTATGTGAAATATATATGTGTTCATTTTCATGCCTATTTAACACAAAAGTCCCTATCTCTGGGGGTAATGTGCCATTTTATCCGTCATCTTCTATCGTGTGAAGATCATAACATCCTAATATTCTCAGCTCGGCTCCTCAATTCTCTAGGGAATCCCTTTTCCTGGTATTAATCTTCGCGGCAGCGCTCATTAATATGATAAAGCTCTCTGGTTTTAAACAGCTCTTCAGACCCAAACAGGCTCTCCTTGAATGGGAGATTTAATTGTTTTTTTCACTCAGCAAACAATCAGGCCAGGAGAGCAAGGGCACTGCAGACAAAACACCACCCCTCAACTCAGGAATGAAAGGCGTGTGTTCCCATTCTCTAACAGGCAGAAATGTCAGTGGATTTCAGAAAAGCTGGCTCAGTTGAGAAGAGAGAGCTATTGAATTCCCCCTTCTGGCTGGCAGACAGCACGGCCACATGGCTCTCTCTTCCCCTGTCACTCCTGTTGATTTGCCTTCAAGGTGGTCATTCAGAGAGAGTGAAAGGAAAAGCCACTGTTCGCCACTTCAGGCCCAGAGATTTAGCTGTGACTCCTGCCTGGCTGTAGCTTTCAGCACGGCAGCTCAGCCCAGAGGCTCCTGCAAACGGATGGCACGCCATGCCTTAGCGTCGTCTTTGTTCACACGAAGTAAGATCCTCTCACGGAGAGATAACAATTGCCTCCCCCGCAAAAAACCCCACAGCCAGGGGCGTGGGTTGATGGATCAGTGGCTGGCCCCGGATCAGCAAATTCCATTTTCCTCTATACTTCAACTCAGTAAATCATGTTTTGAAGCTTACTGACAGTCGGCATCTACTCTGTTTTGTTACCTGCGGCCTGACTTCGCTCTCTCCCTTCCGCTGCCACTTCATTTTCAGGCTACCTGCATTCTAGCTGGAAAATTTTGTAAAAACCTAATTTTCAACTTTTTTCAAAACACATTTAAAGACAAGGGACTCTGATTTTGGAATAAACCATGCCCTGATTCACTTCTAACACGATCATTAATCAAAATAAGACCAATGATCACTGCCGCAGTGTGGTAGAGGTTGCTAGAAGTTCACCAAAATCAGTATCCTTTTCTTCTTGAATGTACTATTCAGAGGTCGTGTGGGAAAACAGTTCCATTTCTGTAACGAGTCACTGTTGATACTTATAACTGTCCTCTCCCACTGCCATTTCATGCTCCCTTTGTTTTCAATCAGGGCCCAAGCTGGTCAGGGTTCTTGACCTTGCGTGGTGACATGAAACGTCATTCGTGAAGGGTTTGAATACTGGGTGGCCCTGCCCTCATATGATTGGTATGGTTTCTTATTGAACATAGAACTAAGAAATGGCTTCTCCAGAGGATCTCAGGTTTGAAGTATGATCTGGAATGCCAGCCTTATGTAGCAGCAACCCAATTTACCCTAAATAATCAAGACCTATCACTTCAGCCAGCAGAAGAACAACCTTATTTGCCTGTTGGTTTAATGGCATAAACAGCCGCCAAATGACCAGGTGGTACGCTAAACTTCCTATCTACCCTACCTGTGCACTCTGTTGGAAGCACTCCGCCTGTGGAAAATTAAACCTAAAATGGCAAGGACGGGAAGCCAGTTATCTGTGAGTTGGTTATCGCGTCCTTTGATTCCCAGACCTGTGTATTCAGGCTATGAGAAACAGCACTGTATGTTGGTCACTTATTGAAGGTATATTCAACATCAGGTTTCCAGCATGCTTCCTCCCAACTGGTACTACAATCAACTCTGAATGAAACCACTCCCCGTCTCTCTGACCAGCTGCCTATGTGTAATGTGATACATGGTAAGACTAGTAAATTCCATGGGTATGAGTCCACTGCACACTTATTTTGCTGTAAAATAGTTTCCTTCATCAGAAGCAATGTTGTATAGAATATAGACATGGAGAATAAGACATTCAATAAGTCCATGGGTTTCAGCTCTGGCAGAAGTACTGAAAGAAAGGAAGGAAAGTATGTATCTATCCAAATAATACATATATATAATATCATATATGTATACCTTCAACTATATCATTTATTTAATTTATAAAATTAATATAATAAATTATATATACATAATAAATTATGATTATTTTAAATGGAAAAGATGGGAAACCAAAAGGAATAAAGATTTTCTGAGAAAACCAGATCACTGAACTAAGCTTGGTTTTGTTATTATAAACCCCTAATTTTCTCCATATCAAAGCTGCTCAAAAACAAAACAAAACAGTAAACAAACACATGTATAAAAGTTCACCAAACTTAAACCTTACCAGCACTCACTGGTTATCTCAGAGTTGTAGGGAATCGTTTTGCTCTCTCTGAGAACAATTGCTTACATACTGTGTAACCTTTTCCCACTTCACCAAGAGAAAATCTTTGTTCTCTCCCCAAATGTTTTCTACTCAGTTTGCTTTTCTGCCAGGAAGATGTCTTTTCCAGCCATCTCAAGAGGGTCTCTCCAAATACCCACTTTCTCATTTCCCCATGGGGCTGCCTATACCACCACTGACAGATTCAAATCATAGGTTGGAAGTATCTCATTGAATAAATGGGTTAAAGACAGAATAAATGAAAGTCCCAATTCCAGTAATTGTGAAATAATTTATATCTGATTAAGCTTCATGCAGATAACAATGATACAATTGTGATAAACAAAACGAAACAAAGAACAACTTTTCTTTTGGCACTGGAGAACAATCAAAGCAAGCAGAAACTGGAATGGATTCAATGCTTGAATGAGAGAAAATTCATTGGTGACAACTATGTTTATTTAGCTTTTCCTCTGAGAACTATCCCAGTATGCTCAGTGTAGGTTGCCTAGAACTCAAACAAAAATATGCAGCCTTTTATCTTGGGGTGTCAGAAGGAAGAATTTGGGGCTTCCAGAATAGCTGAAAATTTAAGGAGAGGAAAATGGTCCAAAGGAGGGATCTACAGAAGGAGAAATCCCTAAATCTGCATGTAGACTCTCCTTAAATCCTTGACTGGCATCTGAATTATGCATACGTAAGGGAGATGCCAAGTCACCCAGCAGAGAGCAACAGCAGGAAAATTGAAAAACTTGAGGTGAGATTTCAGCTGTGACCTGCTTGAGGAGAGATAGAGTTCAGAGTCTGAATCTTAAGTTTAAAGTGTTGATCAACACCTTGGGCTGTTGATTTCTAAGAAGGGTCATGCCTTACATGTAAAGACAATTTCCCAGGACTAAGGATTCATTCTAAGAGAAAAACTGAAACTGACCCACCCTAACAAAGGATAGAACAGAACATTCACAAGTTCAAGCTAAGTAGCCAGTAGTTAGATCACTTGCTAGAGCGAAAAGCAACTCATCCAAGGAAGACAAAATAATCCAGAGTTTATGCAGCATCCACAATGTCTAGTACAAAATAATCACTGGACATGGAAAGAACAATCAAATGTGGTCCACAGTCAAGAGAAAAATCAGTCAATAGACTAAGACCATATGATAACTCAACGTTGTAATTAACAAACAAGGAGTTGTGAGCAGTAATTAAATACATGATCAAGGACATAAAGTAAAAGATGGTTCTAATTAGTGAACAGAAGATGAATACCAACAGAGAAAGAGGAACTGTATTTAAAAAAGAACCAAAATTAAATCTAGCACTTTAGAATATAACATTTGAAATGAAAATTTCACTGGGTGGGCTTAACAACAGATGAGATACATTAAAAAAAAAAGTCATTGAGAACTTAAAAGAAAACAAAAGTCTGAAAAAAACTGAAGTTCTCAGAACATGGAACAATATAAAATACTCTAATATATGTGTAATTGAAGTCCCTAAAGGAGAGAAAAATACCAGGAATAATATATAAAGAAGTAAATACTAACTTCCAAGAATTTGGTGAAAACCATTAACCTACACTTCCAAGAAACTCAGAGAACCCTAAGCAGGATATATATGAAGAAAACCATAAGTAGGTCATCATAGTTACACTGCTGGAAACCAAAGATAAAGAAAATGTCTTCAAAGCAGCCAGAGAGAAATGACATATTATATACAGGGGAACAATGGTAGTATTTATAAATAACTTCTCTTTCGGAACAATGGAGATGAAGGGACAATGGAACTCTCTACCTAAAATTCTATATCAAGTAAAAATGTTCTTCAAACGAGAAAGCAAAATACAAACATTTCAATGAAACAAAATTTGAGAGAATGTATTGTCAGCAGACCTGAATTTTAAGAAATGCTAAAGAAATTTCTTCAGGCTGAAAGTAAATAAAACCAGACAGCAGTTAAGTTCTGTAAGGAATGAAGGATACCAGAAACGATACATCCAGTCAATCCTCGTTATTCATGGATTCTGTATTGGTGAATTTACCTATTCACTAAATGTGTAACCCAAAATGAATATTTGTAACTATTTTGCAGTCCTTCACAGACGTGTGCAGAGTGGGGAAACTTTTGAGTTGCCTGATGTGCACTGTTCCCACTTGAAGTGACATGTTGCCTTCTTGTTTCAGCACTCATGCTGTAAACTAGTGACCTTTTTGTATTTTATTTAGTGCCATGGTTTTCACATTTCTGTGCTTTGGTTGGGATTTTGCTGTTTAAAATGTCCCCTAAATGTAATACTGAAGTGCGGTTGGCTGTGATGTGTGCCTTATGAGAAAATATGTGTGTAGGTAAGCTTAATTCAGGCACGAGTTACAGCTCTGTTGGCCCTGAGTCCAATGTTAATGAGTCGACACTATATATTACTAAGGTGTCTTTAAACATAAACACACATAAAACAAGGCTCATTGTTAATTAGTTGTTGACCAGAGTCCTGCAGGAACCTAACCCTGTATCTCCCTAGGGACAACAGTTTAACATTCACTTACTCAGTGTTCAGAGACTTAATAGGACATTACCATTAATAATGGAGTAGCAACTGTATATCAGCAGATAAGGAAGTCAATTGTTCCTTATTAAGTTCTTCGAAGGCACAGGAATATTTAGCTTAAAAATGTTAATAATGTTTTGTGGGTTTATAAGGTACGTACCTGTAAGATAAGTACAAGGACAACACAAATCTGAGGGGAACAGTAAATGCAGTCATATGGTACTGGTTCAGGATTCTTATATTTTATGTGAAGTGGTACAGTATTAAATCAAAGCAGGTTATAAGGGTGTATATTATAATCCCTTGAGCAACCACTACACATTAATATGAAAAATTATAGTTTAAAAGGCTATTTAGTGAGTTAAAATGGAACATGAAAAATATCTGATTGATTCAAAGAGGTCAGGGGAGAAAAAACAGAGGAACAGAAGACGGATGGGACAAATATAAAACAAATAGCAAAATGGTTGGCTTCAATACGACCATAGATCAATGAATACATTCAATATAAATAAAACAGATTGAAAAGCAGAGAATGTCAGACTGGATAAAAAGCAGGATAAATGAATGAATAAACCAATGAATGAACAAGCTTGGAAAACTGGATCAAATGGGGTATTACCACCTATTCTCAGCTCACACAATGTAATGGCAGGTCTAATCCCACTCCTGGCTCCAGGAAACCCAGATCTGGGCATTCAGAGCAGTTTCTCTCTATCCATGGTGATGGATTACGAAACAGGCACATGAACCGAACTACACCAAGATGAGGCACAACCAACCGTTTTGCTGCCATACTAGAAGCTCTTTTCTCACAAGTTTATAAGCTGATAAAACTGGATCTTCTGGTGGCCATCTTTGCCTGCTTGTTGATGAAGACAACACAGATAAAGCAGAGCTAAAAAAATATACACATATTTCTGATGTTATCCTTCTAGCCACTGGATCCACGAATGGCTGAAGCTATATATACCCTGTCTTAGCAGTTATTTAAGAAAAAAAAAAAAATCCCTCTTTTGGTTTCTATCACTGTCAACCAAAAGAGACCTGGCTAACACAAGTTGCAAACCAATTATTTTCCCAAAAAATTCATAGTATTGGCTGAAATAAAAGGTATCCATTAAATGAGCTTGTTTGTAATTTCTGACCATTTTCTTCAACCATGAGAAATCCTTGCAAACTCATAAACCAGAAATGATATAGAGAGCTGCCTTTAACTCTTTGCAACTGATGGATAGTGTTCGTGATACACTGTGCCCTCTAATTTCCACATGACATATTAGGAGGCCCTCGAGGGTGTGCTCTCAAGCAACAGCACTTCCCTCCTGGCCGTTCCCTTTAGAAGCTCCTTTACCTTTTCCCCAAACTATTTACTCATTGTCACTGGCCGTGGATCTATATGTGGCAATATTAACTGCTTCTTCCCACGTCACAGAAACACTATTTATATACACAGGAACTAAAGCTAGATGGATTGCAAGTAGATGGTTATTCGCCTACCCTTGATGCTTTGGAGGATTTGACATAATCAATACCTTGTATGACTGAAAAAGGATATTACCTTCTAATCTTCATAAATTACCTCCTAAAGAGTTGACTTTCTCATATCTGTTTGCTCTGTAATGAAAGAATGATCTTTTAGGGACTTGCAAAATGAGTTTGCCTGTGTTTTAGAATCTTCCTCTACAAATGTCTACTGTCACAGATACAGAAAACAAGTCCGATGTCAACTGATTAAGCGTACACCGATGTGGGTATGATATATTGATCAGCACTCACTCTGCACTCGATTCAATCAATCTTGGGAAGCTTTGCAAGTGAGAGCAAAATGGCTACACTGCTATTTGTTTATTCACACAATATGGCAAATCCTCATTAAATGCCCAATGGATTGAATTGAATCTATGTTGGAACAGATTTGTGAACAGAATGCAAAGGAATACATCTGAGGAGATTATTTTCTGTAGCTCAGGAAGCTGAAAAGCAGAGCATTGCTACCTCTGCCTTGGAGAGAAGAAGCAGGGTTTCTAAGGAGGAAGCATTCAGCTGGTAAGGAATAAGGAGAGGGGATGGGGCTGGGACTACAGTGAGGCCAGCGAGGGGCTCAGGGAGCAAACCAAAGGCGACACTTGCTTTCAGGCACCCACATGATCCTGAGAGCCAGCACCTTACAGTTGTGCCGTGGGGGCCTCACTCTCCTTGCCCTAGTCTGGCCCTGAGTGTGGGGTATGGGTTACAGGCAAAAAAGGATGGAGGCAGCATTCTAAGCATAGAAAACATGTGTGCAAAGAATCAGAGACATGGACGCAGGTGTAGGTAGAGAAGGAGGAAGAAGTAAGTCTTTTTAATTGCAGAGAAGGATGCAGGGGTGGAAGGGAATGGAAGGGGAGGGGGGCATAAGATGAAACTAGAAGGGTGGGCTGTGGCCAAATTGGAAATGGTCTTATATGCAGTGTGAGGATTTCTGCGTCTTTATCATAGACAAAAGGGGAACAAATAGCCTTAAGTTCTGGGTTGTTTTTAAAGGATCACTGTGATAAAATGGTGTGGAAACACAGTTTGAAAGAGAAACACTAAAGCTAGAATAAATCTGGTAGGAGGCTCTCTGTGGAAGAAAAAAACAGATGTCTTGGAGGGGTAGGGAGCAGACTTCAGCTGGACTTGGTCACTGAATGTGTCTGATGAGAACAGGACACATGTAACTCGATGATCCTCTAGGCTGGGAAAGTGGGCAATTCGATCAACTAAGAAAGATAAGAACAAGAGCTGATTAAGGGAGGAAGCTGGTAATTCTGAGTTTGGGGCATGGTTTAAAACATTTGAATAAGTTAGCTTGTATCTTCGTCAGCTTGGGCTGCTGCAACAAAAATACCATAGGCTGGGTGTCTTAAACAACAGAAATTTCTTTCTCATAGTTCTGGGAACTGGGAAGTTCAAGATCAAGGTGCTGGCTTTCACTGCCCAGTGAGGGCTCTCTTCCTAACTTGCAGACAGTCTCCTTCTTGCTGTGTCCTCACATGACATTTCCTTTCCTTGGTACAAGCTCTCTGGTTTCTTCTTATAAGGGTACTAATCCCATCATGGGCTCCACCCTCACGACTTCATTATTATCTCCCAAAGGGCCCTGTCCCCACATACCATCATAATGGGAGTCAGGGTTTCAACGCAGGAATTTGGGGACTGCAAAAACACTCAGTCCATCGACACTTGGATAACTTTTTGATTTCATTGGCAAGAAAACTGGATTCCGCTCTTTGGCACTCTGTAAACACAGCCAGCAGAGCTGACTTTAATCCATTTTTCACATTTTCACAGCTGGTCACTAGGACTTGATGGGCAAATGAGATCTCACCAGTGACTTGACCCACTTTAGCTCAGGAAATATTAAAAAAAAAAAAAAAAGCAATTCCCAGTTTTACTTGGAAAAAAATAAGCAAGCTTGTCCCTGGAAGCCCAGTCCTGGCTTCATGGCCCCAGCTGACAATCTCTTGGCTTTGGAAATTCACGTAAATTGTCTCCAGGGCCTTACCATTTTTCATAACCTTTATTTTAAGTCAACTCATTGTTTCTGATCCCTTAGGCCTCTGCTGAAGAAAAGTTGATGTATCTTAGAACCAAAGCAGACACACATGATGCATACTACTCCAGCATATTAGTCAAATGTCAAATTCTCCTACTGCCTATTTTCAAAAATTAACCTTTCATCTCCTCCTCCCTCAGCACCTCCAAAAGAAACTCCCATATTGTTACTATTTTTTCACATCTCCTGGATCTCCAGACGTAGATGAAGGCATAGCATGGCTCAGGGTTGATTTCAAAAGCTATAGGCTAAAACCTGAATGTTTTTTTTTTTTCATTCCACCTCTTGCTAGCAGAAAATGCACACACACGCGCGCACACGCACATACACAGATCTCATTCAGCTGTGAACATGACGAGAGATACCTTTCTACCTTCACTACAGCACCTCCCCAGTGGAATTTCTCCAGCCCTCACACCCTGGGCAGAGTCTCTGTGCGCAGCCCTTGTGCCTGCTGCAGCTCTCAGCATATGCTCCATCGTAATTGTCCATTTCCTCTCCTGTTTCCCCACGAGAATGGGATCTGTGTTAGTGCAGAGACCCAAATTACTTTACCTCCATGGCCTAGGACAGCAGGAAGCACAGGTATGTGTTCCGTAAATGCCTGCTGATACATGAATGAATGATGGACGGTCAGGCACTCATGGTATTGAATAAAATGTCCTGCCTCTGAACAGCAGTGTTGCCAGGGCAAGACTTCTCTCCTGTGCTGTTCCCTCTGTACAATAAAGGCCCTGCTCTCCCTGGTTCCTATCACCTTCCATGGTGACAGGCTTGCAGGGTAGTAGGTGGGGGGGAGGGGTGCCTTGTGAGGCTCACTCAGAGCCCAGGCTGTGGGTTTATAGGTGAAGGAACCCCTAGCTCTGACTGCCTGGCTCACCTCTGAGGACCTTCCCTCTTCTTCTGCCCAGGGCATTCCAACTTGGGACCTGGACATGAGAAAGGTGTTCTCTCTCCACAGCTGTCACATTATTTACCTTGAAGCCGTAAGCTCCAGGATCGCAAATTCCAATTCAGAAACATCCAGGAGAATGATTACAAAAAGACACTTGGATGCTCCGGTTTAAAACGACATGTTCTCTCCTATTGCACCGACTATGCTATTTCCTCTGGTTGACCCACATGTTTCTAGTTGATTAAAAAATCTACTTTGTCTGGCATTCATGTGCTCATGTATTCAGTCAACAAACACGGCCAAGTACCTTCCATGGTCCAGATCTATCTCACGCTTCACTCCCTGTGATGAAGATCTTCCTCAACTTGCTAAGTCTGAGTTAATGACTCAGCCAGCACATTTCACATTCATTTCAATTATGCATTTGCTACTTTCACTCCCCCTCTCCATCGTGGGATGCTTGAGGAACAACCTAGCCTAGATTTAGGTCTAGATTTCCAGCGTTCATCACGCAGACTCATGCATAGGACGAGGGCAGCGAGAAAGTGTTGTTCAGAATCCCACACTGTCTATGAAATCCCACTCTTCAAAACCACAGATTGTTCAGGGATAAATACTGTATTTCCCCTATAGGTTTTGACTAATGCCCATGGATTTCCTGTTGTTTCTTTTTGTCACCAACAAGTGACTCTTTATGAATAGGTCCCTGTAGTGCACTTGCCTTTAAGGTGGACCCCACACCACAGTCTGCATTATTGGAGAATAACCTGTAACCTTGGGCAGAAGTCTACAGGTATTGGTTCCTAGAAGGGAAACAGACAAACAAACAAAAATCCCCACTTCCTGAGGATATTCAGGGGTACAATTAGGAATCCATGGTAATGTCAAGGCCTTAAGGACAAACCAGTAGTTCAAAATCTGTGGTCATTTCATAGCCAAGGGTTACATTGGACTATCTGGTGTCCAGAATTTATGAAGTGGACCATCGTGTTACCAGCCAAATGCCCTAAGTATTACATATTATTAATTAACCTATGAGATTTAATATGCCTAAGAAGGTCCGGCACAGGCCAGCACCATCCCCAGAATGGGACAGAGTGTGGAGTAGTCTGTGATTTCTAAGATATCTTGCAAAAATAGGTATGGGATCACTGGCAATATGAACAGCCAATAAGTCCTGTATTACCCAGCAGCACTTTGTTGGTGGTCCTTTAGGTCAAACAGACATGAGGGAAGGGAATTAGAGAAAAAGGGAGTGAGGGGAAAGACAGCCACAGAAAGATAGAGACAGAGACGGGGAGGAGAGAGATTGAGGGCCTAGAGGGAGATACAGTAGATGCTGGAAATGCTGCTGGAGGCGGGGTAGAAACAGAGCGGTACTCTGGCTCCTTCCAACTTATTGCCTCCAGTTTCCCACGGATTCCTCCACTGGCTGAACCCAGACAAAGTCTGGGAAACTCAGCCTGCAGGCCGGGCCCCGGGGGAAAAAGCAGGCCGGGAAGGCAAGGCAGGTCTGAGGTCCCAGAGTCCCAGAGAGGGCGCGGCAGCTCTGAAGCCTGCACAGCTTCACTGGACGGACCAAAGGCTGCACGTGCACCGCGCGATGACTGGAGGGTTGTTTTGCAAGGAACCACTGCCAGGAGCCAATGTTCTTGAAGATGTGTATTCACCTGGATCAGAGCAGTGGAGAAGGGACCGCTATGCCTTGTCATTCCTCCTTACCCATGTGGACAACTGGGTGTGCAGCCCGGAAATCCCGCCCCCTCTCTGGGAAGCATCATCTGGAAACTCAGGGGCCCCTGAACGGCCCCTGAAGCATCAGATGACCCCGGGAGAGGGAACAGCTGAGCCGGGACTGGCACACACTCTCCCCTGCTGGGCTCATTAGAACTCCAGTTGGAAAGAATATGTTAACACCTCAGAACCCTCTTCCTGTGCGACAACACAGTGAGAACATGTCTCCTATTTCCTCCCAGCGCGTGTGTTAATATGTGTAGGGCAGGAGGCGGGGGAGAGGTTTTCACTTCAGTTCAAATCAAAGAAAGAGGAGGCTTTCCAGACCCTGGTCCCCGGAAGTGTGAGAGGGTAAGAGCCAGGAGCCGTGGGCACCAGACACCCACCAAGCTCCCAGCCCTGTCCTCAGCTCAGGACCCAGCCCACGCCAGAGGCTGTGGTCACGGGATCACAGAGGTAAAGGTCTGAGACTCAAGGATTTAGGGTCAGAGGACAGTCAGCTAGTAAACTGGCTGGATTTAGGAGACCTGGGTATAAATCTCGGCCCTGCCAAGTTATTTGTTAAATGACTTTGAGGCAGATGATATAAACCTCCTTGAGTCTTTTTGTTTGTTTGTTTTTTTGCGGTACGCGGGCCTCTCACTCTCTCCTTGTGGAGCGCAGGCTCCGGACGCGCAGGCTCAGTGGCCATGGCTCACGGGCCCAGTCATTCCGCGGCATGTGGGATCTTCCCGGACGGGGGCACGAACCCGTGTTCCCTGAATCGGCAGGTGGACTCTCAACCACTGCGCCACCAGGGAAGCCCAAACCTCCTTGAGTCTTAAAGTTCTAATCTGAAAAATGCTGTTCCTCACATCATTGGGAAGATGAAATAAACAGGATCCCAGCGGTATGTGAGTGCTAAGTAAACGCACATATGTGTTTTTGTTAACTTTCCAAGAATGAGATTGTGATGGATATTCTTGACTCAGAGTGGGAACAATGATGATTTCGATCATTGTTTTGGTAAGAGCAAAGGAAATTCTTCTCTACACTTGAATTTTATAAACGACGGCCTCCAAGCACGGGAAAAGGGGGTGGGACCCTGCTCCTCGGACGTGAAAAGGGCTGTAGAATTTCCCTGCTTCTCCCCTTCTCTCCTCAGGTGAGCAGCGCCCTTTGAAACCTAGAAGAACCCTGTGGGGTTCCTGGGCACGGAAGTTTTTCCTTTTTATTTTTGTCCCCCATTTCTTGTAGGCAATATTCCAGCCTCCGTGACCTTCCCTGAGTTCCAAAGGACAGATTGGAACAGTTGCTAATCAAGGGAGGGGCAGTCAAGAAACCAGCTGAGGGGCTTCCCTGGTGGCGCAGTGGTTGAGAGTCCGCCTGCCGATGCAGGGGACACGGGTTCGTGCCCCAGTCCGGGAAGATCCCACATGCCGCGGAGCGGCTGGGCCCGTGAGTCATGGCCGCTGACCCTGCGCGTCCGGAGCCTGCGCTCCGCAACGGGAGAGGCCACAACAGTGAGAGGCCCGCGTACCGCCAAAAAAAAAAAAAAAAAAAAGAAAAAAAGAAACCAGCTGAGGCGAGATGAAAGGGACCAGAGAAGCTCATCAAGATTAGGAGCCCACCTGAGACCCTGCACACACCCTCATCTTGCCAGTAGCCCCACCCTTGAACTCTTGCTTATAAAACCCCTCATCAAATCCTCCCAGGTTGGGACATAGTTTTCGAGGGTAGGAGCCCGCTGTGTGCCCCCTTGCCTGGCAAAGCAATAAAGCTATTCTTTTCTACTTCACCCAAAACTCTGTCTCCGAGATTTGATTGGGCCCCGGTGCACAGAGATTTGTCTCCGAGATTTGATTGGGCCCCGGTGCACAGAGAGGGCCCAATCAAATTTCGTATCACCTTGTTCACAGTGGCCTGGGGAGTGGACACTTGTCTATTACAAGGCGACTCTGAAGTGAAGTCCTGCCACTCAGGAGGGATGCTGGTTAGCAGCTGCACCCTCCAACCAGGTCTGTTCTGCTCCTGCTGTCTCTCTGGCTGGTTCCCTCCCAGTGCTGTCCCCAGAGTACAGCCTCCTTTCTACCAGTCTCCATGGCAGTGAAACTGTGCACCTCAGAAACAGCTTAACTGTTTCTTCCCCAGGGAGACCATTCCCCCCAGGGTGAGTTCACTACCTCTGCTGGCCTCTCCCGGACTAGTTGGAGTTCCCTGTTTTATACTCTCCCAGTCTGTTGTTCATTTCCTTCAGAGGATTTTTATCATGGCTATAATCACACGCCATCTTGAGCAACTAGGTCTGTGCACTTCATGAATGCAGGGATCCTATCTGTCCTGTTCTCCTCTGTGTCTCCAAAGACGGCAAAGGTATTGGTGCATGGTAAACCCTTACTTAGTGTTCACTGGATGAGTGAATGAGTGAATGAACGAATGATGAATATGTTTGGCAAGAACAATTATCCTCTCAGGGTCTCAGTTACCCATTCTGTAAAACGAATATCCTATTACAATCATCCTTGTCTTCTTAGGGCAATGTTGTATGAAAGACTGGAATTCCACACGCAGCCAAGGACCAGGGTGTTCCTACCGGCCTGCAATTTACGGCCATTCTCATCCCAAACTGTTCATCCGTAACAGACGAGCTGGAAACTGATGCCTGCTCCAGTATTCCATGCCTGTTTGAAGATCAGTTATTAAGACTGAATAATTCCTAAAGGCCAGTCCAAGACCTGACCCCCTTCAACCCCAATTTTCTCTCCTTGGGTTTCCATCCCAAGTCCCGGCATGTCTCATCATCAGTAAAAGTTCCAGGAAGCCATGAGGAAACACTGCCCGCTCAGGTCAGTGGTGACCTCCGGCTCATTCAAATGCCACCTCCCCACACCCCAAGGCAGCAGTGGGATATGGGTACCCCAGACACCACATTCCAGCCCTGGTGAGCTGGCCAGTCCTCAGACTCACTCTTGGAAGGCCTGGCCAATCTCACAGTCTAGAGCACTCACCACTCCAGGGCTGCAGAGCAGATGACTGGGTTTTAATTCCTTTGGTCAGGCCTTTCCCACCGTAGCAACTCTCACAGGACCTTGCTCATAAGAACTGAGGCCAGTTTTTATCCTTAATTATGCAGTTCTAAGGCCAACCTTGACCACATTCTCTGGGCATTGGGAATAGAAACATCCTTCTTCTTTGCCAGTAAAGGTCTATTTGGCTTTTCATACTATGACATTTAAACCCTGTGCTTGTCTTGTTTTAACTCCAAGTATAGCCCCTCAAGATGACACCTCTAACTGGAATGGTGGCTGTGCAAATTGACGTGAATGTACTTGGCAGTGTCTTGAGATGCTGAGTTCACAGATCCGTCCTTCCAATCATCTGAATTCAGTTTGATGCCTTTTGGCCCAATGTCAACAAACACTGTGAATGTGTATGGTTATAGAGCAGGGAGTTTACCCGGCATGGTTAGATGTAGATCAAAAGGAACAGACGTTTGCTTTAAGAATTGGACATAGGGTTGTCCTCTAAACATACTTGTCTTCTGTTGCCAGCATGTCCAATGCTGTTGGATAATCTACACTTCTCTGTAGCATTCTCTCTGGTTTCATAGATTAAGTTATCCTAAGAATATTTTTAATCTCGTTGCACAATTCTTCTTCTCCTCTCATTAAATATAACTGAGATCTAGCTTTGTGCCAAGCCCTGTGTTATGTACTTTTATAAAGAAATGGGGTTATTATCTATTTCTGTCTCGTATTCTAACATAAGAGACAAAAAAGGAAATGAATGGCAGTGTATTATGATATGTATAATATGGGTATAAGCAAAATGTCACAGACACTCAGAAGAGGTAATCAAGGAAGGTTTCAGAGAGGTAGTGGCGCTTGAACTGAGTCCTATGTGAGAAGACAGAAGGGAATATTAGGTGAAGAAAAAGGCAAAGGCAAGAAAAAAGAGGGCAAAAGATATAAACAGGAAATTGACAGAGGAAATGTTAAAAGCCAAGGAGCATACGGTGATACATTCAAAATCACAGTAATTAATTCCTATCAGACTGGGAAATCTAGAAAGCTGGATAATGCCAAGTGTTTCTGAGATGCAGAGGATGTAGATATTGGAGCAGCCATTCTGTAGAACAATCTGTCAATATTTAGTCAAATTGGGTGCACTAATGCTCTCTGACCAGCAATTCAACTTCTGAGCATCTATCTCCCAGGGAAATTTTCATACAAATCCATTGTAGCATCATTTGGGGTTCTGGGGAGCTGGAGGCAACAGATGATAGTGTGCAATGAATTAAAACCGAGATTAACATAACTCTACACCTGAGACTATTAAAGGAGAGAGACAGAAAGAGATTGAAAATGGGGGGAAGGCACTGCCGACAAAGGCAATGAGGCTTGGGAGAGAAGGTGTATTGTTTTCTGAACGTCAGAAATGTTGGTCCTTCGGGGTCCTTGGGTGTGCTTGGAAAGCAATGGAAGAAGGACTTGGACAGGTAGGTTGGGTGTAGAATATAAAGGGCCTTGTAAGTCATGATAAAGGGACAGACACTTTATTTCCTAGGCAGCTGAGTTACAGGGTAGACAGTAACATGCTTGGATTTGGATTTTAAGCTAATCATTTGATTAACAGCTTCAGGGAAGAACTGAAAGAAGGTGACAGATTATGTACCAAGGACCAGTGGAATCCTAGTAATAGGAGGGAAGTTCTCAATTTATAGCTGCATCTTCCCTTCCACAGATAAATAAAATGACAATGACCTATGAACAGTGTCATGAAGGTGCCCAGAGCCCCACCTCTGTCTGTCCCTAAGGGACGTCTTCTAGTTCTCCAAAAGCCATGAGCTGTCCCCAGAACTCTCCTTCTCCAGCCAAACTACATTCATCAACTTCTTTGAATTGGTTCAGTGCAGAATTCTAGGACTGATTGACTAATAAGACTTGTTTTTCACCCTTGAGACTTGAAAGTTTCTTCCTCCTACCCACACTTGTTCTGGCTCACAGCCCAACATTGCTCAGGAAATGGAGGATCAGGGATGATGACTTATCTTGGAAACACAAAAAGACTCCCGAGGGAAGGCTTCACATTAGAAAATCAATGTGATTCACCATTTTAATGAACTTAAAAGGAAAATCACAAGAGAAGCTCAATAGATGCAGAAAAATTCTTTTCAACAAATGATGTTGGAACAACTGAATAATGTCCCCTGCCCCCCCCCCAAGGATGTCTATCCATATCTCACAGTATATAGTAAAATTAACTCAAAGTGGATCATGAGACTGAATATCAGACTGTGAAACATCTTAAAGAAAACTTAGAAGAAATTCATTGTGAACTTTTGTCACTCAAAGACTTCTTAGGTTCTACTGAAAAAAAGTCCAACATCCATGGCAGATAAAAATTCTCAGCAGCTTAGGAAGAGAGGGGAATCGTCTAAATTTGGTAAGCACACCTAAACAAAACCTATAGCTAACATCATTCTTAACGGTGAAAGGCTGAACGCTTTCCTCTTAAGATCAGGAACAAGACAGAGATATCAGCTCTCACCAGAGGTTCTAGCAGTGCAGTCAGGTAATAAAAAGAAAGAAATAAAAGACATTCGTATTGGAAATAATGAAGTAAAACTGTCTTTATTACAGATGACATGATTGTGAAGGGGATCATAATATGCCACCCCAAAGTATGCCACCTTGGCATATGGATTGTTTCAAGAGGAAGGCAATTGAGAATCAACAGATGCAGGAAGACAACTTCTTGGAGCCTCTCTTATCTGACTAAAAACAGAAAATTCTGAGAAAGGAGGTTGCTATAAATTCCTTCTCCAGGGGAGTTTTATGGCCATGAAGAAGACAGAAAGTCAGCATCAAGAAGAGTCTGTATAAACAAACGTTACTAAAATAACCCTTATCTTCCATTCGTTTCCCCATATATTTATCTTTCCACAATTTACTACCGCTAGAAGCCCCAATTCCCCTTTCCTTTGTCTATTTACTTTTCCTTATCACACTTCGTTAAAATGGTATAGAGATATGGGAACATATGTATATGTATAACTGATTCACTTTATTATAAAGCAGAAACTAACACACCATTGTAAGGCAATTATACTCCAATAAAGATGTAAAAAAAAAAAAAAAGGTATATCAGGAACTTCCCTGATGGTGCAGTGGTTAAGACTCCATGCTCCCAATGCAGGGGGCCTGGGTTCGATCCCTGGTCAGGGAAGTAGATCCCACATGCATACCACAACTAAGGAGCCCACCCGCCACAACTAAGACCCAGCACAACCAAATAAATAAATATTAAATGTTAAAAAAAACACAAAATAATTCTCAACTTTTAAAATGGTATATAAGCTTCCAAGTCTAACCAGTTGTTTGGGTTTTCACGTCTTTTCTCTGTATCCCCCATGTAAAATTTAAAATATTAATTAAATTACTATTCCTTTTTCTCCTGTTAATCTTTCTTTTATCAGTTTAATTCACAGGCCCCAGGAAGGTAGGGGAGTTGATGATGTAGAAAATAGGATGAAACCTATAAAAACCTAATAAGTGAGATTAGCTTGGTTGACGATTATAAGGCAAAAACCATCATAATTTTATTACTATAAATGAACAGTGGAAATTTGAAATTAAATTAAAAATAATTTTTACTAAGAGATTGACAAATAGATTCTAACATTCGTATGGATATGCAAAGCACCTAGGATAGCCAAACAACTGTGAAAAAGAACTAGAAAGCTGCGGGACTAACATTACTTGATTTTAAGACTTACTAAATCCACATATATATGGAAAACTGGTTTTCAACAAAGGTACAAAGGCAATTCAGTTGAGAAATGATAGTCTTTTCAACAAATGATATTGGAATAAGTGGGTAATTTCTCCTCCTCCTCCCCCCAAAATGTCTATCTATACCTCACAGCATATAGAAAGATTAACTCAAAATGGATCATACAACTGAGTATCAAACTGTGAAACATGTAAAAGAAAACTTAGAAGAAATTCATTCTGAACTTTTGTGACCTAAAGACTTCTTAGATGTGACACCAAAAGCACTTCCTATGAAAGAGCAAATTGATGAATTGGCTTTTATAAAAACTGAAAACTTTTGCTCTTCAAAAGTCACTATCAAGAAAAGCCACAGACTGGGAGAAATTATTTGCCAAACGTGTATCTGATAAAGTGCTTGCATCGAGAATGTAGGAAGAACTCTCAACATATAATTAAAAGAAAACACATATTTTTAAATTGCCAAAAGATCTGAATAGACAGTTCATCAAGGAGTATGTGAGGTTGGCAAATAAGCACATGGAAATATGTTCAACATTATTAGTCATCAGAGAAACAGAAATTAAAACCACAATGTGATACTACATACCTAATACAGTGGCTAAAATTAAAAAGACTGACCATGCCAAGTGTGGACAAGGACGTGGTAAAACTGGCACTCAATAGCATACTACTTAGCGATATAAAAAAGTTCACTAACAATAGGGCTTCCCTGGTGGCGCAGTGGTTGAGAGTCCGCCTGCCGATGCAGGGGACACGGGTTCGTGCCCCGGTCCAGGAAGAGCCCACATGCCGCGGAGCGGCTGTGCCCGTGAGCCATGGCCGCTGAGCCTGCGTGTCTGGAGCCTGTGCTCCGCAACGGGAGAGGCCACAACAGTGAGAGGCCCACGTACCGCAAAAAAAAAGAAAAAAAAAAATTCACTAACAATAGACACAAGAATGAACCACGGAATAATTCTGCTGATTGAAAGAAGTCAGACCAAAAAAAGAGTACATATTATATGAAATCCCATTTATATAAAACTCTAGAGAATATAAAGTACGGCCTCAACTCTGACTGAAAGCAGATCAATGGTTGCCTGGGGTGAGGGGAGAGATAGGTGGAGGATACAAAGGGACACACAGGGACACAAAGAGACTCTCGGGGTGATGGGTACATTCATTATCTTGATTGTGGTGCCGGTTTTGAAACAGGAGGGAAGGGGGGCAGGGCACAACTTTTAAAAGAACGACATAGCCATAGGACATGACAAAAACTGGTTATGTTAGGGGAACCACTGACCAAAACGGCCCACCCTGGCCAGGCAAGATAGTAACCACTTGTATGAGTTATCTTACAACAGGAGGTCCTGGTAAGGAATGAAGAACTCACAAGCTACCACCAACTGGAAGAATTCGGGAAAGGTCAAAAGGAGAGAGGAGATGCCAGTCCATATGTCCTACCAGCCTCCCAGAATCCTTCTGGCTGGAATGATCTTGGCTGAGTGATGTGCTCACCACCAGGAAGGACCCTGAGTCAGGACGACTGGCCAGAGACAACCCATAAACTAACCCCATTACCATAAAACCCGAGACTGGGAGCCACGTGGCTGTGGCTGTGAGGACCCCGCTGCTCTCCGCCCAGGTCCCCTTCCCAATAAAGTCTCTTGCTTTGTCAACACGTGTGTCCCCTCGGACAATTCATTTCCGAGTGTTAGACAAGAGCCCACTCTTGGGCCCTGGAAGGGGGTACCCCTTCCTGCAACAGAACCAACTAGGTCCAAGATGTCGGAAGATTCAACTTCCAGTGGACCTCGAGCCTCATCATACGCTCACTGTGATACATTAGCATCTAAATAATACACCCACCAGCACCATGATAGTTCTGAGGCTAACCATAAAAGGCCAAAGAGTGGGCGGTGCCCAATTCCTTGAAATCCCCGCCCCTTCCCCCGAAATAGTTGGAATAATCCTCCTACGCATTAGCCTATGAAATTACCCAGCCCATTAAAAACTAATCATGCCATATTTCAGGGCCTCTCACTTTCTGAGATGGCCCACCCCCTGTCTGTGGAGTGTGTTTCTCTCTAAATAAATCCACTTCTTACCTATCACTTTGTCTCTCACTGAATTCTTTCTGCGATGAGACATCAAGAACATGAGCTTCATTAAGTCCTGAGACCAGGTGTGTGATCTCAGTTAAAAGACCGTGGGTTCAAGTCCCCATCTGAGTTATACAGTTTCAGTTTCACAGGTATATTCATAAATAAAAATTTATAAAATTGTATATTTTTAACAGCAGCAGTTTCTTATATGTCAATTAACCCTAAATAAAGATGATCAAAATAAATTTTTAAAAATTTGAAAGTGGAAAAAGTAATGGTCAGAGAGTGCAGGGAAGGACCAGGAGATGCTGAATGATAAAAATCAAAGGAAACATAGTATCTCAGAGGAGAGAGTGGTCAGAAGCTGTAATGCTGACAAGAGACTGTCAGAAGAGGAAAGATAATATCCTCATGTAAAAAATGATGCTAGCAAGGACAGATCTCTAACAGGGCTGTTTTGAAGATTAATTTTACCTCTATCTAAAATGCAATGGTTGTAATATGCAATCAATAATTTTAGTCGTTAGTATTAAGGAGACATCCGGGTTAATGCTATAGCAGTTAAGAGCATAAAATAATTTACAACTGAGAAGATGGTAGAAATCAAGGCTGCCTTCTTGGAGGAGGTGTTTCTTGATCAAAGGCATAAAGAATGCAGTGTACTATTATTTAAATTTTTATGTCTCTGTAACCTGTTTGCACATGCCCTGTAGCATATTCAGTGTGTTCTGTTCTTATATCTTCCCTCACCAGGTCAGCCCCAGCTCCAAACATAGTGTTAAACAGTTTTAAACCTTCAATAAATGCCAGAGTCACAAAGTCATGGAATTTTAGATTTCTAAGAGACCTCAGAGTCTTGCTAGTTCAACTTCCTTATTTTACAAGCAATTGAATTGTATTTTAAAGCAACCAAGCAAAAAGGAAAGATGCTGAGGTAGGCAGGTTTTCTGACCTCATGGTGGCCTCAGGCAAACCTCTTAACCTTTGTGGGCTTTGGGTGTTTCATATGTAAAACAAGGGCAAACTTACTGCCAGGGGACAGTGGGCTAAACCTGTTATCTCCCTCCCTCCACCAAGGTGACAGCATGAATTCTTCTATCTTTCTCCTTTTAAAGTTTGAAAAACATTGGAGGTTCAGGCAGTTGTTTAATCTTATAAGTGGTAAAAAAAAAAGAATCTACCAGAGAAGGTGCACAGACTTGGGAAAACCGTGCTGGAAATTCTAGAGTCTCAATTTCAAAGCCAGCTCCTGCATGTGAATTTGGGATGACCTTGAGTATGTCAAATCATGTTGAATCAATTCCCTTCTTAACTGGATATACTCACAAGGACATCCTAAGACATCAAAGGATGAGCCTCAGTGAGCCTCTTGTCCTCACCACCACAAAGAAAACTACAAGCTCAGAAATGTATCAAAGATACACTTGTCGCATCTCTCATTACGCACTAAATATTACACTTGATTCTCACCAGCTATTCGTAGTAGGTACTTGCTGAGAAGTCACAGCAAGTGCTGAATTAGCGAATACTGAATCACTGCCCCTAGCATACATACAGAATTAAGTTCTTGGAAGCCTCTGGTCACACATCCATTAACTGATCAATACAGAAACTTGTTTTATATGTGTTTCTGTTTAAAGACACTTTAGTTAATATATACTGTTGATTCATTACCACAGAACAGCACAATAACTCATACCTGAACCTAGTTTATCTAACACATCACAGCCTTCTTGCACATAGGAACACTAGATAGCATTTCAACACTGGTTGGGGGCCATTTTAAATAGCAAAATCACCAATAGAAAAAGCATACACACACACACACATACACACACACACAAACACGTGGCATTAAACAGACCATGGAAAGGATACTTGTTCACGGCTTGAGAGCTGAAACAAGAAAGCAGATTGCCTCTTGTTCAGCCTCGGCTGGGAAAGTGTATGTTGGCAACACAAATTTTTCGCCACTCTTCTTATGGCTGTGAATGGCTGCAAAAGTACTATGAATATTTATCGATTTGGGGTTACAAATGAATTTCAGTGAGCCAGGGGGTGAATCTGCAAATACAGAATCCATGAATAATGAGGGCTAACCCTCCCTTGGTACTCAGCAGCATCTCTCCCTTCTAAGCTCTCCCTGTACGGCCACTGATAGGATCCAGAAAACTACATTTCACAGGCTCCCTTGTCATTTGGATCCTTATTTAGGTTCTGCCAATGACAGGAACTCACATCATATGTGGCAGGTGGGAGAGAAGCAGAAACAATTATAAGCCTTGGACAGAGGTGGGCAGGTGCACAGATTTCAGCAGAAGGTGGTGTGATGTTTCATGGTTTTTTCCAAGCTTTCTCCTGTGAATCGCCCGCTTCGTTGGGTGGCTGTTTCTTGCAATTCCTGCAACTGCCTGATTTCCTGGGATCACTGCTGATTTCCCCTGGTGTTGGCATCCCCAGCTTTGCCAAAGTTCCATGCAGCACCTATGATGCTGTGATTTATGATAGGAAATATATATTTGTTTTGTCCCGATGTATGAAACACCGCGCCTAAAACCCTTAAAACTTCCTAAATAACAAGAGCAGTAGGAGCATCTTTTGCTCTAATGAGTGACCCTGGGTGGCTCCTGGGTGGCTCTGGGGTGGGCTCCTGGGTGGCTCCGGGGTGGACTCCTGGGTGGGCTCCTGGGTGGCTCCTGGGTGGCTCCGGGGTGGACTCCTGGGTGGGCTCCTGGGTGAGCTTCTGGTTGGCTCTTGGATGGGGGCTGGTGACCAGAAAGACCAAGCCACGATTAGAAGCCTGGAATCTTCAGCCTCAGTCCCCATTCTCCAAAGAGGTTAGAGGGGCTGGAAATGGAGTTAATAATTGGCCTTGCCTACAGGAGGCCTTGCCTATAATTGGCCTTGCCTACGGGAGGAAGCCTCCACAAAATCCCAATAGTATGGGGTTCAGAGAGTTTCTGGGCTGGTGAAGACATCTCTGTTCCAGGAGGGTGATGCACCCCAACTCCACGGGGACAGAAGCTCCCGCATTTGGGACTTTCCCAGACCTCGTCCTATGTGTCTCTCCATCTGGCTGTTCATCTGTATCCTTCATCATATCCTTTAATAAAATGATAAATGTAAGTAACTGTTTTCATGAGTTCTGTGAGCTGCTCTAGCCAATTAATCGAACATGAAGAGGGAGTCATGGGAACGTGCAATTTATAGCCCCATCAGTCAGAGGCACAAATGACAACCTGGATTTGCAACTGACATTCTGAAGGAGGGGACGGTCGGGGGAGTGTTGTAGGACTAAGCCTTAACCTGTGGGATCTGACTCTATCTCCAGGTTGAGAGCGTCAGAATTGAGTTAAACCGTTGCATACCAAGCTGATGTCACAGAGAATTGCTTGGTGGGGGAAGACCCCCGCACATCTGGTATCAGAATTGCTGTGAGTCTGACGGTAGCATGGGAGTAAAGGAGAGACCCAGGAGGAAAGACTGAGGTTTTTCCTATTCAGCACCCAATTCCCTGGGTTAAATCCCTTTCTGATAACAACATCTAGAGTGGTTGCTGTGTCTCTGACTAAAATCACAACAGCAAACCTGTATCTAACCATGTCACTTAGAGAGACTGAAGCCTAACGGATTTATTTCAAACTAATACATTTGGAAGACAAACAGCCTCATCTAAGGAGCAAATTGCCCGCTCCACACCCTAACGTGCACCATGTCCACGTCCATGTTCTGAAAAGGATATCAGATGATTTGTGTTATCACATACTCAGATAGAACTAACATTTACAGGTTACTGGTGAAGTCCCAGGCATGATGCTAAGTACTGTAGAAAAATGATCTGATTTGATCCTTACCATGACCTAGTGGGGAGGGCAATATTAGCTTTTACAAAATGAGTATCATAGACATTTAATTCCTGGACCAGGGTCATGAAAATAGTAAAGGGCGGAACAGTAATTCCAGATGATTCCATATCCCCTCTTTCCCTCCCACCACCTCAAGCTCTCATTCGCCTTTAATAATTTAGCGGGAGACAAAGTCAGGTTTTGATCCTAGGAAAGAGTAATTTGTGTATTTTACATTGTGTTTGAAGCTAATATTAATGACAGAGGACCATTTTCTCCATCACTGATGTGGTTATGAAATCAACACATCCTTGAGACAACAACCTTGCCTGTACATCCACCTAAATTAGTCAGAAAATGATGCTCCTTTTTCAGATTTGCAAAGTGCATGCGGGTATGGAAAATCTCTCCCCTGGATATAAACCTTTACAAGGTCCATAATTTGGATCACTTCTCTGCTGACTCTCAAGTCTCACCAGGCTGTGAAGTCTACCACTACACAGACCTTAGTGTATTCATCACTTCATTTGAGCCTTAACAGTCGAACAATGTTATGAGCTGTATGCCACATATTCATTTATTAAACATTTATGAGCACCTACTATGGGACGGGCATGATGCCTGTAACTAGACGTGTCCTTGGAGTTGAGGAAAAGATCTTTTTCATGGACAGGCATGAACACCTTTTTTATGCCATGTGATCTGCCCCTTTATGGGGCAGATGGTGAATAATGCCTTGAGTTCTTCTCTTCTGAGAACGAATGAGAAGGCTATTGTTATGGACTGAATGTTTGTGGTCCTTGAAAATTCACATGCTGAAGTCCTAACCCCCAGTGTGGCTGTCTTTGGAGTTGGGGCCTCTGAAGTAATTAAGATTAAATGGAGTCATAAGGATGGAGCCCTGATTAGATTGGATTTGTGACCTGCTCCCTGACAGGGTGACAGCATGGAGGACACTTTCTATTCTTCTTCCATGGCAACCCCGGCTTTGGGTTTCCGGGGAAAGTCAACTCAGAGTCCATAGGGAATTCATACAGGAGAAAGTCGCTAGAATGCCTGAGACAGGAAAGAATCTGGATGATGGGGAAATGATTGTAGCTTCCTTCCTAGTACCTGGTGTTGCTGTACCTTCAGCTCTGCCCAGGCAACACCTGGACATTCTACAGGATATGCTGGCTGATGGCCCCCAGTTCTCCTTACCTACTGACTCCCCTAAAAAACAGCAACAAGGCCCCTATATTTGTCAAAAGGCTCAGTTACAAAAGTGTCTCTTCTTCTCCACCCTCTACTTCGTCTCTCTTGCCTTGAATCGAAAGTTACATCCGGATCTGCAGCAGCCATCTTGCCATTGTGAGGAAGAGGCTCAATGAAAGCAGAAATATCATCCTAAACATCACAGAGCCTATTAACTAATGCCAGGAAACCCTTATTTTTTTTTTAAGGCGCTTCTGTTCAGTCTTCTGTTACTTGAAGCAGGATACAGTCCTAATTGACAAATAGCTCCAGCTCTAGCACCTGCCAGTAACGGGTCAATAGCAGTGCTCAAAAATGTATGAATAATTAGATGGGTGCCGGAATGAATAAATCAATCGTTATACCCCCCGCAGCACTCAGCTCAGAGCCTGACAACTAATAGGCACGTGATAAATATTTGTTGAATTAAATTGCAGACCCAAAGCCATCATTTAGCACGTTGAGGAGAGGGGCCCGAAATACTTCTCTGAAAAACCTCACTTCCCTTTTGAAGAACACAACAAAACTGCCAGGTCTCTGAGTTGAAAGAAATGAGAAATTGAGAACATCTAGTACCCAAAAGCGGTGCTCCAATTTAGAAAGCCTAAAATAACGCCACTCACTCACCACACTTGTCTCCTGGCAAAGTATAAATTAGTGGCTTGGAAAATTCCTCCAAGCTCAAGGGTAACACAGACATTAGCCTAAATAGGAAAAGCCCTCATGACCCGCTAGGCCTGCTTCCCAGGGAGAGTTTACTCAGGCTCAACAAAGTCCAGAGAATCACAAGGCAACTGATTTGAAACAATCGCTGCGGAAAGTCAGATAACAAAGGAATGGTAGGCAGCAGAGCGCCACCCCAGTGCAGACAGAGGCAGCCCCCCAGCTGCCAGCACAGAGCATGAAGGCTGTGTGTCCCCAGACGAGGCTGGCATTGCCTTGTCACTTCCCCTGTGTCATCCTCATCCCCCCTTCAACAGCAGAGACTCAGCCCACCAAGCCCTCCTCAGAGACAGCTATGCAGATGGCCTGGCCTGGCCTCCAGGGAGCATTATTTCTCATCTACTTTGTCCCCCAGCGAGAAACGGGGGGTGGGACCAACACCAGGCAGATTACTGAACATGAATTATTAATACTCATTAGCATATAAAAATGCTCTCGGTGACAAGCACTGACGAAATATTGCTCACGGCAACTCGGCCCACGTGGAGTCAGCGAGACTCACAGGCCTGGAAACTAAGCATATGTTCAAATAGAACAGCAACGATGACGAAGTGGCCGCTCTACCCCCGACTCGGCATTCGTAATGCAGGACAGGGACAGCAGGGGCCAACCGTGTCAGCGCCAGCTTTCGAGTCGGACCGGATTCCGACGTCAGCTAAAACGTGTGTTAACTACTCAGTTTTCTCATCGATAAAATAGGTTTACTACTATTTCAGCCCCAAAGCTAGGTGTGGTTATTAAATACAATACTGTAGATAAAATGCACGGCAGAGTGTCTGACTCCTTGCGTGAATGATAAACACGCATATGCACGTGCACAACCGTGTACACTCAGACGCCGCTCTTTACGATACTCCACAGAAGAGGAAAGCCAAGGCTGGAGGGGAAATATGCAAGGGACAGAGCCAGCAAAGTGCCGGAGCGGCAGCTGGAACCAAGGTTCTCTGACATCCCAGCCCGTGTTCCCTCTCCAGGCCCCTCTCGAGGAGCTGGGACGCAGCAGACAGCCACACAGCTTCAAGGTCTTAGAGACACAGCGATGCTGCTCTTGGAAGCCATGGAAAGCCTCTTTCCAGTTCCTTCCACTCTCTCTTTCCTTGTCCCCAGCTTTAGTTCTGCATGACACCTGAGCACAAGAATCACCCAGGCCTTCTGGGGGTTCTCGGGGCTAAGGAGGGGGCTGAGCCAGATCAAGAGGAAATTAAAAAGGGCCTCAGGGATGGCAGACCCAAGCTTCATTAAGACCTAACGACACCCTGGGAGCACGGGCGCTATGAGCTTCCTTCTCTTTCCTTTGTGGCGGCCTTTTATAGGATTTCATGTCTGGAAAGAAGAGAGTGGATGTAACCAGAAACAGAGGCTGGGCCGGCAGCCTGGGAAAAGTACAGCCATACCTTCCCAACCCCAAAGCAGGTAGCGTGCTCTCATGTGTGTCAGGATGGTCCTTAAAAAGAGAGAGTACAGGTCACGGGGGCAAAGGTCACCTCTGAGATGCATGTGAGGGGTTACCATGTGTGATAATATGTGATTATCACACATCAAACAGTGGGATCAGCAGCTCAGGCTGTGGACAGGGAGATGAAGTGGGAAAGGAGAGAGGTGGGCGGTAGGAAGGGTCCTGCATTTACTAGGCACCAACTCTCTAAGTAAATTCATGAGTAACGATCACCCCATCCCCACCCAGCCAACACAACCACCCCCACTGAACATCGTGAAGATCTTGAGAGCGAGGAGCCCAGCACAACAGAGATCTGTAGAGCCTACGGCTGCCCAGGGTCCACTTCACCTTTGATATTGGCACGTTGATGTCCTTTTGGGAAATTGCTCCTCTCCCACGAGACAGAGTCTGGAATAGCCCAGAAGTAGAGATACGGCACCCAGGCAGGATTGATTCGACATTCTGCACCAGAATGTGACTCTTGAGCTGTGATGATGACCATGAAGATGGTAATACTTACCTATTCCAGCAGGTGGAATGGTCCCTCTGGTGGGACCATCAAAATTCATGCTACCGGGTTTCCCTAGTGGCGCAGTGGTTGAGAGTCCGCCTGCCGATGCAGGGGACGCGGGTTCGTGCCCTGGTCCGGGAGGATACCACATGCCACGGGGCGGCTGAGTCCGTGAGCCGTGGCCGCTGAGCCTGCGCGTCCGGAGCCTGTGCTCCGCAACGGGAGAGGCCACAACAGTGAGAAGCCCGCGTACCACAAAAAAAAAAAGAAAAAAAAAATTCATGCTACCTAGACCCTTGAGATTCCTTGGTCCTTGTTCTTTTAAGTCTCATTCTTCAGCATTCCTGTCATTCCTCAGAGCTCTCCCTCCTCCAAATCATCATAAACAATGGCAAGAGCAGCTAATTATGTTATTGCCCATGATCACCTAGGATTCCTGTAGATCAATCAGTCTGCTGCTAATACAGATGACACAAAGCAAACGAAGAATTCCAGGAGAGCAGGTAAAGTGGTTACAATGACAGGGACGTGGAAGGAGCAAGACCTGGACACTGATGACGAGGCAGCTGGGGGAGGAATTATATGGGGTAGGATATAGTTTTCCACTTGGCCAGGGTATGAGAATATTTGTATCCGATGTAAATGCTCAGCAAAAGGCCCCCCGCTATTCAGGGTGCTTAATAATTAGATGGAGAGATTGGCCCTTTCTTCAACATCAATCATCCTCCTCTGCAAATACCCAAGGAAAGGACCCCGTGAACAAAATGGCAACCATTTTTCTAAAGACGCAGGCTAACAGCAAGCTCAGCGATAGGAACTTCCTCTCACTAAGGCCCTTCTGTCACCAGCTGTCACTCTAGACTGACCAGGATGCTGACATCAGTAATCAAGCTTGGACATGAAGGAGCACCGACACGATAACATACCTGTAGGAGGGCATTCAGCTACCTGGTGGCAGGTTGACTACACGGAACGCCTCCTATAATAAAGGGCTGTGCAGTTTATGCTGTTGGAGCCGCCCCTTTTCATGGATTTGATTTTGCTTCTGCTTCTAGGCCTACCAGGCCTCTCTGCTAGTACTGTCATCTGTCAAGTTACTGAATATGTTATTCACTGTCTCACACTACATTGCTTCTGACCAAAGAATGTTCTCCCCTGGCAGAGAAGAAAGACAGTGAGCTGATGCCCATGCAATTCACTCTCATCATGCATTCTATCACCCAGGAGCATCTGACTTTACAGATGTGTGGAAGGGATTACTGATGGCTCAATCCCAGTGCCAGGCGGAAGACAAGACCTTCAAGGTTCTTTCTGCAAGTTGTGCACCAGGGCTCAGCATATGGTGCTCTTGCCTCCAGAGCTAGAACACGTGATGAATCCCTCACCAAGGAAGAAAATGTGAGAGAAGCAATTCTCATGAAGATACCGAATGACCCATTTATAAATGTTTTACTTCCTGTACCCATGATTTTGACTCTTTTAGGAGAGAGAGTGGAATTGGGAGCTGAGACCTACACCTAGATATTTCCCGCTCTTCATTTATCTGTGACAAATGTGGTTACCCCATTGTCTGGGAAAACTGACTGAAGTACCAAGGAGAATTGGGCTGCTATTACACAACGGGGAGTAGGAAACGAACAGAGGGAACTCAGGGAGTCCCTGGGACAGTCACACCACTCTGATCTGCAATAAAGGGTGATGGGAGATGACAGCAACTCTGCTTGGGCAGGTCCACCAAGGGTTCAGGATACAGATGTGGGTCATCCTAACCTGTCCAAGAGCCCTCCATTGGCTGCAGTGCTGGGAAATGATGAGGGAAAGTGGAACAGGTACCGGAAGAGAGAAGCATTACAGACTGGTGGAACACCAGCTCTTGTCCCGTAAGTAGTTCGAGCTTTCATTCATTCATTCAACAAATATTTACTGAATGCCTCCCATATACCAAGCACTGTCTGGGACAAGGGGCAAAGTAATGAAGAAAACAAAATTCCCTTTCTTCATGGAGTTTTTGCAGATAATAAACCACATAAATAAGTAAAATGTATATTACGGTAGAAGGCGGTAGGAGCACAGGGGGAAATAAAGGCAGAGAAGGGAAATCGGGTGTTGGAAAAGCAGGGTTATGATCTTAAACCAAGAGGTCAGAGCAGACATCCCTGAGAAGGTGTCATTTGAATAAGGATATGAAGGACATGAAGGGACAAGCCATGTGGCTATTTCCAAGTGGAAGGACTAGCCAGTGCGCACAGCACGTGGTGGGGATAAGCCAGCCCTGCTGGAAGAACAGTGCAGAGGCAGGCTGGCCGGAGCAGAGGGAGTGAGAGGGATAGGGTCACAGGCAGGGAGTCACAGGTGCCAGATCACGGGTACCCTGCAGGCATTTGGGTGAGTTTGGTTTCTAGTGGAGACTGCTGGAAGCCCCTGGGGGTTAGGGCAGGATGGTGTCTACTGACATGACGTCCTTTTCACAGGTTACCTGTGTCTGCTGTGTTGAGAATCGTGGACAGTGGGCAAAGGGAGGTGCAGGCAGGCGCACTAGGATGTTATGGAGTGAGCCTGGCAGGAGCGGGTGTTGTCTGCATCAGGGTTATAACTGGGAAGGGGTGCCGAGTGGCTGGATTCTGGATGGAATTTGAAAGTAAAATCACTGAGACTTGCTGACAGATTTGATACAGCATAAGAAAGAGAGGATGTCAAGGATGCCCCTAAGGGGTCTGGTCTAAGCCGCAGAGATGGGAAGGTTGCACGGGTTTTAGGGGAAGAGACCAGGAGCCCACTTTGGACCTGGACCAATAGATATACAAGTGGAGATAGAGACGGGTGGGTAGATATAAATAATGCATGTGGTCAATAACAAATATGCCTTTTTGTATTTTGATTAATTTCCCTCTTCCTTCCTCTTCCTTTTGCCTCACACGCAGTGGAGGCTGGGTGGGTGGTAGTTAAATTAGCCATCTACTTCGTAGACCGCCGAAGATCCAGACGGGCTCACGCAGAAGTGGAGGCGAAGTAAATATCAAGCAGAGATTCTGAACGTGGAACTGGAGGCATGAGTGATAGGAGTTTAATTTGCTCTTTTTTGGTAAAGAGGTGGGAGTATTTTCAGTTGTACAGGAATATTGAATTGTTCAGTGACGGTACTTCAAGAAACACATGTAAGGGAAGAAGTGTGGCCTGTAGGTAACGCATGGCAGTGGACAGTTATTAGTTTTTGGCTTTTCTGTACCCATCCCCCCCTTCCTCCTGCTTCCTTCTGGGGTTACGGACCTCAGGTCTCCGGGGTAATGAGGATAATGATAGTGCCTGGGACCATATACCGGGTCTGCAACTTCCAGCTTTGGGCATTTCGCACCAGTCTCTCAACCTGCGAGTGGAAAATGATTGTTGACGCTTGGGTGAGACTCAGTCTGGAACCTGTGGACCATGGTCCACGTGTGGAGCATCTGGCTGGCTTGCCTTTCCCTCTGGATCCGATTTACCCGTCATTTCCCCAACGCACAGAACTCTCAGCCCTGAATCCACTCTAGTGGACTGTGGCCTTGTCCTTTTGTCCTAATTCCTAGAAGGCTTTTCCAGACAATCAACATAGAATTCATTATTGACTGCTGTTCCTTATTGGAATTCATTCACTTTCTTGGAAGCGTCCCAAAGTATCAGGGTGAATGAAGATGAGGCATCAAGAGTCCGTGCCAGAAAAGAGTCAGGCTGGGCAGACAAATATCCTGACACCTGAGACATCTAGACTATCAAGAAAGCAAAGGAAGCCCGAGGTGGGCATTGGAAGCCAAAGAATGACCGAAGGGCTCAGAGACCTGAGGGGAAGGAGTTAGCAGATGACCAGGACAGTGGGTTCATGGGAGGGTAATGAGAATACATGTCAGAGGCAGAAGCAGCTCCTGGCTGACCTTGTTGATTTTTTCCACCCTGTCACATGGATAATCCGGGTCCATTTAGGAGGCACTGTAACACCTATTGTTTCCATCTGAGCGGCTCTCCTGAGTCTATGATTTCCACAGTCCTCCAACAGTAAGGATCATGCTGCCAGAAGCTTCGGAAGCTGCAAGTCCCTGCTCAGAGATTTTAAAACTGCACCAAGACCACAATTAGCCACGGTCTTTGCAACACAGAGCTTTGGAATGTTGGCACCCACTGCTACGAGACCAGTTTCTCCCCGTCCCTGCGCTCTACTGGCCTCAGCTCGCTGCCACCCTCAATGTCCCCTCCGTCACCACCTTGGAAATGAACCATCGCTGTCAATTTCCTGTCCAGGGTGACTTTCCGAGACGTGCTGGGGAGCATTTTATTGATGTTGGGAAAATGGAAAGCATCTCAATTTCTCTTGCACCAAGATTTTATTATTTCCTTTGAAGTGAATTTTCAAATACACCAGACTCATCTCTGCTCAAACGGAAGAATGAAAGTGCATGTAAAAATCAAAAAGAAGAGCTTTCCTTGGCGGTCTCCCGTTTTGTAGCCTCCATGTCCTTGTTTGCCTGCCTTGCATTTGTTAATGGAAAGACTGCCTCTGTACATCCACCATCAATGGCCAAACAGAGCACCAAAATCCCAGGGAAAAATTATTCTGAGATATTTAAAGTCTTATTTCTCTCATCAGTTTTAGCTACGTATCCTTCAGAGCCAGAAGTCAACCTAATAAAAGACCGCTGACTTTTTATGAACATTTTTCTCTATGTTCTATGATAACACGTATTACATTTATAATCAAATAAAACAATAAGCTATTTTAATCACATACCATAGGCCTCAGCTGTGTGGAATGGGATAATAAAAATAAAATTTATTGGACTTGGAAGTGATATTTTAGGTCATCAAGAATCCTTCCATGGGAACTCCCTGGCCAGTGGTTAGGACTCTGCACTTCCACAGCAGGGGACCTGGGTTCGATCCCTGGTTGGGAAACTGAGATCCTGCCAGCCGCAAGGCACAGCCCACCGACCCCAGAAAAAAATAAATAAATAAAAATTTTAAAAAGGAATCCTTCTGGAACAACGGTGATAGATGAGTATCCTTTTGAGGGACACTCTAGTGGTTAGGGTCAGGAGAGTTCATTTGCCATTACTAGTTTTCTGGATCTAATTAGAAATGTCTCCATGACAGGGTCAGGCACAAAGATGTTTCCCTGCATTGGTCTTCCCTAACTGCCACTGCCTGGTATGCTGAGGGGCCCACAGGGGAGCCAAAGAGCCCCAGGTCTGATCGAGCCGGAATGCTGCCCAGCAGCGTTGGCTTCAGTGTCTAGTGGCACTTGTGACAAAAGAACCTTGATCTAGACCTCGGATGGGTGAGCCCTGACCCCCGTGTACCTGTCAGCTGTAGCTCTTCCTACACACCTAGCCTGCGTCGTAGCAGCAGACTGGCCTCTGCTCGAATGCTACTTTATTTGTTCGGTTACCCTGTCTCACACTCCAGGCTTTTTCTGGGCTTGGAGCCCTCCTTGGAATGCCAGCCTATCCATACCTGCTTAGCTCTTAGAGTCTCTGCAGGGCTCAACCCTGGTCCATTCCTGGAAGCTTGCTGGGTCTTGCAAGGATGGAGAGAACTCACCTAATTTATCCCAACTCCACTCTTCTCACTGAAGCTGGCACAGATGCTGCTGGTACAGGCATCTGCTCAACCACACCTGAGCCTACGATCACCTTTAAACACTGTGTCTCAGCGTCTGGGGCAGACCTCTGACACTGGCTCAGTCTTGGTGACTTCTGCCTACAGCTTAGTGGTCAGTCTTCGCTGGTCCTCCTCCCACTGACCCTGAGTGGCCATCTGTTCCCAGTGTGCCTCACACACATACGAAGCTTTTCAGATACGTGCAGACAAAAGTGGATCTAGCCTGGTCAGCCACTGTACAGTATTGACCCCAGGCCCTGGCATTCAACGTATCTCATGTTCCATGGATGTGCACGGAGGTAGCAGTCATTCAACAGCTGTGTGAAGGGCTGGCTCCTTTCTCAGCAATTCTAGACCTAATATCTACCCAAGAAAAGATGCAGCCTTCACTGTGACTGGAACAGGAATTATTCACTCTCCAGCCGGGACGTCAGAAACCCGCAGTTGTTTGAGGCTTTTGACAGAGAAGGATAGCTCTTTCTAGCTCACTTGTTGCTATCGAACGCCTGACTCAAACCACCTGCGGTCATTTCTTGACAAGCCAGCATTTCAGGACAAAACTTTTACCATTCCCCGTATGCAGGACATTCCACGAAATGGGATTCATGGAAATTCACAAGAAATGAAGCTATTCCTCAATTCAAGAACCAGAGTCCCTGGGCCCCCTAGGAAGTACCACCCAGCTTGAAGAAAAGGAACGAAAAGAAGGGCAGGGCAGAGCTTGGAGACCCTTTGTCACTGGGAGATCCTCTAAATAATGCCTTCTCTTTAGATGAGACCGTTTAGATGGCCAAATGGGAGGACATTCCGAGGAGAGATTGTGTTCATTCCCCAAAGGAAAACTGCAGTGAAAGTAGTGGTGGGGCCCACGTCCTTCACCGTCTCCGCAGCAAGCATATTTTATTAGAAAGGAACTAAAACTTGGCTGTCGGCTGAGTTAGTACACAGGCTTGGAAGCTCCGATTCACCAAGATGGGGCTGACGAGCCAGCCCTGTGGGACCAAGAGACCAGCAGAATATAGTTCAGAGAAGCAGGGGCCAGTACACATCACCATCTCAGCTTCTTCTATGCCTACACACACAGGCACCCACAATTAAAACTAGCCATTATCTAGTAAGTAAAATGCATTCAAAGTGAATGCTTTATATTATTATCATTTCTATCCTACCCAGTTTATCTGCCTCATCTTTGTGATAAATCTCAAACTTTATTTCTAATAGGTCCCCTTTCATCTAATTCACAGTGGTTTGATTTAATACTTAGTGAAAAGCCAGGTGAACTAATACGATGGAAAGCACCTACTCAAAACTCACCCGTGCTAAATATTGTCTCAAGCACAAAGACCCTAGCTCCTAGGCCGGCGTTCTGCGCGTTCCACAATCTGACTCTGACCAGGGTTTCCAACCACATCTTCCAAAACTTGTATTTTACATTTTAAGGCATCTGTTATTTTATTGGCCCACATGCTTCTTATTTTCTTCTAGGAAATATGCTTCGTATTTTATCCCTCCCACCATTGCTTCTCCCAAATGTTCCTTCCCAAGTCCAAATATGTGGTTTTAGAAGTGACATTCATATTCTGACAAATTCTGTGTTTTCACGAGATGCCCCTTCTCTGCCCACGGAAGTTGGTACAACCTGAACTGGGCACTTGCATGGGATTTTAGATCTTGAACCAGAGTCTGACTCCTGGGAGTAATGCTAATAGGAGAGCCCAGCACCACGGTTCCCACCAAAAGGAGAAAGACAGTGAAAGTGACAAGCTGAGCGATTCAGCGGTGAGAGTAAGTGCTGGTGATTTCAAGCCACTTGTCCCCTTTGTCGCTGTGACCAGCTATACCTCTGCCCATCCCACAGTTTTATGAGCCTTACTATAAATTTCCATTTTAACCTACACTACGGAAAGTTGATTTTTCAGTCATTCGCAACCACGATAATTCCAATGAACACAGGTGGTGTGTGCTTTTCCACCCATTTGCCTGCCTTAGTAGTTGCTGTTTCCTCTCTAAGAATTCATTCTCTCATCTCTAACTCACAGAGTCCTATCTTTCTTTCAAGACTGAGTTTAAATGCCAAAGCCTTAATTGAAAATGGCAGCCCGTGTTCCCAGCTGAAGTGGTGATGCTCGCGTCTGCTCTATGGCACTCACTACTTCTTCATGGCAGTAATGTTCTCTCTTATAATAAAGCTCTCTATATGCATGTGTCGGATCTTGCCTCTTATCCTCCATTAATTGTTAAGCATCCTAAGGGCAGAGATGGAGTGATCATTGGTTTGCTCTTCCCCGTAAGATCCAGCAGTGAACTGTGATGTGGGAAGAAATATGCTTTTAGCTTTTTCTTGAATTGTGTCTCCATCCGATTCCTCCGAGTCATGGGAGCAGAGTTTTGGAAGTAGTTAAGTTTCCCAATCAAGCAAGTTCCGTCTGACGACACTGTGTTCTAAGCATTCAGATTTAGGCTCCTGGAATAGACACTTTAGCCATGGCAGAGCTGCTGACATACAGCCTCTCTTTTTTTGTTTTGTTTTGTTTTTTCGGTTTTTTTGGCGGTACGCGGGCCTCTCAGTGTTGTGGCCTCTCCCGTTGCGGAGCACAGGCTCCGGACGCACAGGCTCAGCGGCCATGGCTCACGGGCCCAGCTGCTCCACGGCATGTGGGATCTTCCCGGACCGGGGCACGAACCCATGTCCCCTGCATCGGCAGGCGAACTCTCAACCACTGCGCCACCGGGGAAACCCTAGCCCTTCTTTTAAATTCTTGCTCAAAACAAGTATGCAAGCACATCGTTTCTGCAGAGCAGCATCACCCATGGGGATGTCCCGTCATTCTGAGCCACTATGAGGTTATGGAATGACGTTGCTGGCGGGTCATCCAGATAGTACCCCTCGCTGAATTTGGGGCCTGGATCAGGAAACTAACAAGAACCCACAATCTATGTTAGTTGCTACCCTAAGAAACATCAAAATCATGCAGCCTGAAAGATCAATAGTCCAAGTTAAAATTAAACGTATCCTATGCTTTCACTCATGTTGTTACTCTCGGGATGGTACCCATTCCAACCCTTCTTCCCTGACTACTGAAATCGTTCTTATCTTTCAGGGTGTTCCTCAAAACTCAAGTCTCCCTTAAGCATTCCCTCTGCCCCCACCACTGGGGGCATTTTCACCCTCTTCTGTTCCTCCTCAGTACCCTCCTTCCCGCCTCTCGTAGCTCTTACTGGTTAAGAGCCTACATCCTGCTTTTCTTTCTATTTGTGCTGCCCCTGTCTGTCTTCCCGAACAATGTACTGGCTGCAGCTTGTTCTTTTGGTGTCCTATTTCCCAGCATGAAGCCTGGCACAGATTAGGTGCTCAGTCAATATTTATTGTAGGCATCATCCTCTAATTAGAGGATGACAACGGGAAATATTTATCTTCTTGCATCTAGGTAGAACTGAACCTGATTAAGCAAGGCAGATAGGAGTCTGGGCAACTCCTCTGGCATTCCAACGGAGGAAAAATTCATAACTTATCTCAGCAAACACTTCTAACACCGGTGGAGTTTGCTCAGTGATGATAAATATGTTTGTACTGTCACTTCGTCTTCATCTGCTGTTTGTTCCTCTTTGCTGGACTGCAAAATCCTGGAGCAGATAGAAACTATTACCTTTCTTTACAACCTTCACTGCATCTAATGTAAGATAATGAGCAGAGCGGACAGGTAATAAGTGATTAATTGATTGACTCAGTTAATAAACATTTCCTCAGCTTTCACTGACTGCCCAAGATATATGAACCAGGACGTCTCAGTCCAGTTGGAGATACTGTGTTTTATTACAGTTTGTTGTTTATGAATTTGACTCACAATGGAAACATTAATCAGGTCAATATGGGAACAAAGCAAGGGGTGATGAATTCTGCCCCAGGAAGTGCTTTCCAGAGGAGGGGATATTTGAGCTTCATTTTGCAAGTACGTTGGCCACCCAGAGGAGAAAAGACTTTAGGCTGATGGTCGTCTGTGAAAGCGTCACAATTTCATGCCTAAAAAACAGCACGGCTGTGTTTGCCTGGCAAAACCAACCCATCTAATGCCTTACATGCTACTGAATGGGTCTCGACTCCGAATATAGCATGACGGAGTGGAGACAGCCAGCTACAAAGCATCAGATGCTGGGTTCCGGGCCAGCAGTACAACTGCAAGGAAGTCTCATCCCCTCTCCGAGCCTTAGTTTCCTCATCTGTAAAACAGATACGGCAACCCTAGTCAAATGAAAACTCAAGTATGAAACTCTGCGATAGTCCCTAGAGGAAGTGCTTTCTTTGCTCTGCTCTAGTGCAAATACTCTGCTGGTATTTAAGGTTTCTCATGATACACTGCTGTAGTCTCCCTTTATGGCTCTCCTTCAAAGACCTCATTGCTTTCATGCTGAAAGATAAACAGCAGCCCCACTGCTTGCCCCAGGAGCAGCAGACAGAGCAATGGTGTGCAAGAAGCAGTTAAAACATAAAATAATAGCAGGGGCTGCAACTGCCCGACTGCCCATTGCTGCCCTCATTTTTATAGTCCATTAAAACCTACAATCACTGTAATGTTTATGCATTATTGGGGAGATAAATTGCATAATTTTCATTTTGCAATTTAAATGTAATTATGATCTTACTAATGACTCAAACCTGAATTTGCTAGACTATCAGTTTTGCTAACCCTTGCCAAAATTATAGGTAATTACTTAAGGCTTACAATAATTATAAGTCCATCTCTGAAATAATTAATGTGCACTTTCATGGTACAAAACAGCTAGTAATCAAACGACCTCCGCTTACACTGCAAACCCATGCAATTAGTCCTATTGTGTAGGCCTGTGGAAACATACCCATTTGCAAGAGTCCCTTCAGCTGGCAAGCTGAAACAGAGTTGCTGTGTTTCATAGCGTCAAATAAGGGAGAACTCCCCTGTTGCCACAGGGATAGAGAAAGAAAGCGAGCCACGAAAAGGTAAGAAATTCAATATTAATCTACACAATATGTACTATTGTAGCTGGTGGGAGTGGGGCTGAGGAGGGGGAAAAAAGTGTGGGATGCTGTCAGGGCTGGACTCGGAGAAATGGGGAATGATCTCATTTTCACAAAGGAACTAAGTCTGGGGGTTTGGGGGGTGATTATCCCGTCTTTTGGTTCCTCTCTTCTTCTTTAGGGGGCATGCTAATTCCATCACATAAGTAAGGTGAGGTTTTTGCCTTGAGGAATCAACCCACTAATGTGTGTTTCAAGATAGGCAAACAGAAAATTAGAACACGCTGTGGTAAGAGTTAACGATTTTTCACAAAGTATTGACAGATATGGGAGCTCTGAGCCAGGAACGCTGTTTCTAACTACAGTGAGTTCTCTACATACAAACAAGTTCCATTCCAAGAGAGCATTCATAAGTCCAGTTTGTTCACAAGGCCAACGAAGTTACCCTAGGTACCCAACTAACATAATTGGCTATATAGTACTGTACTGTACTGTAATAGGTTTATAATACTTTTCACACAAATAATACATAAAAAACAAACACAAAAAATAAAGAAAACATTTTTAATCTCACAGTACAGTACCTTGAAAAGCACAGTAGTACAGTACAACAGCTGGCATACAGGGGCACGTTCACATCTTTGAAAGTTTGCAACTTGATGGTCCATATGTAGGGGAGTTGCTGTATTTATTATACGACTCACAAAGAACTTTTAAAGGTTGCTGAGACTGGAGCGTGCCAGTAAGGAAAATTCCAGGGAACTATACACCCTCATGCATCCATGTTTTCCCCAGGGTTAGGGTTCTTGGTAAGTCGGCGCAATGGTGAGCATCTCTTAGTCACAATGCCAAATGTCCTTGATTTAGGAAATACCGGGAAACGAGTTCCCGGATCCACCGCCTTCTCGATATTCTGTACTGGCTATTTGCCTCTTCAGCTCCTTCTAACCTCATTACACTCAGCTTCACTCCTGTCTCCTCCAAACGCTGCAGAGCCCCTGGACGTTTCCCTCTTCACACCACATTTAAGCTTATTTGAAGAACGTTGTTTTCATTAATTTTTTGTGTCAGTGTGGCTGGGCCATGGGCCCAGATATGTGGTCAAACATTATTCTGGATGTTTCTGTGAAGGTGTTTTTGGATGAGATTAACACTTCCACTGCCATCACAATTGGCCTCCAACCCAAACCACTAAAACTCCAGCCTATCTGGCCTTATAAAAGAATAACCCAGAACTTTGGGTCAGGAAGGGTGCAAGTTCTTCACAAAGCCCATCTGTTCTGCTTTACCTTCTGCTCATCTGTCCTCTCATCTCTTACCAACAGGCTGGGTGGAGTCCAGTCCATGGAGGACACACAGTGTCGGGGCAGAAGTGACCTGGGTCATGGTGACCCATGACCTGTACGGGAAGGAGACTCTTCCTGAACCATTGCTATTCAGATCCTCCCCTGGAATAACCTTAAAAAGGGGTGGGGGTGGGGGCAGCTGTCCAGTGAGGTGAGATTGCAGAGCCTGGCTGAAGTCTTCTCTTCCACCTTTATGACAAAAGAGTTTTAAAGATTGTTTTTGATGTGGACCATTTTTTTAAAGTCTTTACTGAATTTGTTACAATATTTCTTCTGCTTTATGTTTCGGTTTTTTGGCTGTGAGGCATGTGGGATCTTAGCTCCCCAACCAGGGATCGAACCCGCACCCCCTGCATTGGAAGGTGAAGTTTTAACCACTGGACCACCAGGGAAGTCCCCAAGAGTTGTAAAACTACTTATATTAAGGGACACCCCTTCTACATGCCAGCGTCGGGGAAAGGCACCTATGAAGACACGTCTACCCTTTCCACTTTTTAGAATTTTCTGTCTTTCGATCTGTGATGTAAGTAGCGTCACGTGTGCTGGGGCAGGTGGTAGTGGGGGTATTAGTCCCCCTTCCTTTGGATTTCTGTTTGAATTTGTTTTTTCTTTTTGTTTTTATGTCCTTGTACTTATCTGATCCAGGAGTAGAGCATGACAAGAGAGGGCAGCTGGCAAGGAGGGATAGTCCTCTCTGTTTCTTACTATCCCCACAGCACATCCTCCAATGACAAGGAAGGCATCTGTGCAGAAAGCGAAGGCTGGTCTAGAGCAGGCAGAGTCCATCCATACGAGTCCCCTTTTCAGGCACTGGAACCTTGACTGTGGCCTGACATTTCAGAGGACCCTATGCAGAGCTTACATTTAAAAAGTAAAACCAGAAAATCTCCTTCTTGGGATGCTTAAGCGGAGAGGCAACTGTTCCATCTGGAAGCAAAGAAAGTGAAATCTAGGATCCTGGATACATGACAGACTATGGGCACCCCTATGCGGGGACTCCACACCCCTGTGTCCCCTTCCTCACTTGGTGAATGTATAGGGTTCTTGATGGGATGCAGTGTGATATAGGAGACCCTATCGCTTCTGCAGAAAAAAAAAAAAATCACTGATATTCAGGGAGTTAAGAGAGTAAATTCCAGGGTAAGTCCTCCACTCAGTGCTGTGTCCTCCTAGGAAAGTCATTTTCTCTCTCTGGCTTCACTTTTGCTAAGTTAGGAGTTAAAGGCTCCAGTCCTGGCAGATTTTGATTCTAAGATCTGGGTCTGCACACCGGGACCTCTCGTCAATGGAGAGAGATTTATGTTTCTTAACTATAATCAGCAGCTTAGTAAAAAAAAAACCCGCAGCTTTTGCAGCAGGGAGATGTTACACCTCCGCGCTCTGCCATGGGTGGGATGTTGGCGTGGAGGATTGCCTGACATCTGCGGTTTCTGGAGAAGCCATCCAATCCCACCTCAAAATCCCCCAAAGCACCTCTGGCTGCATCCCCGACCTCTTCTGCACAAATAGCAGCGCCGTTGCCAGTTGTTCTTAAACGAACGCTCGATAGATCCCATCTCTTCACACAACAGGGCTCTGCACTGGCCCCACTGAAGTTTAGGAATCTGTGGGAAGAAACCTTACCTGTGCTGTCAGCTTCACACCTCATCACCCTCGAGCAAAGGGCCTGACTCAAAGGACAGCACAGACTCTGTTGCCAAGTATGGCAGGAAATTGTCCTCCAAGGCATGAATTTCTCATCACTTGGCATGTCACTCTGCAGTGGTACTCAACCCCTTGAATCCACGATGTGATGGCATATCAAGACCCAAGGAGCACCTCCCTCTCAACTTAGAGGGGTGAAAATCACACCCCTGGTGGCTCCAGCCCCACCCAAACTCATACCAAAGACTTGAAGACCACTACCTTGGCATACATCATTTTTGAGCCAACAGGAGCCTGGCTGCGAGCAGGCGGGTGGAATGTGGAGGCACGTGGTGGACCCCCAGCTGCAGGAGGCCTTTCGTGTGCTCACTGCATTCTTACGCCCCAATTTCTTCCCTGGATGATCACTCCATTTTCTCACAACCGGAGTGTCACTCAACTGTGGGCAAAGCTACAGAATTTTATATGATGGAGAGAAAGTACGACAAAGAACAGCAACCTTTGGAATCTGATGCATTTGATTCAATTCCAGCTACAATATTCTTAGCTCTAAGGTGTTGGGCAAGTTACTAGGTATTTCTTGGTCTCGGTTTCTCAGTATGAGAGATTGGGATGATAATTTTCCGGAGCAGCTGTTATAAGCATCAGTCATGGTTCTTAAAAGGTGCACATAGTAGGTACTTAATGCATGAGAGGTGTAATAATCATTATGTCTAAGTCCAGGCATTTCGGGGACTATTTTTAAGTCCTACCGCTTACCCATCAAACAGGACTTTCATGCCCCCTCGCGGTACCTGTCATGGTTTTACCATTGCCTTCCACGTACTGTTTTTTCTTCTCTAACCAACACTTCAGTTGATTTAGTCCGGTTGCATCTCAACTCCAGGTTCACCTTCAGACACTACCTGTGAACTCTCCTCTGACCCTACTCTGGAACCTGCAGGCCAGATGCTCTCACCCACCCAGGCTTGGATTCCAGACCCTAGTCCCTGGAGAAGCAGGTACCCCGTGTGGGTCCGTCCTTCCGGTAGGGTTCGTAGCGGTTCCCCACTGGGATGAGCCCAGACCTGAACTTCAATGCTCTGCTTGGATCCAGAAATCACACCTCTTACCAGGCCTTCTCCCCAGGAGGCCTGAGTCTATTGCCTGTATGCCCAGCTGTGTCTACTGGCCCGAACCAGAAACCACCTCTTACCTGACATCACCCCAAGTACATGCAAGCTCAGAAGGCCTCTGTCTCAAGGGCCTAGAGCAGAACTGATATCACTATGAACACTGTCTGCTGCAAGCCTGAGCTGACCCCAGCTCTTCAAACATTTATGTGGACTGTTGGTCCCCCAGATTTGGCCGTATCTTTCTCCCTCCTCTTCAAACCCAGAGTGCTGAAGTTGTATTCACTACTTGCAAGCCCAGCAGAAATATGGCATCCCTAGGCTGTGTCACTTTCCCAGCATAGCAGCCCAAGAGGGAACCATGATTCCTTACCAAAGGGAGACCACTTTTAAACCTCCATCGGGTACAGCATGAAGGATCACCTCTATTTTATCAAACAAGACATAGTGGACCAATCGAGGAACTCTCATAGAATGATCACTATTCTTTATGTAAAGGGATAAAGTTATTTTCATGCGTATGGCTGGAAAACGTCTCTTCCGTTCTCTGGGTCTGTTACAAAAATTGTACTCCGAGTCACAATATTGTCTGGGAAATCCTTGAGTGAGTCTGCAAGAATAAGGAAATGATTCTAGGGACATTGAACTCCAGAGTCTCTGCAAGTGAACCCATCACTTTATTTATTTATTTATTTTTTGCGGTACGCGGGCCTCTTACTCTTGTGGCCTCTCCCATTGTGGAGCACAGGCTCCGGACGTGCAGGCTCAGCGGCCATGGCTCACGGGCCCAGCCGCTCCGCGGCATGCGGGATCCTCCCGGACCGGGGCACGAACCCGTGTCCCCTGCATCGGCAGGTGGACTCTCAACCACTGCGCCACCAGGGAAGCCCGAACCAATCACTTTAAACAGTATCTTTGGTTATAACAAAAGTAAAGGAATAGCTTCTGCTTTCTCCCAGCCTCCTTGTCCTTCACATGGCTGGAGTACAAAGAAAATGCAAACCCTTTTTACTCTCAACTGAAGGTAATGGGATACTAATGATAATATAGGGAATATCTTTTTAAAAGAAATGAATTTCTTTCATTGAAGAAATGGTCTTTTTCCAGCCACCTTTGGTTGTTTCTCTACTGTAGCCCCCTGCCCCAGGCTAACAGACCTTTTTGCTAGCCTCCTTCTTTGCATCACTGTAGTGACCTCGATGGAGTCAAGCCTCTGCAGCTTCAGTTTCCCTCTCAGATGGATCAAAAAGCAGCCCTCCTTCCACTGTGTCATCATGGGTCTATGATGGTCACCATGGTGGGCTCCCCAGGGATGCTGGCTGGCAAGAGCAGGTGTAGAGTCTCCCAGAGCTGCTCAAAAGTCAAGCTGTGACGTCAAGAGAGCTTACAGTAGTAGAACCTATACTGAGTTCCGTTCTGGTTCTGCTGCCGTACCCAACCCATTTCCAGAGCACCTCTCCCCTTCTCCCTCTTCCCTTCTCCTGCACCGGAGCTCCCCTATTCCTGCCTACGGCCCAGTAGACAGTTCTTCATCCAGCGAAATCAAGCCTTCCTTCGTGGATGTGCGACGATGGTTAGATTGGCTTGGATTTGCAAGCCAAGCCATTGAGGCCCATTTCTGAACATGGCCGACAAGCCCTTATGTCTTTCAAAGACAAGACACAGCAACTTCCAGCCCACTTTGCATTCCTACACTAAGGAGCAGAATGGGGGAAATGGAGCATCAATTATGGAATCCGTCTTCACTGTGCTCCCTGCTGTGTGGCATGTGCTGTGTGCCGAGGGTCGAGGGTCGGGGTAGGGTGTCATTAACACGTGCTGAGTGTCCGTCATGCAGCCAGGCACCTCCTGGAGCATCCTCTTCAGTAGCAAAGAAAGTCATTTTTTTCAGAGTTGGGTTTTCAGGGTAGTGTTAGATGAAAAAAAAAAATAGCATAAGGGCCGGTTGCTGGCGAGATAGGGGGAGAGCTGTGACAGCAGATCTGCAGACCTCACTCAACTTCATCCAGGACAAGCGTGTCACATTCGACTGCATTTAATTAAACTTAATTCTACATTGCATTTCGAAATTGTGACATTTAAAATTTTACACCAATGTAAAACATTTTCATTTTGTCATAAAAGTGTCAGTCTTCACAAGAAATAGAAACATCCCCCCCACTGCCAACACCCCGTCAAAGAGCTCTGTCACTGTCCCTTTAATTAGACGCTCATTAATAAATCTATCTTGTTCTCAAATCCCCACACACTTGGTGAAGTGGTTCATTAGCACAGGAAGAGGCGATTTAGATTTCCTCTGATAACAGCATCTGTCACTAAGCAAATTAAGGCAGGATGTGCAAATGTATCTTAAGCCGGACATGGTCCTGTGGGGTGGGCTGAGGGGAAGGCTCACGGCAGAAAAGACTATCTTTAAGACTACGGTCTCGCATCCTCAGTGTACGGGGGCATCAAGTATCTTGCCTTGTTTTCCCTGTGAAGACATTTTTATTGATTAGAACATCCATGTGGATACAGGGCTTGTCAAATCTTGTCACTATTCCTAAAAGCAATAGAGAGTCATGAGCAATGGACTCTCTGAAATCCATGCATTTGTTTATTTATACAATTAACATTGATGGAGCTCCTGTTCCAGACCTCGGGGAGGCAGAAGAAGGAGAAAGGCACAAGGAAGGCATTCTGAATTCTGTGTCCCTCAACATGAAGGCAGCTGGGACCACAGACAGGCCCACCTCTGAATGCCACCACAGCCAACCCACCATACATTCATTCATTCATTCATTTTCTCATCCCCTCATTCATTCATTCACTCATCCCCTCATTCATTGAGCAAGCGCCAGGAGCTAGGGCCATTGTGGATGCTAGAGGTACACCGTGAACAAACCAATGTCCCGGGCCTCAGGTAGCTTACGTTCTAGGGGATGGGGGAGACCGGCTACACACTGTAAGTTGGCAGAGACAAGAAAGCAGGGTGATGAGATGGAGAGAGAGGTGTGGAGCTCTGCAGGTGCTGATCTCTTTAGGGTGATCAAGAAAGGTCTGAGAAAGTCACCTTTGAGCAAAGGCCATAATCAGCTGGAGGACTGAACCACAAGATCTGAGAGCCATGCAAAGATCTGCAGAAAGATTCTAATATCTTGAGGGAAGAAGCAGAGCAAAGGCAGCCTGGCTTTAGGGACTGTGCTTTAACCAACAGCCCCTCCAGACCCTCCTGCCCTTGCCATTTGCGTGTATGAACTTTGAGGGTGTTAAGCTAAGTGAAATGAGTCAGACAGAGAAAGACAAATACCATATGATCTCACTTACATGTGGAATCTAAAAGAAAAAAAAAAAAAAACCTCATAGATACAGAATGAGTCATGAGTGGCAACAGATTGGTGGTTGTCAGAGGTGAGAGCTGGCAGGTGGGCCAAATGGATGAAGGAGGTCAGAAGGTATAAAATGCCAATTATAAAATAAGTAAATCATGGGGACATAATGTACAGCATGGTGACTGTAGTTAATAATACTGTATTTTACATTTGAAAGTTGTTAAGAGAATAAATCTCGAAAGATCTTAAAAGTCCTCATCACAAGAACAAAATGTGTAACCATGTATGGTGATGGGCGTTAACTAAATTATTGTGCTGATTATTTCACAATATTTACGAATATCGAATCATTAGTTGTACATCTGAACCTAATACAATGTTATCTGTCAATTACACCTCAGTGAAAAATATAAGTGATGCCAACTGACAACATGGCAGTGTTATTCCCACAACCCCCCGGGCAGCTTCCAGGAAAGCAAAGTCTTTGGGTTCTGGGGGGAGTGTGGTTGCAAAGCTGAAACTTAAAGAACCCAGGAGCCACGCTGAGGCTGGAGGAGAACCGGGAGAGCGCGGTAACCTAGAATTCCCGTGAAGACAGTCGTTCCAGACAGAAGCGGTGAGTAATTGTGCCACATGCTGCTAATCCTGAGTCAAAGGAGCCCAGAAAAGTGACCGTCGGATGTGGCAGAAGGAAGATGGTTGCTCACTTTGGCAAGAGTGTTTCCATGGGTGGTGAAGACAAATACCTGATCACTGTGAGTTGAAGAGAGACCATGAGATTAAGGAAGAGGAGTTGGGCTCTAAAAGGGAGCAGAAACCTGGGGCAGTAGCTGAAGGAGAAGGCAGGCCTCAGGGAGGGCATTTTTAAAAGGATGTGAGCTTTGGCAATACCTTCGTAAGCTGATGGAAATGGCTCTGGAAAGAGGGAGAAAACCAGTGCTGAAGAGAACAGGATAATCGCAGGAAGGGCATGTGTTTGAGTGGTGACATTAGTCTTACATCAGAGCCAGACCATGTCATCCACTCTGTAAGGAGGGAAGGCAGAGAATGTGTGTAAACTGCAGCCAGGCGAGTAGATAACACGGCGGCAAATCCGGGTCGCTCTCCCACTTCTTTTATTTTCTCAGTGAACTATGATGTCAGACAAGCCTGAGGAGGAGGGAGTGAGAGGTTGGAGGATGTGGGAGAATCCACTCTGGAGATGTAATGGGGCACCTGGACAGCGCTGAGGTTCCACCTGAGAACTGTAGTCATGAATTTAAAGGGAGAGCTGTCAGCTCTGTAGGGTGATCTTCTGTGGCCGTGTTCAGCGCTGGGCAGAGGGGAGAGGTTGAAATTTGAGTTGGAGGAAGTTAGGATGGTGGGAGGGGGAGGGGGGTATAAGGATGAGCGCAAGGGAGGGATGATAAGGATGGAGTGTGGAATCCAAGCCGGACCGGGTAGGAAGTGAACACACAAGAGGTGGGACAGAAGAGCGGCAATGGCAATGAACTGGAGGACCCGATGGCATCAAAACAGGGGTATGAGAGAACGTGAGCGGGAAACATGGTAATGGTTGCCTTGGTGATGGTTATCCTCTGCAGGTGGAAGTCTTCTTGTATCTTGCTGGTGACCCTGAGGCCAGTCATTATCTTGTCCATGTACTAGGGCTTGCTGAGGATAAGGGCTGGGACCAGGACAAATGGAGTCCTAGGAAGTCACCGGCTAATGCAGGAAACCCTAAAGAGTCAACTTTGATTGACCTCCACTAAGAATGTGTTACAGAAATCAAAATAAGTCGAGCCAGGAATTATGACATAAATCTGAGGGCAAGAACCTGGTACCAAATGGGAATCAAAAGTGCATCCAGGGCAGAGCATGTGAAGCTGGAAGTGAGTAGAAATCAGAGGGTATAGAAGGAGCCTGTGGTGTGGACACGTCCACGTGTAGACGTGTCAATGCACAAAGGCCCAGATGGTCCTCTGAATTCGCTAGTGTCCCAGCCATTTCCATACTTAGGTGTCTCTGCACTTGGATCTCAAAGGCACACAGTGTGTCTTCTAACAGCAGTAAGGTGTCACGGTCCCATGGGTGGTGAACAATACGGTGGAACAGAGGATAGTGGGGCAACCCAGGTCAGTGACCACTGGGCAGGGCTACGCTGGGCTATGTGGCTGGTAGGATAGTGGCCATTTCTGAGGATTCAAGTGAGAAACAGACTACACGCTCCGCTTCTCCCAGCTCAGTATTTACAGGGCAATGAGATAGTCAAGGTGATGCAGCACAGTAAGGGCAATTAGGAACACTGGGTTCTAGACCCAGCTCTGCCGCAAAATAATTAACTACTTCGATAATAAGTTACCTTTGGGAGAGCCGATAACTGCCAAGCACTGTTGGGAGACGCTACGATCTAGACCGGCGTATCATGTTTCAAACATCAGTGTGCAAAAGAATTACCTGGCAAGCTTCTTAAAGCACAGGTTCCTGCGCCTGGTGACTCTGACTTTGTGTGTCAGGGACAGTGCCCACGTATTGCATTTCTAAACAGCTCCCAGGGGATGCAGATACTGCTAAACCCTGGACCACACTCTGAGTAACGCTGGTAAAGGAGAAGATGACGAGGAAAAAGGAAAGAGGAATCAGGAACACAGGCGGCCAAAGGACACACCAAGGAGAGAGACAGGTTTCTGTGATTTGTGAAGCTGTTCTTTGCGGGACAGTAGCCAACCTTTCAGAACTCAAGGTACGGCTGGATCGTGAAGGCCTGCTATACCATGGTGATCAATTTGGACTGCTTCCTTCAGGCAATAATTTTTTTATATACATTTATTTATTTATTATTTATTTTTGGCCGCGTTGGGTCTTCATTGTGGTGCACGGGCTTCTCACTGGGGTGGCTTCTCTTGTGGCGGAGCACGGGCTCTAGGCGCACGGGCTTCAGTAGTTGTGGTGCACGGGCTTAGGTGCTCCACGGCACGTGGGATCTTCCCAGACCAGGGTTCGAACCCGTGTCCCCCGCATTGGCAGGCGGATTCTTAACCACTGAGCCACCAGGGGAGTCTCAGGCAATAATTTTTGAGACTGGAAGTGATGACAGAATGAGAATAATGCTGCAGGAATGTTATTTTGGCAGCAAATTGCAGGGAAGACTGGAGTCATCACGAGGGAGACTAGAAGGAAGGTTATTACTCAGTAAGAAATGGGAGGATTACAAAAAGACGAGGAGCAGAGAGAGAGCAGGGGCAACAGGAGAGTAAGGCTGAATCTGGGAAATGATAAAAAAAAAAAAAGATCAATAGGGCTGAATGACAAATTACCTAAATTACCTGCAAAGAAACAAGTGATGGACGATGATTCAGGATTTTTGACCTTCTGATCTTTTATCTTTGGGACAGTTTTAGAGAAAAATCACCAGGAATATATCTTCTATGTGGATGTGGAATCAGAGACAAGAATTAAGAAGTGAATTTGCAAAGAACACCTGGTTTATCAAATAAGAAACATAACAGTTCTTTAAAGTAAAATCACACAAAATTACTAATCTTACAGTTAGTCCATTCATGATGGAAAAGCGTTTTTGGACATGATTTTCGTATTCACAAGCATGTCATATCCTTAGACATCTGAAATGTGAAAGTCAGAGGTACGCTTGTTTTGTTGTGAGTCTGAAACATACAGGAAGGGTGCGAGGGGAAATAACCTTGCTAGTTTGGGTTCTCTTGGGTTCTGGTTTGGTGTTTGATTGCTTTGGCTTTGCTTTCTGATGCGGGTACTTGAGATGCATGATGATAACTCCTACCGGTACAGGAAGTGTCTGCTTTGTTTTCTCCTTTCCTACATTCTTGTTCTGAAAAAAGAGATGGTGAAGCAGAGTAGGAAGCGCTCTGAGCCGGGGGTCCGGAGACCTCGCTTGGGGACATGGCAAGTCATTAACTATGTAACTCAGGCCGCCCTTGACAAGGGAATTAGCTTCACAGGCTCCCAGGTAGCTTCCAGAGCTGACAACAAACATAGAGCCAGGATTCTACTCCGTTTCAAACACATCCTTTTTCTCCAGAGCATATCAACCTCACCACGAACTATACTCAACAGGGCTACTGGAGAACGCAACATCCTGCCTTTCCTGCCCCCTCCCTCCCCCTCCCTCTCCTCTCCTCCCCCTCTCTTATTTTCTTCTCCTCCCTTCCCTTCCTTTCTTTTCATTCTTGTGCCCTTCTCTTCCGCCCTTCCCTCCACCACAGATACACTCTTAGGCTCTCTTTTGGTCTCACCTTCTGCACAGGAATAATAGAAAGTACCCACATGTGTGCCCCACCCCCTCATTTTTCCTATATCTAGAATTTTCCTTGCTAAATCTACCAGTAGGTAAGAGGCCAATATTCCAGATCCACTCCTTTGCATAGAGACACTCTCTACAGAAGCCTTTTATAGCAATGTGAGTCATCCCCCAAAGGGCGATGGTATACTAGTATTTGGTAATTCATCAGATGTCTATCAGGCATCTCACTGAGCACCAAAGCATTGGAAGGCAGAGGAGAGAATAGGTGTTTCTGAACTGAGCTGGGCTCAGAGGAGTAAGAGGTGTTGGACCCTGGCTAGTCCCAGCTATGAAAACATCCGCCCTCTCTTCTGGAGAGAGGAGACAAGCTCTGAGTCCATCTCTACGTTACTGTGTAACCCAAAGTCACCATCTTCTGAGTTCTTAGCATCCTCAATTATAACATCAGACGTGGGAAAAGGTTCCCATCAAGTTCCAGAATGATGGCTTTCAGAGTATGAGACAGGGGGAACAGAAGCAAAAGGAAAGAGACTAATGGAAGCAAATCTACTTTACTATTTTGCCCATGGTCAGCCAAGTAGGAGTGCAAGTTACTCATGGTTAGACAGTAAATTGAGACAGTCCAGGCTTATGCCTGGGATTCCAACTTAATTATTAGTAATGTCCCCTTCACTTTGAAAAGCATCACAGCACAGATCAAAAATTATATGCTCATCCATTCATAGTGAATGTTTCCCAAGGACTCAGAAGGACTGGCGCCCTCCTGCCTCTGCCACGCAGGCTTTCTTTCTTTCTTTCTTTCTTTCTTTTCTGTCTTAGCTGAAGCCAATCAAATCCAGCTTATTTCGTTTGACTAAAATACACACATGTAAAGCAGCCATCATCCCAAATCAAGACTCCCCAAATGCATTCTTGCAACCAGAGCCTCATAATTAGAGAGCTGACCTTGACCTTTGGCTGTTGGCCTCGGGGTACCACCTATCCTAAAACGTGTAAGGCAAAAGAGCTTTATGCTTTGAGACCAATAGGGATGAAATCAGCTTAGGATAGAAATCCTTAAAACCGAAAGTGACAGAAAGGTTTCCATGTCGGGTGTTGCCGCGGAAAAGCTTGATCAATGTTTGGGGTTTCTTAACCCAGGCACTTGTGGCCAATCTCCCATGATGACTATCATATGTGAGGTTGCAGATGGAAGGCACCGACTCCCCCCACCCCCCGCCTGGCAGTAGCAGCCATGATATTCAGTCTTGTCATTGGTCAGTGAACAGGCTTCCTCCCTCCTGCTTCTCACTCTGAATAATTCTTTTCCCCAATAGGACGATAACTTCCTCATCTTGGCTCTGCAAGACCTCCATTTTATGAGATCTCGGAGGCTCAAAGCAGCTATCTACCATCCAAAACAGCCTCTGCGTTCATCTTCAGCGGAGGATCTCCAGCTCCTTTGCGAACAAGCATTATTACAACCATTTTATAAAACAGAGACAGAGAGAGCTCCCCGGTGCCTCTTAGCAGTGGTCTAGTGTGGCGGTCTTCTTAGCAGGCCACACGTGGGAACTTCTCCTTTACCCCTCCCCATCTGCCCCTACTCATGGAAGGAGCCAGGAGGGCAAGAAACCCAGAGCCTGCAAGACACAAGCCAAAGGAAGGGCAGCCAGAAGACAGCGAGAAAGTGCAGGGTGCTAGACTAAATCATGGCCCCCAAAGATAGGCCCACGTCCTAATCTTCAGAACCCACAAGTGTTTTCTTACAAGGCAGAAGAATCTTTGCAGATGTGAGTATGCTAAGGAGCTTGAAATGGGGAGATTATCTTGGATTATCTGGGTGGGCCCTAATAGCAATCATATGTATCCTTATAAGAGGGAAGCAGAGAGAGATTTTACACACACACACACACACACACACACACACACACACACACACAGAGAGAGAGAGAGAGAGAGAGAGAGAGAGAGAGAGAGAAGAAGACAGAGTGACCAGAGAGGCAGAGACTGGAGTGATGAGGCCACAAGCCAAGGAATTCTGGCAGCTAGAAGCTGGGGGAGGTAAGGAATGGATCCTCCTCTAGAGCCTCCAGTGGGAGCATGGCCCTGCTGAGACCTTGATTCTGACACAGTGAAACTGATTTCAGATTTTGGCCTCCAGAACTGCATGAAAATGATTATGCGTTGCCTGAAGTCACTAATCATTTGATGGTGGTTAGTTACAGCAGCACAGGAAACTAAGGCGGGCAGTTCCTGCAGTACCCAAGATGTAAAACCAGAAGGGGCTGACCCGGAGTCAGAGGGTGGCAGCGGTGGGGGAGGACCGGTCAGCCAAGGAGTGACGGAGCTGGAATCGACTGCATGTTAGAAAGACTGACTTTGGGATTAGGTAGCTGTGATTTCCAACCTTGGCTTTGTCACCTACCAGCTGCACGATGTTTAGCGTCAGTCCGAAATCTTTGAAAAGAACATAATAATATCTGACTTTCAGGGTTGTGGTGAGAAATACAAGAGTTAAAAAAAAGAAGAAAAAGAAAACCATCTCCTATGCGGAGGACGCTCATTAAAAAGTCATGACTACTGATGCGGGGAAATTTAACAAAAAAAAAACAAACTTATTTTAAAAGACTAGAGGCAGAGTCCAGAGTAGGGAGAGTCCATATTAGGGAGAGATGTGATTTTGTTTGGGAAAATACCTTGATGCCTTCTTTGGATATCGATGGGGAGGACACCTCCTGTTTTCTGCCCCCATCCTCTTTTCTCTTACCCACCCCCCATCCCATACTCCACATGCCCCAATGGGGTAGAACACAAACATAGAAAACTGAACTTCTCAGCCTAATAAGGAAGGAGGAATTTGAAGTTCCCAGAAATGAGGAAATGTTGTGTTCCCAAAAAGATGTGTTTAGATACTAACCCCCAATACTTATGAATGTGCCCGTATTTGGAAATAGGTTCTTTGCAGATGTAATCAGGGCCAGATGAAGTCAGGTTGGATTAGGGTGGCCCTCCTCCAATGACTGGTGTCCTTAGAAGACAAGGGAAACTGGGGCACACAGACACACACAGAGGAAGATGGCTACAGGAGCCAGAGGAACCACCTAGCAGAACACCTTGTGACGACAGAGGCAGAGATTGGACCGATACAGCAGCTGCAAGCCAAGCAAGACCAAGGATTGATGGCCGTGACCAAAAGGCAAGAAAGGATTTCAGAGGGAGCATGGCCTTGCCAACAGCTGATCTCAGACTTCTACAGACAATCGATTTCTATTGTTTAAGCCACCAAATTTGTGGTACTTTGTTACTGCAGCCCTAAGAGACTAATACATGGACCTGAGTCAAGAGGATGAGAAATAGTTGCAGAAACAGGCATGCAGTCGCCAAACCAGGAGAGCTTCCCTGCTGGGGAGAATGGCCCGGGAACTTTTAGGAAACATATTGTCTCATGCTCATTTCTAGAGGGTTTGCTGTGACACCGACCTTCACTGAATCTTCTGTTTCACATGAACACCCTTGGATTTATCTGTTGGGGAATCGAGTACGCATTGCTTATTTGCTGCCTCTGGGTAGAGGGAAGAAAATACCCACTGGTGTGAGACCTACAAAGGGATAGGAAATTGGGACAAGAGGAGGCCACAAGACACAGACACGAAGTCCCTTCAGAATCCCGGAGGTTTTTGCCAAGAGGACCGCTGTGATTGTCCTACTAAAGAGCAACGTGACAAGTCAGGGCCTGAACACTTAGGAACCCCATCAGCTGTAGGACAGAATGGGCTACATTCTTACTAACGTCATGGCTGAAGCAGGAATCCAAACACAGGGCTTGGGACAACGAGTTGAGCGACTGTTTATTTTGACCAGTTTCAAAGCCATTGTGCTCCGGCTATGGCCGGCAAGACCAGCTGTGCCTTCCCTGCATCCTCACTAGCCTTTCCTCCCTCTGAAGAGCGCCGTTGCCCATAAGGGGGCGCCTGCCTCCCCACGCCCTTCCTGGAAATCCTCCCAGGAGGCTTGTGTCCCCAGCGTCTGACCTTGGCCATGCCTGGGAGAATGTGAGATCAAAGGAAGGAAAGTGCTCCTTTCTGGTACTTCAATCAGGGAGAGAAGCAATTAAAATATGAATTAATCTAAGTGAGATGGAAATGCAGATGTAGAACAAGAGCATCTCCATCACCTTGAACCTGAGCTGCACGCAGTTTAGCTCCTGTGATTAAAGACATTTTCATGCCATTAAAAACCTTCTCTTCTAATGTTACAAACGCTATGTCAGTCAAATGCCCAAAGCAGCCTAGGTGAGGACTGCCCTCTCCTCAGTTACTCCCCTTGATCCTTTCAGAGGGCTGGCAGGGGGGCGGGGGGGCCTCTTAGGAGTGGGTGTGGAGGGTTTGGGGAATGATGGCAATGCAGGTACCGAGCTGAATGGAAAGAGCCTTCGCATGTGTCTCCTCTCAAACAGCTCCTGTCTAATTCTTGACTCTTTTGTGCAGCCTGAGTCCTGGCTGCCAGATGGCACTGGGAAGACAGAACTGGGAAACGAACCTTCTGGTTTGCTGCCTGTGTCTTTGAAATGAGTGACAACTGTGGTGTGTATTTCCAGAATTGTGCCCCTGCTTCTCTATAGTCTTAAGGACCCTCCATTGACCCTCTGCAGGGTGGGGTGAGGCTGTGACCCCAGAGGAAGGGATGCATGTAAGCCAGCAGTTCCCAAACTTTTTGGCATCAGGGGCTGGTTTTGTGGAAGACAATTTTTTCAGGGATTGGGGGGGCGGGGGGATGGTTCAGGCGGTAACGCCAGCGATGGCGAGCCATGGGGAGCGCTCACGCACCGCTCACCTCCTGCTGTGCAGCCCGGGTCCTGACAGGCGGCGGATGGGTACCAGTCCGGTGGCCTGGGGGTTGGGGACCCCTGGTTTAGCACGTGGAACTTTTGGTGCACTCGATAATTTGCCTTCAATACTGGGACCAGAGCTTTACGTGAGCCAGTTGAGTGGACTTGTACCCATGTCACTGGAGGGAAATAGAAACTGAGGGACCTGGAATGGAGAGCACTTTTCTTGCTTTCCTCTAAGTGCGAATAACAAGCTGAAACTTGGTCTGTGGCTGGCGGGTAAGGACCGAGCATTCTAGAAATAATGAGCAATGTGCTCAAATTACTGCAATTGATAACTTGCTTATCATTAGTCGATAAGCCCTACTTAATCTATATGGAATTCCTGCAACACAAGACTCCAGCCGCTGCACCCCAAACGTCTGTGTGTGCACGTGCATGCCTGTGCACATGCGCCATCCGAAAATGAGAACACTCCCGTCATCAGTGAGATGGATTGGGCCCTAATTGATTTTCCACAGACAAATGCTTTAAATTTTGGTAAACCCTTTGTAACATCTTAGTCAAATTAAACAGCCCTTTCAAGTCAGATTTATAGTGCATAGGATTCCACTTAACTGAGACAAGCGATGCAATTTCAGTGCAATTTAAAGGGTATTTCATTTAGAGATGGAACCAATCCTTGTCAAGGCCCTGGAGGTAACAAGAAATCTTCCTCTTCTCATTTGCTTGGAAGCAGTTGCAGTCCCTTCCACGGGGGCTGAGCAGACCACGGAGAATTGTGAACGGTTCGGAGTAGTAGATTTCACGACCCAGGTTCATTGAAGGGGAAGTGATGAAAGGGAGGGGATGGAAAAGGAGGCAGGACCTACCCACAACATCCAAAGCCTTTGTCAGACTTAGGAGAAAGGGTCCAGTCCGGGTGCACAAATGACTACAAGGCCTTTCTTCATTCCAGGCTGCAGCAGATCTGAGCACTGGCTGGATTTCTGCCCCCATTTGCTCCCTGGAACTGGTGCCCTTAAGCAAGATGCAACCTGCACAGCCGTATACAGCGGCCCCAGGAGGATGACATCAGGAATTTTACATACACGTATGACCTTCCTTAATGTTTACCACACGAGGAGGTTTAAATTACTGTCCCGATCTTACAAATATGGATAGCTGGGAGACAGGAAACACTGCGTTCACAGGAACGCTGGTTGATGGGATTCCAGCCCAAGTCTATCTGGTTATATCCAACCCCTCTCCTAACTCACCATGGACTATGAATTCAACCGAAGGGCCTGGGAATCTTCTTCCAGAGTCAAAGGAAGACCTGGAAGGTGTGAACCTCACATCTTTGAAGATGCTGTTGGAAAGGGGAGCAGATATTCTCAGTTGGCTGTCCAGCTTCCACCACGAGGCTCCTGCAGTTGTGAGGTAACTCAGTTTTGTCTGTCCTCAAAGTTCTGCCTCACATCAAGCTGAAACTCCCCTCCCTTTGCCCTAAAAGAATGACTAGTGTCTGGACCAACAAGTGCAGGCCTCTGTTCTAAGGGGCCCACTGGCAAAGCCAGGAATAGAGAGGGGACCTGGAGCCACCTCGCCCGAGCCTTTGCTCTTGAATGCAACTAAAAGTCATCATCCTGCCCATCTTATTATAGGGTTCTGAGAATCAAGAGATGGAGCAAATGGATTACAATACCCTTGCAACTGAGATGAGGAAATAAAGAAAACACACTCAGCTTTTAACTTAATGAGTTTACATTGTTATGTACTGTTATATATCCTATAATATATTGTTATATATTTATATATATTTATATTGAGTTTTAATGTATTGAGTTTTCAATATATTAGTTCTTCAGCCAAATCTATTCCACTTAAAGGACTGTCTTTTATGCTGAAATTAAACCTCTCTTACTGTATTGTCTTTTTCAAATCCTTTATTAATCAAAGAAGGTAACCGATAGTTGCGTGTGTGTGTGTCTGTGACTGTGTGCCTGGTTTTATTGTAGCTCGTCTGTGTTTTATAAATCCTTCAACTTGGACAAAATTTAAAATTTGGCAAGTCTTTGTCAGTATCACAAACATTTGCACGCGTGTTTTTATATGTGTGTGTGTGTGTGTGTGTGCTTTACATTCATGGGTCCATGGTCCCAACATTATAAGAATCACTGCCTTAGCCACAGAGAACTAACATTCACTGAGGGCCAGTTCTACCTTTTAATACTCAAGACAACCCTGCAAGATAAATATATCTAATTCAAGATAACGTGGTTGCTCAAAGAATTTGTGTATCTCGTCTAATCTTTCACAGTTAGGTAGCTGAAGATTTGAACCGAAGTCCTTCTGATGCCAAAATACCAGGACTTTTTGTTCGTTTTGATGTTTGTTTTTCACTTTACCACATTGTTTAATAGCTTCCTTTTATTCCTATAGTTCCATAGTGGGGTACTCGGAGGAAATTTGCTGGCTTTGAATTAATCAGTAAATTTCATTAATTCTTTCCATTGGTGCCCACAATATCAAATACCTGTGTCTGCAGAAAACATGTTTGACCCAATTGGACAGATTTTGGAGTCCATAATTCAATGCAACCAAAAGAGAGTTATTGGAAGATTTAAACCACATTTCATTTGCTTCTTGGTTTCCTTGGATCAGTGATTCTTAGGAATTTTTAGGTCCACTGGAAATTAAATTCCATAAAGGTAATGCATTTTTTCCTGTTTTGTTCACTGCTGTACTTTCTACAACCTAGGCCATAATAAATACTCAAAAAGTGTTTTCCACATCATACAAAAAAATAAACTCACAATGGCTTAAAGACTTAAATATAAGACATAATACCATAAAACCCCTAGAAGAGAACATAGGCAAAACATTCTCTGACATAAATTGTACCAATGTTTTCTTAGCTCAGTCTCCCAAGGCAAAAGAAATAAGAGCAAAAATAAACAAACGAGACCTAATCAAACTTACAAGCTTTTGCACAGCAAAGGAAACCATAAACAAAATGAAAAGACAACCTAAGGAATGGGAGAAAATATCTGCAAATGATGTGACTGACAAGGGCTTAATTTCCAAAATATACAAACAGCTCATACAACTCCATAACAAAAAGACAACCCAATCGAAAAATGGGCAGAAGACCTAAATAGACATTTTTCCAAAGAAGAATACAGATGGCCAACAGGCACATGAAAAGATGCTCAACATCGCTAATTATTAGAGAAATGAAAATCAAAAATACAATGAGGTACCACCTCACACCGGTCAGAATGGCCTTCATTAAAAAGTCTACAAATAACAAATGCTGGAGAGGGTGTGGAGAAAAGGGACACCTACACTGTTGATGGGAATGTAAATTGGTGCAGCCACTATAGAAAACAGTGTGGAGGTTCCTCAGAAAAGTAAAAATAGAATTACCATAGGATCCAGCAATCCCATTTCTGGGCTTATATCCAGACAAAACTAATTTAAAAAGATACATGCACCCCTATGTTCATAGCAGCACTATTCAAAACGACCTAAACGTCCACCAACAGATGAATGGATAAAGAAATGTGGCACATATATACAATGGAATACTATTCAGCCTTAAAAAGAATGAAATAATGCCATTTATAGCAACATGGATGGACTTAGAGATTATCATACTAAGTGAAGTAAGTCAGAAAGAGAAAGACAAATACCATGTGATATCACTTATATGTGGAATCTAAAATATGGCACTAATTAACTTATCTACAAAACAGAAACAGACTCACAGACGTAGAGAACAGACTTGTGGTTGCCAAGCGGGTAAGGGGGGGTGGAGGAGGGAAGGATTGGGAGTTTGGTTTAGCAGATGCAAACTATTATATATAGAATGGATAAACAACAAGGCCCTACTGTATAGCACAGGGAACTATATTCAATACCCTGTGATACACCATCATGGAAAAGAACATGAAAAATAATGTATATCTATACGCATAACTGAATTATTTTGTTGCACAGCAGAAATTGACACAATATTATAAATCAACTATACTTCAATAAGCGTTTTTTAAAAAGTGTTTTCTGAATGAGTGAATGAAAGAAAAGAGACTCATTAGAGTATCTGATAAAAGCTACAGACTGTCTTCCCAGAAGAACGCACAGAGGCACATGGATAACACCGTGCGCGGCATTTTCAGGTTCAGTGACCCCCGGAAGCTTATCTGTGACTCACAAAAGCTTAGGCTATTTTCTCATGAAGAAACAGCCCTTGACACTTACCATTATTGGAGGAGCGAGGCTCTTTGGCTCTGGACTCTTTCTTCTATGTGGATGGGCACCTGGATGGTGTGAGGCCATCAACAATTTGGATCATCCATTGTTTTACCGATTTGATCTGAATGTCTGGGGCCTTTCTGGATCTGAGAGGTAAAAAGAGAAGGAACAGCCATCACTCAATGAGGTTAGTCTGCCAGGCACTAGGTTATGCATTTTATGTATAATTGATCTAATCCTCATGTCAACCTTACCAAGTAAGTATTGTCATACCTATTTTTCATTTTTTTTCATTTTATTTTTTAACTGAGGTTTAAGTCACGTATAAGATTATATTAGTTTCAGGTGTACAACGTAATGATTCTATAGTTATGTATATTGAGAAATGATCACCATATTAAGCCTGATTAACATCTGTCACCATATATAGCTACAATTTTTTCCTTTTTTTTCTTGCGATGAGAACTTTTTTTTTTTTTTTTTTTTTTTTTTGCGGTACGTGGGCCTCTCACTGCTATGGTCTCTCCCGTTGTGGAGCACAGACTCCGGACGCGCAGGCCCAGCGGCCATGGCTCACGGGCCCAGCCGCTCCGTGGCATGTGGGATCCTCCCGGACCGGGGCACGAACCCATGTCCCCTGCATCGGCAGGCGGACTCTCAACCACTGCACCACCAGGGAAGCCCGCGATGAGAACTTTTAAGATCTAATCTCTCAGCAATTTTCAAATGTGTACTACAGTATTATTAACTATAGTCACCATGCTATAATTACATCCTTGTGACTTATTTATTTTATAACTGGAAGTTTGTAGCTTTTGACCCCCTTCCGTCACTCCCCACCCCACCCCGTAACCACCAATAATCAACTTGATGGTCGGACTTCGAAAATCCAGTTGTTTCCATGACTCGACAAAGCAGTGAAAGCTTAAGGACCCCAGGATCCAACATGCTTTGTGAAATGGGGTCTCCTGACTGCCATTCTTTCATTAAAAAAAAGGAGACACAAAGCAAGGGCCCAAATCTGAGTTGATATGACTGTAGACTTAAATTATTTTTTCATTTTTATTATGAAAAATTTCAAACACACACAAAAGGAGAGAAATTAGTACAATGAAGCACCGTGTTGCCTCAGCAACCACGTTTCTGCCAATCTTATTTCATCTCCCCCACTGTATTTTTATTGCAATTTTTAAGCCATCTTTTCCTTGACGCCCTCAAAAATGCATCTCAATAAAGACATCACAATAGAGACAACCTGACTCATGTTTAAGGTAACCGTCACTTTTTAAAATTTATTTATTTATTTATTTTTGGCTGCGTTGGGTCTTCGTTGCTGTGTGCAGGCTTTCTCTAGCTGCAGTGAGCGGGGGCTACTCTTTGTTGCGGTGCGCGGGCTTCTCATTGTGGTGGCTTCTCTTGTTGCGGGCTCTAGGCTCGTGGGCTTCAGTACACGTGGGCTCACTAGTTGTGGTGTACAGGCTTAGTTGCTCCGCGGCATGTGGGATCTTCCTGGACGAGGGAATGAACCCATGCCTCCTGCCTTGGCAGGTGGATTCTTCACCACTGAGCCACCAGGGAAGTCCTGAGGTAGCCATCATTTTTTATACTTTAAAGAGCAAGGAATGTGTGGACAACACAATCTGCTCATTAAATCTAAAGAGAATGCAATTTGAAGTTATTGGTATGCGAACGAGAGAAGACCCACCAAGCACACCGACTGAAACAGTCTTTCTTTCAATCTGGCCATGCAGGTTCCCTGGGATCTGTTGAATCAAGCTGTATTCCCCAAAGTACTTGGGTCTTTTATATTAGTTTCATTAGGGTAGTTCTGGTTCTTTACTTGTAGCAGAGCTTGGTAAATGAGAGGCCACCTGAGAAGCAATTAAACTAAACCAGGAAATCTTTCCTGTTCACTTCATCTTGTCCTTAAATAGTTTACACGTCAATTGAACTGTGAAGCGCTCATGGTGGTTTACGATGATTGCTCCACTACGGGTCAGCGCCTAATGAGTTGGGTACTTATCTGTGACCCCGACAAGATGACTGTAAATGAACAGATAAGAAGACCAATGGGACTAGTTCTCAAGGCTGCCCACGGAATCAAGATAACAGAAGCCAGTGGAGTTGGTTTTTCAGTTTTCTACTGAAAAGTAGAAGCTGGTGGAGTCAGGTAGATTGAAACACCTAGGGTTTTTTTTATTTAGAAAAATAAGGTGCTTATCTTAGCTCTTGACAAATTACAAGATATCTCTTCAACCCACTCTTTTTTGGGGGGACCAGCCTTCCTCTTATTTCTTCACAATATCTGGTAAACTTGTGGTTCCCAACAAATGATTCCATTGAGGTGGATGGCTTCACTTAATACAAAAGATGTGTACAAATGTCAGTCTAGGGGAGTGGTGCAGTGACGCTTATTCGCTCGTACCATCACAGAAACATACTGAACATGGCGAAACAAAATCAAAAGGTCTCAGTAAAAGTGCATTTGCAGACTGAACAGATAAAATCATAATGACATAGCATGGCATAATCAAAATTCTCAATAATTGGCAGACTAGAACAAAGAATCTCCTTTTTCTCCCATTCACTAGCTGTATTAGCCAGATTGTTTTTAGTGTGGCATAACAAACAACCAAATCTCAGTGATTTGCAGCAACAAGTATTTGTTTTAAGCTGTGGATTGGTGTTTGTCTGCGGTGTGGCTGATTGTGGCTGGGCTCAGCTGGGTTATGGTGCATCCAGGTCTGTTCCTTGTATTTTCATTCCAAACCCAAGGGGCGACAGCTACCTGGGGCATATTTTTCTCATTACAGGGAGTGGATACTTAATAGGGCTGGTAGAAATTCGCTAACTTCTTCAATCCTCAGCTGGGAACTGGCACAGTGTCACTCATTACCCATATTCCACTTATCAAAGCAAAGTGCATGGTAAAGTCCAAAAATGGATACAGATGTATAATCTATAGACTCCAGCGGAAGGATCTGCAAAGTCAGAGAGAAAAGGGAATGGAGATATAAATCCTTTTCTGAAAAAGATTTGGGAACACTAATTCAGCCTCCCACAATAACGGTGAAAAGAGCTGAAATTGGCAGAAATGTGTGTCAATGTCAAATGTGCTGATCCGTGACTTTCTGGTAAGGCAAAGAGTGCTCTCAAGTTCTTGACAGCCTTATCCTTTAGCCCCTTTGGCAACAGCACCAGTGTTTCTATTTACACACCCTGAGTATGGAATAAGGCATGGATTTTCCTCTTCTTAAACAAAACATCAGTTACGACTTTTGCCGCAAAAAGGTGCATGTCAGACAGCGAGTATATCAGGGTAGAAAAATCAGCAATCCTCAGCCTAAAATAAATTATTTGGGATGGAGACTACCCACTCACTACTAAGTGGTTTCACAGAAAGGGCATTTTTTAATTGAAAAGTTTAAAATGAAAGGGTTGGACTTCTTTGGCAGTTAATTTTCAAGATGAATGTTTGACTATCTCTTTCTAGGTTCCTTGAGAGAAGTTAGAAAGTTCTATGGGCTTGACACTAGGGGCAGAGCCATTCTATCTCATGCTACATTCATTTGGTGCCCTGTCCAGAGAGAAGATACGAGGAAGGTGGACCACGGGGATGAGCCAGAGTGACATTTCGCGTGTTCTTCTACTCATCCTAGGTGATTAGCATCACCTAAGATGAGGCTCACGAACTCAAATGCCTTCAGCTGCTAGATCTATAACAGGAATGAGTGGCACTGACTGGGAGTCAGGAAAATGTTTGCCTAAGCTTGAGGTTTGCTGGCAACTGACACTCAGCCTTGGTATAAAAGAGATGACAGAGGATGATGAAGATTGAGTTCATGTCCCTTCTAGAAGAGGGGCCTTTCAGTAATTGGCTCTAGCTAACTGCCAAGTGCAAACGTGGGGCTTATGTTGTCAGACATAATTTTTTCAGAGAAACTGGAAATCTCGACCAAATCTCCTAATCTCTTAATGTTGACAAGGATAATAAATTCTACTGCAAGAAAGAGAGAGGGAGGGAGGGCGGGAGAAAGGATACCACTTTGCAGGTCCACTCTGTGAGTGAGTCAAACAAAAGCCATTCAGACAAGGACGGCCGGGATGGCCAGTGTGTGGCCTCCATGTATGTGATGGCTTCTTGACCCTGTGGCAGGGCTGGACACAGCAGGACACTGAGCAATGAGAGGTATGGTTACTCCCAACTTCTCCCGAGTCAGACCATCATCACACCACAGCCTCATTATTTTGTGAGAAGTGACATGAATCCCACAAGTAGCAAACCTGTATTCAAAGATAAATACATGTAAAAACAAAGCATCCATGATTAATGAGTCACTCCTTTGAATCACCCATGCCATTACTCCCAGGAGTATGGATAACAGAATTTAATAGCAATATTTAATTTTGAATCCATGAGCTCAATAAAAAGAAGGAGCACATGTTTATGGGATGTCTGTTGTGGGTCAACCCTCTGCTGGGCACTGCGTAGACTGTAGAAGGAACTGGCACTACAGGGAGGACAGTGGCAGAAAGAGTGATAACCATGGGAATGGCCGGCCTTGGCCCCATGCCTGTTCTCACCTCACAGGCTGTGTGCCCTAAGCAATGGACTTAATCTCCTAAACCTCCCTTTCTTCGTGGAAAGCTGAGTTCTTCTCAGATTTGCGGAATGCATTTGCGATTTTACATTTAAAGTTCCAAGTTCAATACCTGGTGCTTATTAGATGTTGGGGAAACTTTATAACATTTCTGTGCCTCAGTTTCCTCTCCTACATAAGAGGATACTAAGAGTTCCTGCCTCAGAAAACTGATATAAGTAGAGAGATAATGTGAATACAGCTCTTAAAATCAAACTCAACATGTAGTACTTAATCCGTATGTGTGTGCATACGCTGCTATTTTTTCAATATTTATTACTATCATTATGTAGACTTCATTGTGAGGAATAAATAAATCTATCAACATTGTAATGGGTCATCTATGTCCCAAATGAGATATTGTCTCCTATCGTATCTGCAGGAACACACCCACGGAAGATGTCATAGGTGGCCATATAAACACGCGCACACACATAAGATGAATGAATTAAGCTAAGGGAGGAGAAGATTCCAGGGAGGGAGGTATCCTGGCCTCCACATATTCTAATGACCTTTCTGGCCCTGTTTTTCCAGAGCACAGCTCTGCGACTGGAATTGCATCAGAGAAGGACCCTCAGAGACTTAGGCCAGGCAGACCCTTGGGAAGGGGATGATGGGCTGGTGAGGTAAGAAGGGCAGTCAAAGAAAGAGACCTGCTCAAAAGAAGAAAACGGACTCCATAATTTTGCATTAGCATCACTTTTCAGGTTGTAAATTACACTCTTTTGGAGGGACTGAAAATGAGAAAAACAGGTGGGCTGCATTCTTTTGAGTCATCAGCCATGCGTCTCTGAGGAAGGAGCTTATTTAGTCCTCAGTTTCCCCATTTACAACAATAACATTTAATTGTCCAAAAGGTACTCGGAGATCCTTGGAAGAAAGGCACTCCATGAAAGCAAACGGTTCTCATCGTCCTTTGGGGTCTTTGCTCCCGGCATTCACGCGGCTCGCGCCGCACCTGTCAGAGATGGATGCGCCCGACAGGGCAGTTAAGGAGAAGGACGTAGGGAAGCGAGTTGGGCCGCTGGGGAGCAGACAGAGAGCAGAATGGCAATTTTTGGGGGGGACGCTTAATGGAGAGCCCCTCCTTCTCGGAAGGAAAAGCTGGCAGAAGCTTTGTTTCACGTGAACACAGTCCCCAGAACAGAGAGAGGAGGTGAGAAGCCGGCTTAAGTGGTGCTTCGCGTGGGGGGGGCTTCAGCAGAAAAGCGGGGGTGGGGGGGTGGGGTGTGTGGGCGCCATCTGCCGCCTCCCTCCTGTTACCTAGCTGAGAAAGGGCTCCCCGTGGTGCACGGCCTGTTCTGGAACTTGAATCGTGAGAAGCAGCTGTGCTACACCTCCTTAGGCATCCGGTCAGCTACTTTCCCTAGGCCCCCAGGACTTGTGCAACCTGCCATGCGCGGTGATGGTGTAGCACGTGTCGGGGAGGTGGGGGGGGGGGTGACGGTGGGATGGGCTGCTGCGATGCTAATGGCTTGGAAAGTCCACCTCCAAAAAGTCTCTGGGTCCGCGGACATAAAAAAACGTGAAGGAAGACCTGGATTCCAAAGACAGGCGCACACATTCTGGCACATGTGTCTCACCAAACACGTATATACGCACACAGACATGTAGGGAGTTGCAGAAGACCACGTGTTCAAAAAGAGGAGAGTGAAATTATACAGAGGCTTCGTTATTTGCAAAGTTCAGTTTTATTCAGCTTAAGAATTTTAGAAACGAAAGATGTGTTTAAATAGACATTTTCAAATCAATGCTCCACTCAATGCACTTTACACATAGTTGAAACTCAATATTTATTGTATGGGATAAATGAGGACAAGGAAGAAAGAAAAGGAGAGAGAGAGGGAGGGAGGGAGAGAGGTAGGAAGTCCCAATAGTTTCAAAGCAGAAAAGATTCAAGATGAGGTGAGAATGATCTTTAAGTCAAATTCCTCTTCTTTTTATTTATTTATTTATTTATGGCTGCATTAGGTCTTTGTTGCGGCGAGCGGGGGCTACTCTTCGTTGCAGTGTGCGGGCTTCTCATTGTGGTGGCTTGTCTTTGTTGTGGAGCATGGCCTCTAGGCGCATGGGCTTCAGCAGTTGTGGCATGCGGGCTCAGTAGTTGTGGCTCGCGGGCTCTAGAGCGCAGGCTCAGTGGTTGTGGCACATGGGCTTAGTTGCTCCGCGGCATGTGGGATCTTCCCAGACCGGGGCTCGAACCCGTGTCCCCTGCATTGGCAGGCGGATACTTAACCATTGTGCCACCAGGGAAGTCCCAAAATTCCTCTTCTTTTATCTTGACTGAACACAAAGAGTTAAGTCCCCTTCTAAAGAAATAATGAAGAGGGAGAAGGGTGATTCAGGGTCCAGGATAGCTTAGACCCAATATTTTCTCCACGTCCTGTTCTATTCTTGAATATTTTCTTTCTCTTTGGGAGGGGAGGAGCAGATAGCAGAGCTAAAATCCTTCTTCTAGGTCTTTGCTTCAAGAGGTGTCCAGGTAACCAGCTCCCCTTGTGATGGATTCAGGGCAGGTTCAGAGATGGTGGAAGCCTGGCCCTGGGAGGTAAAAAGGGACCAGGGAAGGGAAGGAGCCTACACAGCAGGACCAGAACTTTGGGACTGAGTGTAGCCCTCGGTCTAGGAGTTCTGGACTGTTTTTATGCCTCTATGTTTTTTTTTCTGGTTATTGTTTTTATTTTTGCTTTTCCTTTCTATTTAGTTAGGTTCTTTGTTTATTTTTAACATTTCAGCATCTATCAGCTGTGCTAAGGAAAACAAGAGAAAGTTATTTGTGTCCACATGAACGCGTACACACATCCCCCAACAGATTAAAGGGGATGCAATTCCTCATGAAGGAAGCGTGGTGACTGCAGTGGGAATCCAAATAGAACCGCTTGACCTGAAAGGAAGACAAACCTCGGGGGGAAGCCTTGAAGACTCTGGCCTTCTTTTAAACAAGGGAGGCAGTGCTTGTACAAGGAGTCCCAGAAAATAAGAGGATGTTTTCAAGGCACTGCAAGAAAACACAAGGCTAGATCTCGAAGAGTCAACACCAGTTCTAAGCCAGCCCACCAGCACCAACTGCAAACACACAGATAGATACAAGCCGGAAGGCACACTCCTTCCAACAGACACAAAGCAGAGGTGAGAGTCAGGACGGGCGCCACACAACGTGTGCTCTTTTAATAAATGCTACTTGGGAAAAACAAGCACAGGGGAAAGTGAACAATTATTTTCCAGCAGTCGAGAAGCCAAGTCTCTGCCAGGATTTTCCTGGTCCTGAGGGACACCTGTTTCCACAGCAACCACAACCTGGGGAGAAGCCTGCCTTCAAGTTATGTATCCCAGGAAGATATTTAGTCAGGGCTATCAATTCTGCACGGGCAGAAAGAGCACAGAATATGAGTCACAAACCTCACTGGGGCTTAGGGAGGTTGAAGAAACTGGTACTGTGGGTAAGCCACAGAGTCAGCTGTCAGGACCAGTCCTCAGCTTCACCCTCATGACTTCTTGCTGAGCTCTGGCAGCTCCTGAGCCCCCTGAACCTGGGTCCCCATCCTGGCAACCTCCACCTGATGGTGACAATGATGAGGATGATGACAGCAATGATGATGATAATAAGAATGACAATGATGATGATGAAAATAAGTGATCGTAACAGAAATGAACACTGATTGCTAAGTGCTTCCCGTGCATTTTCTTAGTTTGCCTCACAAAAGCCCTGTGACATCAATGCTAATCCTGACCCGCTTCACTGATGAGGAAACGGCAGCTCAGAGAGGTTGAATAACCTGACCAGAGGCACACAGACAGCAAGAAGGACATGACGTACGAACCCAGCTCTCTGTGGCAACATAGTCACTCCTTTCAGGAGCAGGAGAGCTTAAGAGCTCAGACTGTGCAATAGACTTCCTCAATGCCATCCTGGTTAGAGATTTATCAGTTGTGGGATTTATCGCTTAATTCCTCTGTGCCTAAATGCCGTCATCTGTAAAATAGAAATAACAATAGTAGCTCCCCCTTGTTTTGTTTTTGAGAATTAAAAGAGTTAACACAGTAAAGCAGTGCTTTCCAAACTTTAACCTGTGAATAAATGACCTGCCCATCCTATTAAACTGCAGTTTCCATTTGGTAGGTCTGGGATGAGACCTGAGAGTCTGCATTTCTGATGAGCTTCTAGGCGCTGTAGGTCTGCAGATCACACTCTAGTTTGCAAAGCGGCAAAGCACTTGGAATTATACATGATAAACCATAAAGAAGTATCGGCGGTTATTATTACTATTATTATGTTAGCCTCTTCTAGCCACAGTCCTCTGCCAGAACTCGTGACTTTTTTGTTTTGTTTTGTTCTTTTTGTTTGTTTGTTTGTTTTTTGCGGTACGCAGGCCTCTCACTGCTGTGGCCTCTCCCGTTGCAGAGCGCAGGCTCCGGACGCGCAGGCTCAGCGGCCATGGCTCACGGGCCCAACCGCTCCACGGCATGTGGGATCTTCCCGGACTGGGGCACGAACCCGCGTCCCCTGTATTGGCAGGCGGATTCTCAACCACTGCGCCACCAGGGAAGCCCGACTCGTGACTTTTTTTGAGGGTTGCATCCTGGCAGCCGCCTCAGCCCGAGAACCCTTAGCTTATTTCTGGTATGCAAACATGCAATTTGGAGGAAGCATGAATGGGCTACCTCTGTGAACAGCCTTCTTTCTCTGCTGTCTGCATGAATTAATTAACTGAACCCACGGAGGATTAACTTCTGCTGGAACCTTCATGAAAATGCCTTCGTCCCCCAAGAACAAAGCAAGGGGACTTATCTGCTTTCTCCTTCCTCTGACTCAAGCAAGAAGTCTAGGGGGAATGGAGTGACCGTGTCCACAGGCCAACGTGGGTGGGCACTAGGATAGAACGCCCAGATCCCTTACAAGGAAGAACCTGTTGCCCCAGAAGCTGGGGGTGCGTTGGCAGGTAGACCTCGGCATCAGCCACCTTGGAGTTACCTCCGCTGCGGTGAGGATGGGTAGATGCAGTGAAACCGAGCAGGACCCTGGGGGGCCCTTCCGGGGACAAAAGCCTTTTCGTGTCCCCCATTTCTTGTTTGTAGGAAAAAGGTTTCAGCCTCCTAGACCTTCCCTGAGTTCCAAAGGGTAGATTCAGACAGTTGCTACTCGTTAGGGGAGTGAGGGAATGCAGAAAGAAACATCAGTGCAGCATGGGGCCTGGGCCTGGCTCCTCCCGGGACTGGGAAGGGTGATGTGCAAACCAATCTGATACAGATCTCTGAGTTCTTCTACAGGAACTAAGGCCCCCACCCAGGTGGAGGATGGTAAATTCAGGCTGTGCACAAGCTCATGGACCCCAGACTGGTTGGAACCAGAAGGCTGATGACTGAGATTCCTGGAACACCACCTCTAACCAATCAGAGGACAGTTACACACCCTGCAGCCGTCCCCCCAAAACTCTGCCTATAAAAACTTCTTCCCTGAAACCCATCGGGGAGTTGGGGTCTTTTGAGTGTGAGCCACCCTTCTCTCCTTGCGTGACCCCGCAGTAAATAAACCCTTCTCCGATCCACACTCTGATATTTCAGTTTGTTTGGCCTCTGCACACACACTTGGGTTCAACAGCAGCCGGGGCGTGAAGGCCAGGCCACCTCAGCCCAAGCACAGGCAGCTCCGGAGGGCTCTGTCTAGAGGTCCCCAGGCCATTGGTCAAGGCTGACCTTGAGCCTTGAGTATCACCGTGGATTTCTCTCTCCCCGCCCCTTCTCCCTCTCACTCCCAGAGGCACTGCATTGGGTTCCTGTGACGGCTGTAACCAATTACCACAGACTTCGTGGCTTCAAACAACACAAATGTATTCTCCTCTAGTTCTGGAGGTCATAAGTTTCACTGGGCTAAATTAAGATGTTGGCAGGGCCGTGTTTCTTCTGAAGGCTCTGTGGCAGAATTCCTTTCTTTGCTTTTTCCAGCTTCTCGAGACTGGCGTCTCCATTGGCTCACGGCCCCCTCCTCCATCTTTCAAGCCAGCAGTACAGGCATCTTCAAATCTCTCTCTAAGCCCTCTGCTTTTGTTGTCACGCCTTCTGTTACTCTGACCCTCCTGACCTCTGACGCTCCCTGCTGTACGAACTCTTGAGATGGTACTGGACTCAGCCAGATAATGCAGGATCATCTCCCCACCTCAAGATCCTCAATTTACGCACATCAGCAGAGTCCCTTGTACCATGCAAGGTAACATATGCACAGGTTCCAGGGATTAAGAGGCAGACATCTGGGGGGCTATTCTTCTGCTTCTTGCAGCTATTCCTTAAAATATGGTGCACATATGACTCCATCTCAGAGATTGTTTTCTGGGGAACCCAACCTGCAACACTACTATTTAGAAACACTACCTCCACAGCCTGTCTTATTCCAGCTCTGGACTGTTCTTGTTAACAAGGGGTGAGAAAGAGGAATAGCCATGTGGATTACCTAAAGCACACAGCCATCCAAATAAAAAACCTTCATAACCAATGACATCAAGTAGAGTTGGCTTTAGAGAATCCACGTATGTCTGTCTGTATATTAAAGGAATCATTTTACCCAAGAATAGTCTGGCCTTTGCCCTTGGTTCCTAGGAGGTCATCACTAAGCTCTTAGAATGACCTGCCTGATAAGAGTGTCTTTGTTTACTTGGGAGCCTTGGGCCACCCCCTACAGTCTAGATGATTTATAATGGAGGGCTTGGGCCATGTGGTATGAGCTAAAGATTTGGAGGAGCTCAAGACTGAGGCAAGCCATGTGGGTGGGCAAGTATGTCTAGATGTTGAAGCCCTAATAAAAACTCTGGACACCAAGACTTGGGTGAGCTTCTCTGGGTGGCAGTACTCCGTGAGTGTTGTTGTACATTGTTGCTAGGAGAAGACAGTGCTGTCCATAACTCCAGCCAGAGAGGTCAACTAGAAGCTCTACACGTGAAACTCTCCTGGCTTCTGCCCCGTGTGTCTTTCCCCTTGGCTAATTTTAATTGGTTTTATTCTGCCATAATAAATGGTAACATTGAGTTTAATGGTTTTCAGGGAGTCTGTGAGTTCTTCTAGCAAATGATCAAACCTAAGGGTGGTCTTGGGGACCCTGAACTTGCAGTTAGTGTCACAAATGATGGTGTTCTCGGAGACCCCCCAAACTCTGCTCTGTTTAACGCACAGTATTTAGGAAATTTCCTCCCCCACACTTGTGCCGGCAGGACTTCTATGTCTTCTTTATTTTTTCCATTCTGATTGCCTGATCAGCTCTTCTCTGTAGCCACCTTTAAATCAGAGACAGGTATTTCCCTCTCTGGCTGCTGCAAAGATCCAACCCAGGGTAATGCTGAGTCATTTTGGAATCTTCTTGGGACCTGGGAGGGCAGAGGAATGTCTTGATTCAACAACTGAGGCTCAAAGTACATTAGATGGCAGAAACAGCTCAGTTCAACCTCTTTTTTGTTGTTGTTGCCATTCTCATACACCGGAAATACAAAGACAGAAAAGACCCCCGCTAGAGATGTAATAGGGGCGGGGCGGGCACGCAGCCATTAGTGCGTGGTCCTCGCAGCAGAGAGTGTGGTGCGAGGCTGCTCGCGGCCTTCTCCCCAGGGCCCTTCAGACCCGCTGGCCTCGGGCTGCCGGGTGAGCTGGGGGGGCCCAGGGACAGGCTGAGGGTTCTGTCCTGCAGGGCTCCAGAGCCGTCGCCACGGCGGCCCACTGGCCGGGCCCAGGCCTTGAAGCAGCAGCGAACCTCTCCCCCTCCCCGCCTCGGGTGGGCTGAGGAGCCTGAGGGCCGGTGGGGTCCTGGGCGCCTGGGTCCCTCAGTGACGATGGCTGGGCAGGGTCTGGAGACCTGGCCCTGAGGGCGCCGCCAGCTGAGCTCTGCCTCCTCGGCTGGACCTGGACACTGGCGGGAGGACCCAGACTGGGTCCCGGACGAACGCTCCTGGGCGGGGTAACTGGCCCCCGCAGGGAACCCCTCCTCTTAGCCAGGGCCTGGCCCTCAGAGGGCAGAACTTGAGCCTTGGGACCCTGCCCTTTCTTGTCAGAACAGGGAATAACATTTGTTTTGGTGGAGGCTTACAGGGACCTGGCGACCTGACCTGACCTCAAGAACAAAGGATCTGACACCAGGAAGTTTGCAACAGCTAACCACGCCCCTCCCTCACCTTTCCTATGGAAGGGCTTTGCTGAAAGCTTTTAGGGAGTTCGGGGTTTTTAAGGCACGAGCCACACATCTCCTTGCATGGCCCTGCAGTAAACCTTTCTCTGCTCCAAAGTCCAACATTTTGGTATTGTTTGGCCTCCCTGTGCGTCGGGCACTTGGTCTTGTGTTTGGTAACAGACGGGCAGTGCACATGGAAGAGACAGACCAAGACTGCAATGCGGTAAATTACGTGCCCCTCTAGGTGCTGCTTACAAACAGAAAGAGGGATCAACAGGGGCCTTTCTTTGCTCTACCTGCCAGGAAGCTCAGGAAAAAAATCATGTCACCATCAACTGTGTTTACATTTATAGTGAGCAAGGCTTTGTTTTTACTTTTCCTTTTGGCCCTTCCTTTCTGTTTATATCTTTATTTTAATATATTTAGCATGAATTTACTGTTTATTTTTACATTTGGACCTCAGTTGTACGGAATTAGTCATAATTCTGACTCAACCACACACCTTGATCATTACTCCCTGCATACTATAGGGTTTGTTTGTTTGCTGGCTTGTGCCTTAATTCATTTATTTTTAACAATGTAATAAGCAACTGTGAATGCACTCCCAAAGCAAAAACTAGATCCACAACGATAACTCACATTGTGCATTCACTCGCTATTTCAAAACATCTAAAATAATTTGTACTTTCTTTTCTTGAGAGTAAAATTAATAAGCTATTCTTCAGAAAATTTTCCCAATAAAGGCTTACATAAAGAGAAAAACATTACCTAGAATTCCTTCCCTCATGCCCAGCCACTTCATCAACAGCAGTTAATATGCTATTCTGCCACATTTACCTTTAAATATTTTTCTATGGTTTAAGTCATAATGTTTAAATCTTGTTTTTTTTAACCACTTGCTACTATGTATTAAATACCTCACTTAACATCACGTATTACATTATTTCTTATTTTTGACTCTGAACATTATAAGCCATATGTGGATAGTACCATAACTGATTTAGCAATTGACTTATTGTTAGACATTTAGGCCGTGGCTTTTCTGAGAGGGATATGATAAGTCGTATTACTAGATAATATTTTATATGTAATTATTATTTTACTTTTTTGTCGCGTCTTCCGTATTCTGATTCTCAGAGACTGGATGTCTGGGACATTGTTTTGAGGAAACAATTGGACAATGCGTCTCCAACATTTTAAACTTGTCCAACTGTTTCCCAGAGAGATAACACCAATTACTACTGACCTTGGCAAGAAGGGGTCCCTGCCCTGGTCCCGCACTTCCCTGGGCCCCTCTCTGGCCTCCCTCGGGCCCTGGTACTTCCTATGGGTCAAGGGGATAACCCACTGGGAGCCCATGACCTCTGACTTTCTAGATCTCGCTCCAGTGCCTGGGGTCTTGGAATTGCCTTCCTCGGGTACCACACCTGATTCCACGGCTTCAGAGTTTCTTCCCTGGGGCTGTTTTCTCAAGAGAAGACCTCAACTGTACTGTGCATGCCCCAGGCTGTGTGTGGTGGGTGGGTTACCTGGAAGGATCTTGGATGTGCAGTTGGGGGGCCCACACGCCTGTGTACAGAGTCCCGCCTAGCACAGGTGGAGCTGGGGAGGGAAGAGGTGTGGGAGCTGCTAGGGGCCAGGCCCGCCAACTTCTACCAAAGAACTCCTGAGGGCCCAAGAATTATAAAGTCACCCAAGTCATTAGGAAGGTGTATTTGTCAAGGTAGGAAGACTGAAAATCCTCAACGCGTCTTAGCTTTGTGTGTAACTTTTAAATCTGTAGGCACATGGTATGTGGGCCCCCAGTTATGCTCTTGTCCTGGGCCCTGAGCTTGGTAGGGGAGGAACTGATGCCGTTTCTAGTCTCACCAGCACCTCAGACTGTGCCTGTTCGCCAGCATTACGGCTTATCATCCTTTGTTAATTTGGTGGATGAAAAACGCTGTCTCATGCTTGTTTTAAAATGCATTATATTTGGCTATTCATGTTTTTATTTTGTTAATGATTTGGGTCTTTGTTTATCTACTGTGGCCTCAGATTTTCTTAGAAGTTTGGAAAGACTATCTTTATATTAAGGATAGTAAACTCCGTACGTATAACAGCTAGCCTATAGCTAGGTGGGGGGTGTCTGTCCAGTACACAGCCCCTCCCCCCCAGAAAACTGCCTGTGATTAGCAGGGTAGAAGGTGGGACCAGTGAGGGAGTAAAACCTGAGAGAGCTGTGGGGACCCATTTGATTATAGTCATTAACTGGTGGTCAATGAAACAACCACCCAAAATCAGGAAGATGAGAGCAAGGAAAAGTAGACCTAAGCAGGGCATTCTGAAGAAGTTCTGAGAGTGTGGGTCATTACCTGTGGCTTGGTTTGCCGCTTACAAATTCCTGACTGGTGACCACTAGACTCACGTAATGATTCTGTCCCTGGCCGTGCACTGGCATTCAACAAATGCATGGAGAACTGAATTCTTGAATTTAGCTGTAATCTAGCTAAATCGAACGTCCAAAAGCAGAGTCAATGCTTCCCCCAGAATGATCTCCAGTCAACAAGGAGTTGATCTTGTTAAACCACAGCCAAATCACCCCCTCAGGGGCCTTCATCCCATTTTCTTCTTCAAACACCCAAGTGGAATCTCTTCATTTCTTTCGGATAGTTGGCCAGTAAATGCTTTAATTACAAGTTGAAAGGAATAAAATAAAATCATCCGGTGGAATGGTTTTAATTAGAATTTAGAGCGTCGGGTGAGCAATTAGTGCATCTAAGAATGGAGACTGCGTACACATATTTGTCTTTGTTGAGCTTCACTGCTTTAAATGAACACTTGACTCAACTTCCTCAAGCTAAACAAAGGTCCTCATAATGGTAGCACTAATCATAATGTAGCTGGAACCAATAGAAAATGATAAAAGCCATCACTGACTCCACGTCCTCCCAGGTCCCATGGCAGGACTTCATGGCAACGTCACCAATCTTAGTTTTAGGACAAGCCATGAAATTCTTAAGATTCTTAAGATGATAGACTCAGTTTAAATTAAAGCACAGGGAGAAGAGGGAACAGTGAAGGGTGAGAAACGGGACTGTCATGTTTGACACCTGCTCTGTGTCAAGCACTGAACATCACCTCCTTTCCTCCTTGCACCCATATGTGCCGAGGGTGTTATTATAGATGCACTAAAAAACCTTACTGAGTGAAGTCAGTCAGACACAGAAAGACAAATATCATAGGATATCACGTATATGCGGAATCTAAAAAAAAAGGATACAAATGAACTTATTTACAAAGCAGAAGTGGAGTCACAGACATAGAAAACAAACTTATGGTTACCAGGGTATGGGGGGGAGGGATAAATTGGGAGATTGGGATTGACATATACACACTGCTATACGTAAAATCAATAACTAATAAGAACCTGCTGCATAGCACAGGGAACTCTATTCAATACTCTGTAATGGCCTATATGGGAGGAGAATCCAAAAAAAAAAGAGTGGATGTATGTATATGTACAACTGATTTGCTTTGCTGTACACCTGAAACTAACACAGCATTGTAAAGCAACTAGACTCCAATAAAAATTTTTCTTAAAGTTCCAGTTTTAGAAATGTGAAAAAAACAAACAAAAAAACCCCGCTGAGGCCCAGAGAGATGCAGGCATTCCCGAGCATGGACCACAGCAGGGGCAGAACCCCGGATGGTCCAAATCCAAAGTCTTTGCTCCTTCCAAGAGAAGGCGTTTATTCTAACACCCAAAAGAATTCTTCTTGGAACAGACTGATGTCTACATCTCAAGTGTGAGCTCACTCTCCGACTGGGAGGTGAGAGGTACAGGGGCTAAGAGCGAGGCTGGTGTTTTCCACAGGTCAAGCGGGGTCACACCACTGCTTCTCAATCTTGGCGGAACGCTGGAATCGCTGGGGAGCTTCAAAAAAATAGCAGTGGCAGCTCTCACCCCTGGAGGTTCTGAGTTCGCTGGGATGGCGCACAGCCTGGATGTGGGCATTTTGTAAAACTCCTGCAGTGAGGCTCATAGACTGCCAAGGTTGAGGACCTCCGAGTTCCATGCACCATATGCATTGAGAGAAGGTTGTGGAAGTTCTCATTTAAGAGTGAAAACGACCCTCCTCTGAGCTTTCTGAGCTTGTGCCCATGACACTGCCCTCAGCTCTATTCCTGTCCCTGCAGGAGACCTGGCAGAGAGTCACCAAGTATCAGGGTGAAAGACGCCAGGTGGGGAGCCGGGTTCAGTGTCTGACTGACACTGTGATTTTGGCCAAGCAAGTTCATCTGAGTCTTAGTTACGTATAAACTTAGTCATCTGTCTTCATTTTAAAGATGAAGATGAAAATTACCTGGCTGGGCTAGAGTGAAGATTTAAAAAATTGCATTCCTACCAAGCCTAGCAAATGATAATTGCCAATAACTGATAATTATTTGTTTAAATCATGTAGTCCTTGAAGGCATAGACCATACCTGTTTGGTTCTCTATCTGCAGCACCTGGGATAATGCAGGCTCTGTTTGTGTGGTAACTGATGCTCCTGTCCTGAATTTTCCTATTCCAGAACCACTGCATGAAAGGAGTTTAGACTCTACACCTCTTACAATGCAATGAGTATCACTGTCACACATTAACATCTTGGTCCAGCATTTCCATGTTAATAGATTTCCCAGAAAACGTAAGCAAATGTGTTTGGGATACATCACATGCTAGAGTCTCCCTTTCGGAGAGTCACAAGTCATATAAGCAAAGTCAATCCTTTAAAAGAATACCTGCAGTGATAAAATCTGTTTAACATTGGGTATGCCAGCATATTCCAAAATATATGTTTCCTAGGTACATTTAATGGAACACTTTTTCGTATGCAATGTCACTAACATTCTATGGGGCTCTGTCTGGAGAATCTCACCCTAGTTTAAATTTTATAGTTAAAAAGGTATTCACAGGAAAGAGGCCAGTGACATGGCCGGCCGCCTGGGCAAGACCTTGCAAGGTGCCTGTCATTTGAGAGAGTTTGGCAACCAGTTCTGTGGCTGAGACATCTGATTTCATCCGTCTACTCACATGTTAGCTTTTTCTAGGAAACAGATTCACAAATACTAAAAGCAAAAGAAATTGTATGAAGGCATAAAAACTCTTTGGATTTTGATTAAGTTAGTCAAGTTCTCCTAGCTTCAGAAACCTCATCTGTACAATGAGAATAATACAGTAACCCTGTGAGCTAGGGATTATTTTAAGAAACTGTGGAAGCCACTGGTGCTTTTTGGCAAATATTTCCCCACCTCTGCCTTCTGGTCACAAGGTAGGATTATGCGTCCTGGATCCCCTGGGACAGAATGGGGCCATGTGGCTACCATGTCATGAGTTATGAATGAAGCTGAGCATATGTCACTTCGGGGCAGGAGAGTTTTGCTGCTGGTGTGTACTCTCCAGGGCTACCTTTCTATCGAGAATGGCCCCCTGTGCCCCCCAAGATAAAGGCTATTTCCTCAGCCTGGGTCCCATAAGAAGCAGAGCCCACCTGCAATGGACATGCAGTGTGAACAAGAAATAAATGTGCAATGTTTAAGCCACTGAGGTTTAGAGGTTGTTACTGCAGCACAGCTTAGCCTGACCTGTGTGATTCGAGTCAAATGAGATAACGAACATCAAGTGTCATTACAGTTTCTGGCACATAGTAGGTATTCCAGACATGTTAATTCTTCCTTTTCTAAAATGGGGAGGAGTAACACTCTCTAGGTGACTCACAGCACGCATCTGAACACAGGTCACTCTATCCTGATGAGTAGGTGCACTCAGGAAAACAAATTACACATCAGAAAATACATCAGAGCATTACATGCAGAATAGAGTTCTGTTCTGGGGATTTGCTTGTTTGAGTAATTTTTTCCCTCCCTCCCTCCCTCCCTCCCTCCCTCCCTTCTTCCCTCCCTCCCTCCCTTCCTTCCTTCCTCCCTCCCTCCCTCCCTTCCTTCCTTTCTGCACATAATAAGCTTCTAGAAAATGATGGATAAACTGAACTGAATTTCATACCTAGGACATTAGCTACTCCTGCTGTTTTTCAGAAGAAAGTGAAAAGGGGGCACAGAGCAGGCACCAAAGGCTGCAAGTGGCAGAGGAGACCCTGACTCCTTCCAATGCTCCCCCCCTCCCACACGCCTCCCTCTCTTCTTTTCTTCCCTCTGAAATGGTTCTGGGTTTAGTGCTTCATCCCATTTTACATAATTAGCTGCATTTTTACCTCTGACTTGGGATGGCAGCCCAGCTCTTGTTTGCTTGCGCTTATAAACACAAACTGGAAACATTTCTCATTCACATGCCCTGGAAGGCTCAGAGGAAGGTGAGCCTGAGGGCGGTCAGCAGCACCGAGGGCTCATGTGTGCAAGCACTTGACCTGCATTCTTCTCCCATCAGGGAGTGAAAGCAAACCTTTGTTATCTTAGCAGAAAACACAGGCTGCTTCCACCGCAGCCAGAGTTGCCAGGCCTGCTTCCCTGCCTCCCAGCCTTCCTCTCCCTGCAGCTGGGGCCTCACAGGTCCACCTGCTGATTCTGCCCACCTGCAGCTACTCCCCTGCATTAAGGAAGGCCGAGGCACAGGGAGTCGGTGGGCCCTCTGGCTCCAATGTCAAGTCCTGCCCTCAAGGCCCAGGCACGTGGGCTTTTGTGGACAGCTCCAGCCTCATTTCCTGCCTTGGTTTCAGTTCTAGAAACAGAGTCTACCCCTCATGCTGCCCCCGACCTGGTGAATGTTCCAGCACCCAGTCACTATGCCCAGGCTCTGCTCTGGTCAGCTCCTCCCAGGGACCAAAACCCCACATTCAAGGTCACCGCTGAGGCTGTCAATTGATGCACATTACTTCCTTCTCCCTGCAGGCTGCCCACAGAATCACCTAGTGTCAAGGCTTTATCCATCCTTCATTTTCCTTTAGTGAGGTCTGCCACCTCTCCTGTGCCTCATCTTGGATTCTGAGATGCTGACGCATGCCGAGACTGCGGTTCAAGGCTTTTCCTGATAAACTCTACTTCCTACCTGGGTCAGCCTGACTCAAGTGGGACGGGACCTGGCCCAGTGCCCAGCACCTCCTAGGCTGCACCCCAACCCTCTGCTGTGTTTAACTAAGCAAAGCCTGGGCAAGATGGGCAAACTGATTCAAAGATATATAAGTAAATCATGAAAAAAATACACAGCACGTGGAGAGGGCAGAAATCATAAAGATGATCCTCAAAGAACTAAATTTTAGAAAACAATATTTGACAGGATGATGTAATCCTAATTTCGTGTGCACTAAGGTTGAATTCTCTCTCTTCTTCTGTATCACGGGGCTATGATCACCCATCTGGGGAGGTTACTGGAAAGGTCATAGAAAGGTATGTGGAACAGTAGCCCAGTACCTAGTATACACGTTTTACCTGGCATTTGTGTGCTGCTGTCTTTGTGGTGATGGTTGCATAGCCCATAATCGGGGCTGCACTTTTGCCTCTGTGTTTCCTGCACAGCCTGGAGCCTCCATGGCTACATGGCAAGGAACACAGGAAAGATGCCCTTGACTGGGGTCTCTGCTCTGGCTGTCCTTTGGTTCAGTGATCCCACAAAGGGGCAAGAGGCAGCACCTGCAGAGGTATATCCTGGGAGATTAGTGTCTACTCCCAGGCCTGACCCACTACTCCACCTTTTCCGAACACTATTGAGCGTCTGTGCACCACAAGCGCGCAGAAGGAAATCATCTCCTGTAGGATAAAGGATTCCCAGAGGAGGTAATTCTGCAGACTTTTCCTGTGAGGTCAAAGCTCCCGGCAGCCAGGTGTACCCTCTGCCTTCAAGTGTGATTATGTCTGGGCTTCACCAGATGAGGATGCAAAGTGCAGAAACCTGTGCGGTGCTTGTATAACCCCAGCCGATCCTGCAGCAATCATTGTCTGAGTTAGCTAATGGCGGGGTATGAGGCCCTCCCACTGAGATTCCATTACCTTGTAATTTCCAGCTTGTTCACTGTTGCAATAAAGCCCCTCTGTCTTATAATTCCCCAGCATTCATGTCTCATCTTCTCAAGAACTGAAGTATGTAAGATGCTTCTGGCTGGGGATTCATTGAAATAAGTTATTGAAGTGAGGCCGAGAGGCTTCCAGCACTAGGCTGTTCATCTCAGAATTTATGTTCATGCTTCCTTTGGAAGGTCCAATGTAATTGCAAACAACGTGCTTTCTATATGTTTAAAAAATCGTAAGTACAATGGAGGTGGAGGGGTAAAGGATGCCCACACTTGGGGCTCCTGAGCAAGAACAGACTTGGAACAGCAGACTGGCTTCTGACTGCTTTCTGTGGGGCTGAGATGCTGCGTTTACTCACTCAAAGCCATTCAGTGGGGTGGAGTAAGGACATCTACACATCCTCGTTACCCTGGTCCCGGAGTCCGGCAGAAGAATTAAGCTATCAGATGACCTCTTTCCTGAAAACTGCTGCCCCTCCCACATCTTGTTCTCTGGCCTCTGAGATACGGTCCTTCTCTTCTCTCTGTGGACACGGGCCCCTCCCTGGTTCTGAGCCCCCACGCGGCCATCTCATCAATCTCCCTGCGCACGGCGGCCCCTCTCTCTTCCACCCAGCTAGCTGCCGCCCTTCTGATCCTCCCAGGACAGTGTCCTTCTCAAAGCTGTCACTGCAGGAGCCTCACCACCAAGGAGAGAATCAAATTGAAATGTCTCAGGGTGGGATTTGAGGACCAAACACTGTGTCTCTCCTTGAAATCCAGCAGCACAGTTTGCAAGAGCTGCCGCGGAGGGATCCCAGGAAGGTGTCGAGAAGGGAACATAAGGGTCCTAAGGGGCTGAGGCGCCTCACCCCACCGCTCTCTTCCTCTGACAGCTTTCCAACCAAAGACTTGTGGAGTGGAGGTCCTAAAGCACAAGTTATTCTAACACCCAGATTATATGACGCTCCTGTTGAGAGGTGGGGCCCGTGTCCTCACATTTTGAATCTAGGAGGCCTTTATGACTGCTTTTACTAAGAGTGTGTATGGCAAAAGGGACCTCATGTGTCTTCAGATGCCCTTGACTTTCTCTTAGAGCTCCCGGCTCTGTGTAAGAAGACTGACCACCATGAGGCCACTGTGTCGTAAGGAAACCCAAGCCACACAGAGAGGCCATATGTAGATGCTCTGGTTGACAGTCTCACTGAGCTCAGCCTCTAAGTCATCCTATCCAGGGCACTCAGATACAGAAGCATCCAGATAATTCCAGCCCCCAGCCCTTGGACTCACCCTCAGCCACTGGAAACTTCTCAGCTGAGGTCCTAGATGTCATGCAACAGAACAGAAACAAACCATTCTGACTGTATCTGTCCATATTTCTGCCCCACAGAACCTGTAAGCATAATAAAAGCTTGTGATTTGAGGCCACTGCATTTGGGGTAGTTAACTGCACAGCAGCAGTTAGCTGGAATGGAGGGAGATGGTGAAATTACTCCCCCATCCTCTTCCAAACATATCTTCTACCCATCTTGCGGTGCCTGAAAACTTTGCCTGCCTCCCCCAAGGATTCAACAGGAAAAAAGCCCTGAGATCTTCTCGCTCAGCTTGTTTTCTCAGTTGGCAGGGGAGGAGAAGCCAAGGGACTCAGGGCAGATACATTTCAGTGAGGGGCTGGGTGGAGAGGAGGCTTGCAGACCCCCAGGGGTGGAGATCATGTGCAGCATCGCAGGGGAGGGACCCGGCAGCTGGCATCGCTGTGGAAGGCCTGGGCGTGAGCTGTGGGTTCAGAGGGACAAAGCTGGGCTGGTCATAGGAGGGACGTGCCATAGAGCCAAGGTCAAGATCACCACCCCGAGACGTCTGGCTCCAAGCAACTCCTGGGCATAAAATATCCAAATCTAGAAATTCTGATTTCAACTCAGTTCTAGTCACCTAAGAAGTACCCAGCATCTACTAAACAGGAGGCCAGGTCTGTGAAGAAATAGATGGAGAAGATGCTGTAATTTCAAGTCAGGGGAAATCCTTCTCTGTCCTGGGTATACTGTCTCTCTGGAAAATCACTAAGCTACTTAGGATTATATATAGAAAAGCCTTTCCAGAAATTGCAGCCACAGGAAGGCCAAGGCATGTTCTGCTTTACCGTTCTGCCAGTTGCAGGGGTCTCTTTGGAGGCTGTCCCCTCCCTGTGTATCATGTTCCAAGGAGAGGAGGGGCTCTGAGCATACATGTGGTCCTCCAGAGAGAACCTAGGCAACACCCTCGCGGCTGATCCCACCGCTTTGCCAGCTGGCTGCAGAGGAGAGCCTGCAAAAGCCTCCTAAAAGCTCCTAAAACCACACAAAGCCGCCCTAAGAAGCGACAAAGCGGGTTGCAGCTGCCTGGTGAGCGGGCTGCGCCTAATTGCCTGTGATCCCCACTCAGCCCGCGGCCGGCACGCCTGCAGACACAGCCCGTTGTGTTGGAGACCTCCTGACTGCAAACTCCTCTCCCATCCCACACAGTCCTCAGAAACTGCAAACGTGTCTGTCTTTGGCCCGCCTGCCTGGAAAGGTCACTGCAGCAGCAACTGATCCGCCACTGCCATTTCAGCCCTGCACACACATATAAACCTTACATGCTCAAGGTCAAAATAGTTACCTGCTGCTGCTTTATACTGGCCAGACCCAGGCTGGACCCTATGCAGAGGCAGACAAGGCTTGGTCTCCACAAAGCAGCACCTCTCAAGCATCCCCAGCCATTCTAATTTCACGGATCCGGCATGAACCCCTGGAAGCTGGATTTTTAAAATCTCCCTACCTAACGTGCAGCCAGGTTGAGCACTCCCGCCTTGAGTAGTGCGGCTATAGTTATTGAGCTCTATTACATGCCAGGCCCTGTGTACTACAAACTTTCTCTTTTCATCTGTAAAACAGCTATTAGTGAGGTCTTCCCTTTTGGAAGAGTGAAAAAATTAAAGTTTAGGGAAGTTAAAAGTAATTTGCCCATACGACTCTGCACCCACTAGAATGGCTAAAAAGGAAAAACAGTGACAATACCAAGTATTGGTGAGAAGGCAAAGCAGATGGAACTTTCATTCACTGCTATGGGGAATACAAAATGGTCTGGCCGCCCCAGAGCACATTTTGGTTGTTTCTCATAGAGTGAAACACATACTTATCATAGGACTCAGAATTCCACTCCTGGATATTTGCCCAAAAGAAATAAAAAACATGTGTCTGCCCAAAGATTTCTACTCAAGTGTTCATAGCCGCTTAATAGCCATAAGTCAATCTAAATATTCATTGACACGTGAATAAATAAACCAATTGTGCTGTATCCGTCCAACAGAATGCTACGCAGTAATAATAAAGAACAGAGTACTGATGCGTGTAAAACGTGGATGAATTTTAGAAAACATGTATTAGGAGGAAAAGAAAAAAAAAGCCAGAAACAAAATAATATATACTGAGTGATTCCATTTATATCAAGTTCTAGAATAGCAAACTCATCTATGATGACAGAAGGCAGATCCGCATTGGCCTGGGGTCTGGTGATGAAGAGTAGGGGTCGCTGCAAAGGTCATGAGGGTACTTTGGGGTGATGTGGAAATGTTCTCCATGATTGTGATGATGGTGGTGACACGCTATAAATTTTCTCAAAACTCATGAAATTGTCCTTAATATGGCTGCATGTTATTGTTTATAAATTGCACCTCAATAAAGTTGATTAAAAAAATAATTTGGGAGGATGAAGCCAGCATGGAATTTCAGCACAAGTCGGTCTGATTCTGAACCTTCTACTATCGCCCCCCAAAGGCCTGCATGGGGATAGCATCTCCCTGAGGGGCGGCCTGTTATCTACTTACTCAGGATGGAATTAGAAGCAAACGGGAGTTTGAGGGTGCTGGGCTCTGGGGAGAAGGGCCTTCAGACAACTGAGAGAGTACTCAGGAAAAGTGTCCCCGACTTCTCAACTGTGACGAGCACTCTGAATGTGTCCACTTATCCTTATGTCTCCGAGCATCCCTTTCCTCTTACAGGGATGAATAGAACAGTTTGAATCTCAGAAGCTGAAATCGTTATCAGATTGAATCCCCTGGGGGAGCTTGTTAAAAATATCGATTCCCTGACCTCACTCCCAATCCACCAAGACAGACCGATAGAAATGAGGCTTAGGCATCTGCATTCTTAAAAAGCTTCCAGGAGATTCTGATAGTTTGGGGACCACTCTGATGCCACGTTTTTTCCCAGCTCAGCTACATTTCCTGCAGAGATGCATTGCCTTAAAGATAGTCTCAATTTTCCAACTAATTGCAGTAACATTTGAGCCTGGGGAGTTTTCTATGACCAACCTCTAAACAAGGCCTGGAAATGAGCCAGCCCTCAAGTCTCCCTTTGAGCCATCACCCCACCACTCCCCATCATAGGAAAAGTCACCTCTGTAGTCAAAGGCTGGTGATGAAGACTCATTGCACAGCCTGTTCCCAGAAGGAAGGAGTATTTCCCCCAGGGAGACTGCCAGGATACAATCTTAGGCTATCTCCCTCTTTCCTTTTAAGAAATAAAATAAAAATTACAAGTAGATTATGTCAAGCAAAGTATTTGAAATATGAATCGTAGATTGTAATACACAAAAGGAAGAAATTGTGTATTCTTTGAGCCTTTATCGATTTCTGGGAGAATCAGCTTAGCGTACGTGAAATTACAGACCTGGAGGATTGTTGTTGAAGCTCTAAGTTCAGGTTCATGAAATCATTTTATGACGAGTGCACCATGATAATTCTTTGACTGTGCAGAGCTGTGTCTCCCCAAGTTTTCCTGCACGCGAAGCAGTAGAAGGAATGTGGCAACAGCAAGGGAAGGAGCATGAACCTCTCAGCCCTAGGGTCTGCCATCATCACCCACCTGTGACCTGGTACTAACCAATACACTTACAAACTGTCTTTAGAACCTACATCCCTTAGAGAGTGTTGCAAACCCTGAAGACCTGGGAAAAGGAAGAGAGACACCAAGACTAAAGGGATCTGGCCTCCACCTATCTAACAAGACCACTTTCAAAGGAAATATGATTAAAACACATGCTGATGCATATCATTATTGCTCTTATGGTGAAGAAGACTTCTTTCCATGACCTGTCTGAACAGGCCCCAACTACCGCTCCAGCCTCATCTCATATTCTCATTCTCTCCCTCTCTCCTCCTCATGCAGATGAGCCTTTTAGCCTGTCCTGCCACAGGGCCTTTGCCCAAGCTCTTCCCGACTCCTGGGATTCTTCTCTTTTCCTTCTTCACCTAGTTAATTTCTATTCCTTCTTGAGATACCAATTTAAGCATCCCTTCCTCCAGAGCAGCTTCCTGTGATCTCTCTGTGTCCAAACCTCCATTATAATGGTTCACACACTATGTATTCCCTTTGTAATCAACATAATTGTGACCTTATAATGGTTTGTGTGGTTATCTGATGAGCTCCATAAGGGCAGAAACTTCAATCATATCTTATTTACCTCGAGAACCTCAGTATCTAGCGTAATCCTGACACATATATACACAAAAATATTTGTTTAAGGAAAAAAAGATGAGTGAATGAATGATCATCTAGTGCAAATTCCCCATCTTGAAGAAGAGGAAACCCAAGCCCAGTGATGTAAGTGATGTGCCTTAGAGAACCTACTGCAAGTTAGTTACAGGGTTGAGACCAGGACTAAGGGTCTTGCAACCCTAAGCCCGGAACCCTTTCTCTGACGCTGCCATTCCTTCCAAATAAAATGATGACTCAGTTGGAAAAAAGAAAAAGAAAAAAGAAAACAAGCCAAAAGAAAATCAGAGAAAGAGCCTTCCACTGAATGGACCATTTTTGGGGCTCAAAAGAGAAAGGATAGACACAAAAGAAATCATGAAAAGAGGCAGGGGATATCATAAGCAAAGTACTTGATATGAATAACAATGAACTAAAACATTCCTGCTTATTGTTTATCTAATTTTGAATTTTAATTAATAGCAGGGGTGGTAATTACACAATTCCTATGCTTATAGAAAACTAACACATGAAACCTCAGAGTTCGATATTTATGAAGTGTCAGGTTCCCTTAAATATTCAGCTTGGCAATTAGAAGGGGAGCTATTCATTAACATTTTAAACTAGATAAAGAATAGAGTTGTTATTTATTCATTAAAATTTTAAAAACTGGAAATTATACACTAATATTTTGGGTGTATTCATATCATTTAATTAATCATGAGTCAAAATGTTACTAAGAAGCATGTGTCTACACACCTAGAAACAGATGTAACAACTATTAGCAAATGGAGTGATTTAATCAGAGTAACAATTCAGATTCATCTTCCATTTGTATTGAGAACCTGACTCCAGGTGCCTGATAACTTAGAAAGAGCACCGGCCTTAGGGTCAGATGGAGCTGGGTTTTGATTACTTTTCTTCTGAGTGACCTTTGGCCACTTGCTCACCTATTCTGGAATCAATCCTTTATCCATAAATGGGATTATAATCTTACTTCACAGGGTTGTTGGGAGGCACTAAAGGGCATGAAGTACGGTGACTGGTTTAGGGTAGGTATCTTATGAGTCATGAAGAACATTGCTCTGGCCCCAGCTGTGGCCCAGCTACAAGGAATAAGCATCTGGTTTTCTATAGGTGATGGTCCTAGGATACCACAAGTGGTCACTCGCAAGCTGGTGGTATTTGAGGATGCTAGGAGGCTCTGTCTGAGGGTTATAGACCAGGGCTCTGCAGTGAAGCCTTCTAAGCACCAGATGGGGACCATGTGTGTTTGCCTCATCATTATATTCCCAGTGCCTAGTACCCAGAATATAGTACGTGTTCATGGATATTTACGAACGAACAATGAACAACTGTATGACCACCATTTGGCATCAGCACCTCTGGAAAGCTCCTGTGATGCTCAGGTTTCCTCTCTTTTGCACAGGTCACTTGTGTTCCTGGGCTTTCTCCATCCTCCCAGATTATTGGTATCCAGAGGAATCCTGCCTCAGGACCTTATCAGCTAGGGCCTTTTCCTGACAGCCCCACGCCCCAAGGTTCCAGGATCCCACCTCACTCCACACTTCCTTTGTCTAATTTTCAGATGACTTTGGGAGTTGACAGTATCAAACAGTTCATGCACTGCTGCTGCTGTGCTCTTATCAGGAAGTGCAGACCTCTGAAATCTCAGCACAGTGTCTGGGTCCTGGAAGTTCAATGTTTGCTGTGCCCATGCCAAGGTTTGAGATGGGGTTGCTCCAACTCCCTGCCTTGCTTGCTGTCTGCCCATTTCCTTGTGCCCGGTCCAGCTTTAACTATGATTTCATTGCTCCACGTCTCTGCCAGTTTCAGAGCTCCTTACTACCATGTGGCAGTGTCCACAAACCAAATGCAGGGCTCCCCAGAAATGGGAACTGAGCAAGGGCAGACAGTCCGCTTTCTGAAGAGTGACGTGGCATCCCCCAAGACTTTTGACAGAATCTACAACTTCCTACTTGGTGAACTAAGTAAGACAGATCAACCACAGGCTAACTGCCTGTCTCCCCTGTTCTCTGGACATAGTATCTCAGTGCATTGGGGAGAGAGGGGCTATAGGTATCTCAGTCCAGTCCAGGACACCAACCAATGGTACTCAGAATGGGACAGCTGTGGGTGCTACTGTATTACGCATGCCTTTTTATCCTGATGTTTAGCCTCTGGGGCCTTACCAACCTTGGGAAGACTGCCCTTCCTAGGACTAGCCAATTCTTAGAGTAAATGACTGTCCTACAAGTGTATCTTTTACATGCAACCCAACCAGTCCAAAGCCCACACCCAGCCTTCTCCTCTATTAGCTCCTAAATTCCAGGCCACTATTCCCCTCTCCTGATCACCCAGGGCCAGGTACCAGACAATTTAGGACAGTCCCTGCACTCCAGAGCCGGCTGAAATGATGAAAACCAGTCAAACATAAGCCTCCTCACCCTGACTCACCTGTTTCTACCCACAGAAAACACAATAAAGGCTCTTGCCCACATTTCCCCCCTTGTTCCCTCTGCCCCCAGACTGACTCTGGTGCTTCCCCATTTGGCCCTGCATGGTGTGGCATGCCCCCTCCTCTTGAAAACTGTGAGTAACAAACTACCTTTTCACTGGAAAGCGTCTCCTGATTTGTTGGGCTCTCACCATACCTGAATAATAATGAAACAGGCACTCATATTGTCCTCTGATCCAAGCCCCAGAAAATCTATTCTGCCCTTCTTGAAAAAAAGTGAACTCTCAGAAACTGACAGCATGAGCTGAATAATGAGCTGGAGAATTAGATGCATTACAAGGAAACAGAGTGAGAAAATATTTCCTGGGTGCAGATGTGCACCTTATGTGGTTGGGGGACAGTAATTTCCCTCCACAGCAATATGATAGAGCACAGGAGTGAAAAGAGAGGAATGTTATGGACTGTCCAATGGCAGCAAGGTCACCCCATATGGGCACCTTTATGGTGGAGCCTGGGTCTGGCTGTAGATTCTGTGTACAGAATTCCTGCGCCCCCAACCCCCAGGGTGTTATGAAGAACTAAACCAAAGCTGAAGAATGCTAATGGCCACCATGAAGTATATGGAGCCTTGTTGAATGTATTTGATTGACTGCATTCTGGTTTGTAACAAAGCTGCTGGCATGGGCTGAATGGTGTCCTCCTAAAATTCATACATTGAAGTCCTAACCCCCAGTACCTCAGATTATGACTGCACTTGAGATAGTCTTTAAAGAATTAATTAAGTTAAAATGAAGTCATCAGGGTGCATTTTAATCCAATATGACTGGCGTCCTTATAAGAAGAGAAAATTTGGGCATAGACAAAAACAGAGGGAAGGTGATGTGAATACACAGGGGAAGACAGCTATCTACAAGTCAAGGAGAGAAGCCTCAGAAGAAACAAGAAACCAACCCTAGCAACACCGTGATTTTGAACTTCTAGCCTCCAGAGCTGTAAGAAAACAAATACCCGGTCCATGGTACTTTGTTATGGCAGCCCTAGCAGACTAATTCAGGCTCTGGTCTCCTCCATCACTCAGGTATGTCTGAGGAAGGGAAGAAAGGTCTGTTTAGCACCATAGAATGTACTTTCTTTTCACTTATTGTTTTCACCCAGGCTGCCAATAGACTCCTACAGCCCCAATTTAGATGTAGATGGCAGCAGCAAGTGAAGTTACCACATCAAAACATGGGCATGGATGTAACTTTGAGCTCCAGCCCACAGAAACTCTTATCTCTCCCAGTGCCCACATCCCTTGCCCACAATACTGCCATCATCAAAGGCACTTTTGAAACTTGGAAACCCTGAACCATCCATAAATTCAAAACGTGAATCAATCCTGTTACGCTGTGGCTATGCTGGATGATCAGGCAGAGTTAAAAGGGTGAGCCACAGCGGCTTAGGTACATGCAGATCAGGCTGTCAGATTTGCAAGAACTTTGCAGGTTCTTTAAAATGTGGTATCAGAATAAGAAAAGGCTTATGCCTGCACCCTTTGTGAAGACTGAAAAGTTATTAGGGAAAGAAACTCTGCAGGTGAGTCTGGTTGGAATTGCGGCATATCTAACCAAGGTTAAAGCCAGACGCTTTGGTATGAGTAAGAGGCAGATTTCAAATCCAAGATGGTAATTTCTTAATGGCTACAAAGCACAGACGAAGAGGAATACTGGCAGGCTACCTGGAAGAGGAAGAGTGCTGGTCTTAAAATCAGAGAACCTGGTTATTAATCCAAGTGATTTACTTTCCACAAACATATGTTTCTGGATCTAAAAATGTCAGTATCACTCTATATCTATCGCTCACATAATTAATGGGAAAATCATTGTGAAAACACGTGGAAAACTAAGTGCCAAGCGAAGGTAGGGACTTCTTACTCTTTAAAAGGAGATCATGCCTTCATCCTCGGGACAAGAGCAACTTAAGTATTTAGAATCATGGAGAAAAATTGCCAGCACAACCTTCCTGCCATAATTTAGCTTTGACTTTTTATCATAGGATAATTTTAAACTTAGGGAACTGTTCCGGGATAGCCTTCCTGCAGTGACACCCCAAGGTAAACATTTGGCATAATCATAGTAAAATTACCAAAACTAAGAAGTTAACATTAAGACAATATACCAACTAAACTACAGATTATCTTCAGTTTCCCAGTTCTTGCACTAATGTCCTTTTTCTGGTCCAGGATCCCACGTGGCATTTTGTTGACATGTGACCAAATTCTTCTGCATTGAAGAATTCTCTCTCTCTCTCTTTCCTTCCTTCCTTCCTTCCTTTCTTTCTTCCACTATGTATTTATTTATTTACTTATTTTGTGTGTGTGTATAGAGTACGAAGTCTTCTGTGGTTTTCTGATACATCTTTATTGGAGTATAATTGCTTCACGAAGCTGTGTTAGTTTCTGTTGCACAACAAAGTGGATCAGCCATATGCAGACTTATATCCCCATATCCCCTCCCTCTTGAGCCTCCCTCCCACCCTCCCTATCCCACCAATCTAGGTCATCACAAATATCAGCATGAAATCTTGGATATTTATTTTATACTTTGGGTTTTAATTCAACACTAGCTTTGGCCGCTAGGAGCTCCTTCAGCACTGGTTTCTGTGTGTTTTCAACATGCTCCGTCTTTGTTTCTTTCTGTTTGTTGGTTAGTTTGGCTGGTTGGTTGGTTGTCTGGTTGACTGATTGGTTGGGGCCATCTTGCGTTTAGCCTGCCCTAGCCCTGTAAGCAACCACTTCCCCACATGCGCTACATTTCATCAAGGAACATTAAAACATCAAAAGCACATATCAAACAAATAAATAAGTAAAAAGTAAATCATGTTGTGAAAGATAAAATGTGAGTTTAATTTATTTTCTAGATTTCTACCAGGTTCCCTCACCATCACCACTTCCTCGCATATAGAAAGGACCCTATAGTCTTAAGAAGTAGTTACTGGACACCCAGTATGTGGTAGGCACTGGGTCTACCAAGATGAGTGTCATCTGATGCCATTCCCTGCACTCAAGGATGTCTCAGTCTATAAAAGGAGATGATTTTAGCAGCTATGCTGCAAATAAGTGGCTTATAATGCCCAGTAATAAAGAGTACACCAGACATTTATACTTAACCCTCTTTGGACCACGGAGAAGATCAGCTTGATTTTAGAGTCTGTGCTCTGAGACAATGACTTGGCATATGTTCTAAGCTGAATAATGGTCCCCAAAGATGCCCACGGCCATTGAGTACGGCCATTGTAGTTTGTGTGTGTGTTGGGGAGGGTATGTATCTATATCCACATGTATCATGATGTTAACTGCCAGGCCCCTGCAGGTGTTCCATAAGTGGTAATCCGTGGATCCTGTAAAGATGTTACCTTACTTGGTAAAAGGGATGTTGCAGATGTGATTAAGTTAAGGATCTTGGGATGGGGAGATTATCTTGGATTATCTCAGTGGGTCCAATATAATCGCAAGGATCCTTGTAAGAGGGAGGCAGGAGGGCTCAGAGAATGTGAGATGTGGTGATGCAGACAGTCACACTAGGCCACCAGCCGAGGAACGCGGGCAGCTTCTAGAAGCTGAGAAAGGCAAGGACACATATTCTCCCCTAGAGCCCTGCTGACCCATTTTAACTTTCTGACCTCCAGAACTCTAAGAGAATAAATGTGTGTGGCTTTAACCCACCAAGTTTGTGATCATTTGTTTACGGCAGCAGTAGAAAATGAATGCAGCTGACGAGCCCCATGACCGCTGATGGCCACAATGTTTGGTCACCTGTTATTATCTGTGAGTCATCAGGCAGATTGAGAATGGTGATTTTGTGTGACTGAGAGACAGCTGCTGTGACATCAGCATTCACAATGTTGTCCAGTGGAAAGGGGTCAGGAAATCTCAAAGTTGGGTGGAGGGTGGGGGCCGGGGCGGGGCCGCATCCAGGAGAGTAAGTGTCTGAAAACAGGATGCTTTCTGCTGCTCAGGGCACGTCATTCCCAATAACTCGCCCTCTTGGAACACATCCCAGGGCCCACAGGCAGCATCCAAAGAGGGACTTTGAATTGAACCCCAGCCAAGTATGGAAGGTGAAATATCTATTCTATTTCTCCCCTGTCACCGTGGCTGCCTCTTTAACCATTTGCAGGTGTGGCTAAGCTAAGAGAGGGAATGTTTAGAGGGTCTCAAACCTTTCACTTATTCTCCCAACAGTCACTCAACACTTTGGCAGGAAGGGAAAAAGAAAAAGGTCTCTCAACACCCTTCTGATGTCCAGACTTTTATGAAATGCCCACTTGCCCCATTGGATGCCTGCTGCCTCTTGAGCTCTATGTTTTCTTTTGGTTAAAGATTTGTTTTTCTATGTTGGCATATATAAATTCCTAAAGTTTCAAGCCTACCTCATCACAAAACATATAAGTAAATAAAAGTAGACAGATCCTTGAGAATCCCTTGGCTAGATCTACAGGCAAGACCTTCTTCAAAGGATGGAACTGGCTGGGCTTCATTTTTGTCTTCCTGTTATAGAATTTCTTCTGCCTTTAAAAAGATTGGGGGCTGTTCACTGGTAAAGATGAGATTATCGGTTTGATGTGGTTCAACAGCGTGCATGTCATCCCGGCTGATACCCTCTGCCTGTTTCAAAGACAGACTGTGAGTAACTCTAATTCCCATGTGTACACCAAGAGATCAAATATGAACACTTCCTGAGGAAATGAGAATAAAATAGGCAGCCCAGAGACGCTCCTGTGCCCCAATTATATTCCATTTTCAGGTTGTGTTCTACTTCTTAAAATGAAAGAAAATTGTGCAGTGTTTCTAATCTTTGCAGTTCGGATTGAATCCATCTTCCCTGAATTGTTTCCAAGTGGGTTTATGTTAAGAAGGGCTTTCAAAATAGCCAAGTAGCTGGTCTGGATGATTTGAGACTTGGGCAATTGGAAAATGCTTTGTTTCACCAAAAATGTCACCAAACAAGTTAAAAGCCAAATGTATCCATTTTGACTTCTACAGATTTATTTTTACTTCTTTCCTTTCAAATGAGACAGGGAAGCAGCATCTATTACGTATCTAAAGCATTCCAAGCACTGTGTTGGTATTTTATGTATTTTATTTCACAAGTCAAAGACAGAACGGCTCTTCCTCCTTTGAAGTGTAAGAAAACGGAGATGCACTTTTTTTTTTAAGAAACTATACCTGCTCCCCAGGGTAACCAGGATGTAAGTTCAGGTGTGACTCAGAGGCAATGTGTTGTGATGAAAACAACAGGTGTTTTGGAACTGTATTAGAATGTTTACACAACAGTGTATTAGCTCTACGGCTTGGGCAAGTTACATAACCTTTCTGAACTGTTTACTTATAAAATGAGGATAACAATATATAACTTGTTGAGCCATCATATTGTGTGCCTTTGTGTGTGTGTGTGTGTGTACACCCATACACACATGTATATTAACTCAGGCCCCTAGAGTTGTTTCATAAATGATAACTGATATTAATCAATCAGTAGGTAATGACTGGCTACCTCTTCATTGGCAGGAACTATGTCAGGCACTGGTACTCCATGGCACAGGATTGCTGCCAGTTGTAATTGTGTTTTCTCACCTAAAGCAATACAATGGATTCTTCCACTACAACCAATATTTGCAGAGAAATTCCTATGTGCAAAGTCACTGTTTCGGGCACCATAGGAAACTTAAAGGTAACATCGCTAAACCATAAGCAAAACAACCATGATGCGTAATGAGCCGATTATACTGACGCACCAGCTACTCCCAGGAAAACAATCTGCAGGTCGCTTGGTGAGTCTTCAAAGTGCAGGGAATTCTGAGGATGCCCGAGATATTCAGCTTCAGAAAACCAGTTTGCAGGTTCTCACTGTGCATTTATATTCTTTGCTAAAACTATTTTAACTGAGAAGTCACCTCCAGTTGAAGTGACTTGGATTCTCGGTCCCTACTTTCCTTTAAACAATCACATTTCTCACATTTTACAAAAGACAGACAAACTTCTCACCCATCCTCGTTCATATTATTATAAAAACAAAACAAAACAACTTCTGAGGTGTTGAACAAAAGAGAATTTAAAATGTTGCTCTTGGGGTTGGGGAAATATGATCTCTAATAACTGTAAAACGAGTCCTTTTGCAAGTCAGGTAGTTTCTGGTTCTCTACTTTCAATTTGAGGAACTCAGTTGCATTGCAAACAGGCAGATCATTAAAACTAGTTTTTAGTGGTAAATCAAAAGGAGTTTTTTGCAGATAACCAAAAAAATTAATGTCACTTTTTGTTTTGTTTTTAAATTCTGTTCCCATCTACTCATTTAAGGTGCTGAGTTGTCTCAGCACTTAAATAAATAAAAATTCAAAATGGGAATAAAATTTATACCAACTATTTTCATTTAAGTAATATTTATTCATAGATCAATGACCTACATAAAAATTTTCCTTTTACCTTATCAAAAGATGTGATTTCTAATAAAATTATTATGTTTAGTAATGATCACACTATGTAATATATTTCTCTTGTTTTGGTAAATTAGATACAATAATGACACTGTTTGTAGTTCATTCCACATTTTTAAAAGATAAATCTCAGACCACAGAAGATTAAAATCCATTTCAACGTATAGACCAAGAAAGAGAAGAGCAGCTTCTGACATCCAGGAGCTGGCCTGGTGTTCAGAGCCAGGCCATGCTGCTCTCCTGTTGGGTAGCAACAATCTCACCAACACCAACATCAGACCAGGGGGCTGATGCTCTGCGCTCTGTGACTACAACACACACAGTCTGTTACTATGACATGTTGTGAGACAAAACAAAAACAAGGAAACAAAACCATTTCAGGATCCTTTATAAGCACACACAAAACCAAAAATGTCTTAGCTCCGGCTGCTATAACAAAAATATCCAGGTGGTTTAAACAGCAAAATTTAATTCTCACAGTTCTGGAGTCTGGGAAGTCCAAGATCAAGGTACGAGTAGATTCGGTGTCTGGTGAGGGAGGACCCACTTCCTGGTTCCTAGATGGCATTTTCTTGTTGCAGCCTCATATGGCAGAGAGGTAAGGGAGCCCTCTGGGGTCTCTTTCGTAAGGGCACAAATCTCATTCACAAGGGCTCCACCTTCATGACCTAGTCACCTCCCAAAGGCCCCACCTCCTAATACCATCACACTGGGCATTCAAGATTTTGCGGGGGGGGGGGGGGGGCAAACTTTGTCTATAGCACAAAGTTATTGTGGAAACCACATAAGTACCAAATATCACCTTCTCCCAGTTAATATGCGTGACTGTTGATTCTTTACCAATTACACCTTTAACCATGCTCTCCTCTCCTTCCAGATAAGATTTATTAAGACAACCAATCATAGGCTTGTCCCCACTCCCTGACAGCATTCAATCCACAGTAAACTCCACTTGGAGTAGCCTTCCCCAATTACCTAGCCAAAGTCTAAAACCTATGACAAATCCTTTTTAACATCCTTTTACTGAGATGCCCAACACTTCCCCACGGTGTATATCCTCCTGGGCTGCAGTGAGGGATAAGCCCAACTTACTCCGTTACAGCTGTGCTTCTGTGGTGTTTGGCTGGAAAGCATTGGCTAAAGGGATGTACCACCAAGATTCAGCTGAAAACCTCACTGCCCTGGACAGAAACCCGGGACCCAGTGCTGGTGTCTACCCCTGAGATCCTCTGTGCCTCTACCTGTTTGAGATACCCTCTGCCCATGGCTGAAAGATAAGCCCATGCTAAACTGAGCTCCAATATTTTGTTAAATACTTCAGCATTAGGTTTACCTTGTTTTCCTGGGAATGTGTTCCCTTCCAACATTTTTGTTTATCTCATCTGATCTGTATTGTTCTTTGGTGAAATTGCTTTCTAATCTTCTAACACCTGCTCCTGCAGTCTGTCTGCTTGTCTAGGGTCTTGAGTGTGCTTTGTCTATGACAGGAAACGTCTGTAGTGAGATGTATCCGTGAGAGTTCAACCAGAGAAACAGAACAAGTAGGAGCTATCTATATTAAGAGGTTTCTGGCAATGAACTGCAATTGGAGGTTTCTGGCAATTATGCAATTGTGGGGCTGGCCAGGCAAGACCAAAATCCAGAGTGCAGGCCATGAGAATGGCTGAAACACTGGGGGATGTGCTGAAGCTTCTATCCACAAGCAGAATTTCTTCCTCAGGGAAGCCTTGGCTCTGCTTTTGAGGCCTTTCAACAGCTCAGATCAGCCCCACCCAGATCATCTAGGATAACCTCTTTTACTGAAAACAACAGATTATAGACTTTAATCATGTCTACCAGACATCTTCACAGCAATATCTAGTTTAGCCTTAAACTGAATAACAGAGGGACTGAATTATAGCCTAGCCAAGTTGACATATAACATGGACCATTGCAGACAGAATACGGAACTAGGTCTGATAAATTTGTCCTCAAGCCAGGCCCAAGGGCTGCGGAATTCATTGTGTCTCCTGAAACTGGTCTCTTTTTTGGGGGACCAACTTTGACTTGGGTCATCATTTTTAAACCTTAGAAGGATGTTTCCTGAGAACCTTTTACCTTTGTCTGCCTGAAATCAGGAGGTTTTGTCTGCTCCCTGATGATGTCTGGGTGATGAGTGGCCTTAAGCTGGGACCCAGAGCCATGAAGTGACACAAGCAGCTCCTAAAGTACACCAGCAGCTCTCCCAGCTCTCCGTCTACACTGGGCCTCTCCCAGGCCAAACTCCGCCATCCTCCTGTTTTCTCACTATCATGCTAACTTGTGTACTTATCTCATTAACTGGCACTATTTCACCAGGAATAATTCAGAAACGCAGTGGCCACTTTTGACAGGACTGAGAGTATTCATTTGAAAGGTACCTTTGAATAAAAAAGTGAAGAAATCCTCAAGAGGAGATTCCCTGCCTTGTCTGTCTATCAGAGGGAGCACTTTGTTAAGTTAAGGAGCTGTCCCCTCCTTCGTTTTAGTATTTGGGAATTAAAGAATTGCTGACTTTTTAATTGTTTGGGCTGATGAAACTGTCAAGTGTGTACAAGTTGGATCAAAACCAGCTGCATGCCTCTCTCTTTTGTGAGCCGATATGTCAAAATCTGTTTTCCCACATCTAAACCTTCTGTCCTCTCTTTGTAGAGAAAACATAATCAGCCTTTTAGAGTGATGATTTCAGATTTGCCTAAAGCCGGCTGCCTCTCAAAGCTCTCTGTCCCTCTCTTGGGGAAAGAAAGGTTAAAGAGTTAAAGATTTTTAAAAAAAATCATTCAGTTGTTACGTCACAACTCTATGAATGAATATCTAACCCAAAAAAGCACTCAATAATATCTGAAAAGGGACTTCCCTGGTGGCACAGTGGTTGAGAATCCGCCTGCCAAGCAGGGGACACGGGTTCGAGCCCTGATCTGGGAAGATCCCACATGCCGCGGATCAACTAAGCCCGTGCACCACAACTACTGAGCCTGCGCTCTAGAGCCCACGTGCCACAACTACCGAAGCCCACGCACCTAGAGCCTGTGCTCTGCAACAAGAGAAGCCACCGCAATGAGAAGCCCGCACACCACAACGAAGAGTAGCCCCCGCTCGCCACAACTAGAGAAAGCCTGCGTGCAGCAGTGAAGACCCGACGCAGCCAAGAATAAATAAATAAATTTATTTTTTTAAAAGTCTGGATAAAAGAGAAGAAATTTAAAACAGTGTTTTTGTGGGCCTCAAAAAGTATATCTAGGGCTTCCCTGGTGGTGCAGTGGTTGGGAGTCCGCCTGCCGATGCAGGGGACACGGGTTCGTGCCCCGGCCTGGGAAGATCCCACATGCTGTGGAGCGGCTGGGCCCGTGAGCCATGGCTGCTGAGCCTGTGCGTCCGGAGCCTGTGCTCCACAACAGGAGAGGCCACGACAGTGAGAGGCCTGTGTACAGCAAAAAAAAAAAAAAAAAAAAAAAAAAAGAACAAATATGTATACTATAAGAGGTAAATGGTTGGAGGTTAATCCATGATGTTTGAATGATTTAAAAACAAAGATTTCCTGACCACTACAGGGACCCCTATAAAAAGGACAGAAAATTGGGCTCACTCCTGTCATGGCAAAAATCCTTATATTCCCCATAGAGCCCATGTCCCACCAAGATTCTACTTCTTCTGTGAGGATCTGCCTGCTTGTACCTGTCCACTTCACACTACCTTATCCTGTGTGTTTGGGGGGTAATTATTAGAGATTTCTAGATATTTAAAACTACCACACCTCCCAGGAAGCTCTGGAATGAAGCAAGCATGGGAGACTGCCGGTGAGAGGGCAGATGCCCTCTTCATTCAGACTTCCTTAGTTGCAATTTCCACAGTGATCCGAACCTTGTTGTGGACCCTCGCAGATGTCACGTATAATACAGTATCTGCTCTGGATGCCCAATCAGTGACTCTAAATTCATGAGCCAGAGTTGCCGTGGGCAATCATACAGTGCTTGATTTCCTCCCAGATTGTGGCCCCTATGTAAATACTACAGGGCAAGTAAAAAATTCCGAGACTTCCGGGTCTCTAAAACAGGTCCTGCTGGACTCGGGTATGTTCTCATTGCCTAGGTTTTACAGTCTAGGTCTCTTGTTTGAGACCTGTTACAGGGACTAATAATCATGTGGTTTCTGGTAACTGCCTGAGCTACAGTGGCCAATGTAGTGGGTCCAGAGAATTAAATGCTTCTGTGCAGCCCATGGTCACGTCAGACGAACCAACACCTTGTTCTATACCAGAAGGAGAAGGAGAGATTGACCCTAACCTGACTACAGACTAGGTTCAGGGGACCTCCTCCTGATCTTCATCGGCCAAATCTCAGCCATCTAGACATGATGGACGAATATCCTGTGGTCTGACTTCATATTGCCTAAAAGGGGGAACCGAGAAAGAGAAAAGCATCCCCTGATATGTACACCTAAACCTTGGAGCTGTTAGCTACTGACTCACGCTCACAGCTAGACCATGGTGTTCCCCTATGGCTAGCAACAATCTCACAACACATGAATATCAGATTGCATTATCTGTGATCACGATGAAGTAAAATAATGACCAAGATCACATCATAAGTTTGTCCAGGCATAGGAAAAACATCACTGTGCAAACCACAAAAATACAATGCCCAGCGCCCCCGCCCCGCCCCACCCCAGCTACTATGAGTGACTGCTGGTTCTCCACCATGACAGCTTTCACTCTGCTCTTGTCTTTACTCCTTCCACTTAAGACTGATTAAGTGGAAATCAGTCACTGATATGTCCCCATATCAGTGGGGACAATCATAAAATTGTCCCCACTTTCCCAACAGCACCCAAGCCAGAGTAAAGCCGAGCTTCCACCAACTCTCTCCAAAATTACTTAATCTAAACCTAAATCATATAATAAATCCTTTCTAGCATCCTCTTACTCAGACGCCCAGGCGTTCTGCATGGTGTGTTTTCGCCCTTGTTTCAAAGAGCAATCCACCCAACTTGTTCCACTACAGGTCTGTTCTGTTGGGCCTTTGGCTGGAGGGTGGTTACACTACCATTTTTTTTGCATAGAAAAAATAATAAGAGAATGAATAAAAGTCTTCCTGTGTATATGTGGGTTATTTTTCCCCTTAGAGGAAAACCTACCTGAAATTGGATCAACATATAAGAAAGTCCAGCTGAAATCTGCAGTAATGGCAAGTAACTCTGGGTACCTGATTCCAGCAAGTCTAATGCCAAATCCACCCCTAGACTTATCCACTCCGGGAGCCATAGATGCCTTTTTACTCAAATCACTTTGAGTTGGTTTTTGTCCCTTTCAGCAGAAAGAAATCCTGCCCGTTAGGGATGATGTGGAATGACATGATGGAAGGCCTATGAAGCAGGCCACGGAGGCTAGCTACAGTGATAGCGTTCCTTTGTACATCAGCACAAATATGTGGAAATTAAGTGAAAACTATTCTCACTGGATACAATCAGGGGGAAGTGAGAACAGAACCTTCCCTGAATTTTAAGTAAAGACCTCCACATACTGCCAGCCCTGCTGTTTTGCAGAGTGACAAAAGAGACCTTAATTACCTCCCACACAGAATAAAGAGTTTGTGGTATAAATACCACAAAGTAGAGACGGCTCCTTTTATTGTAGTAAGATGCCTAGGAGACACTACGGCAGAGCAACACCTAAGTGGGTCCGAGTTTAAGAAAGGCTAAAACATCCCTGTGAAAGTGAGTAAAAGGCTTTAAAATACTTGCCACGGATATTAATTTATATCTTGAAGGGAATCGTTTACTCACCGGACCTAGCAAATGGGAAGACCTTAACCACTGCATCCACACATTCAATTATTTATCAACCCACCTTTTCGAAATTTAGAACATCTTAGTACACAGCAGCTAAGGCAGGAAATTCATGCAGGATACACAGGAACTGCAGTTATTCTCGGAATGCTCTTGCTAAAGTTATTTGTTAAAACGGTCCTTAAATCTTAACAAAAGTACTTAGTTAATTAAAATATGTCCAGCGATCACAAGAGTTGATATTATTTCTCAGCATCACTCTCAGCAAATAGATGTCCGTGTTCCAACCATTCTCATCAAGAAAGTTGCATTTAAGTAGCCCGGTATCAAAAGACCACAAGGAAACACAACTTACATTAACCTAGTTCTTTTCTAATTCTTTATACAGAACCACACCATCAGGTTCACCATAGGCAAAATGGATGTCAGTTATCTCTATTCCTCTTGACCAGACCAAATTCAGTTGTATTTACCCCAAGCCATGCAGTTATCATGATGCAAACACACAGACTGGGTAATCAACAATTATGGGTCATACATAGAATCATTAATGGAGGGGACATGCAAACATCTAAGCACTGAAGAATCCAATCATGACCTCTGAAAGACAAAGAGATGTAAAAGGAATACATGGAGGTGGGGTGGAAGCAGCAGGAGCTATGAAAACGTGCAGACCTGATGAAGCAGTTAGTAGGAGCTGCCCTGCTGACGTGGATGAGAAAAAAAAACTGCTCAGAAAAAAGCACCACGGGAAGCCTGGGAAGCTCAAAGCTTCTCCCAAGTGTAATGATAAACATGCTAATAGGCAAGGTTAGGTGCCAGTGAGCTGGGGCATCATACCTCATGAAAAAGAAAAATGAATTTTACCATGTTGGCATCCCCGCGCCCAGCCAAGGATGGCCGCCGTGGCACCTTCCGTGGCCCGTGTAGGCCCCCATCATTAAAAGGTTGAATTAGTCATGTAAACAAATTATCTCCAACAAAGGAGTTTACGAATGCTGGCTAATTAGTTTCAATTCCCCGAAGCTTTCCACTGTTTTTAATTCAATAACACAGTGTAAATTCTCCGGTTAGAAAAAGTCTAATAGGAATTGGCAGAAAACTAAATAATTGATATTGTCGGCAATTACAGCAGCAAGTACCCCAGTGTTATTGTTTCCCGGGAAGCAGGATGGCAGTGATTTCCAGAGAGGATAAAGCATGAAGTGTAATGAATTAACAATAGAAAACCGTAGACAGCTGTTGCTCAACGTCCTCTCCATTGGCTCAGCCTCTAGCTGAGAAAAATTTTTAAGTACCTATAAATAGACATACCTGGCTTGGATTATAATAAATCCTCCTAGCAACCAGCACTGTAATGGCCAGCTTGGAAACAGTAATGAACTGGCTGGGTGCACAGCCAATCTCTAACCGTCCATGAGACTTGCTTTCATGGTCAGTACAAACAGGGGTAATGGTATCAGTTCTGGGGTCTCCAGGCTCTTCCTGGTCACACATGGAATCATTAATAGAGGGGACATGGAAACATCTTAGCAGTGAAGAAGGTTCTGAAAAGGCCAGAGTGATGTCCTCCAGCTATTGTCACTGTTTCCAAAAATCTAATGGAAAGTGAATATTTACCCATCATGAAAGAGCCTAGGCCAAAGCTTCTTAAATTGGGGTATGTAGACCCCAAGCATACCTGGTCATGTGCCAGGGAGGAAGACGAAGGTGCAGGAGAAATATGGCAAGTGCTCATGGAGCACCAGCTTCACCCGAAAATTTAGATAAACACCCATTTACTATTAATTCATTGTACATATTTTTAAATGTTCTAAAGTATTAAGTAAAGCGTGTTCTTAAAAGTCACATAAACCCAAAAGACCTGTGTTAAAAACAGCAGAGTCCTGCCCCCAAATTCTCCTCTCCTATTCCATGGAAACAATAATTTCCTAGCATTTTTAGCTATTTTTCCCATTAATTCTATTTTTTTTCCTAAATAAGATATATCTACTACTCTCTGGTAATTAATTTTAAAGCATAATGTAGTAACTTCTGATTTTGATAAAGATCTAGTTCTCCTTTCTCTCAGCTTATCTGTCCAATACGCTTACAAGTTTTATTAAATCCATATTCCATGTTTTTATTATTATGGCTATAATTATCACTGCTGAGCTGAGTAGTATACTGTGACCTCCTTTTTTCCTTTTAACAATTTTCTGCCCCCTGTATTTAATAATTGTTTTTCCATTGGCTTGGTTTTCCTTGAGCCTAAGGCCACGTCTTCCCACACTCTATCACACCTCTGAGATATGTCTCTCAAAACACGTTTTTACAACTTTCTGATAACCTCTCAGTTTCGTTTGTTTTCTGGGCTATCCTCTCTGGAGCTCCCTCCACTACAGTCTGAAATGATTTCTCTTTAGATCTTCTACACCACTGTCATTGTGGACTTAACCTTGTCTGTCCTCCTGGCAATCCTTTTACCTCTCTCTTGGGTTGAACACTCTGCTATCCATAGTTGAATAATAATAATTAGGCTACATATAAAGTTCCAGGTTAGATATTATTTTCTATGCAGTTTCTGAAGGCATAGTTCCATTGTCTTTTACTTTCTAATGTTCCGTTTTAGAAGTCTGGGGCTTTTTTAGAATTCTTAGTCCTTTGATTTGTTTTATGGAAGCTTTTAAAAATATTTCTTTTAATTCCTTTTTTCTGAATTTTCATGACGATTGTCTTACATGTCCTTTCATTCTAGAGGTTTTTCTACATCTTCTCTTTGATCATTTCCTCTGTACTGTTTTCTTTGTTCTAATCGATTCTCTTATTTTCTTATATTTTGTTTCCTGTGTTCCGTCTCTTTATCTTTCTTTTCTCCTTTCTGGAATTCCAACATTTTTTTCTGTTTTTTTAAGTGCTTATATTTTCAGTTTCCAAGAGCTCATTCTTGGTTCTCTAACTGTTCCTTTTTTAGATCATCCCTGTATTTCAAGGATACCATTTCTTCTCATCTCACTGATGATATTAAGTATTGTCATCTTCTGCTCCCTGCAGAAGTTAACTTCTGCTCCCTGCATTTTTTCTAATTCTTTTTTCTCCCAGTTTGCTCTTTTGCATATAGGAAATTTCCCCCAAAAGCCTACTGATCCTTGACCATCTGTTCTGATTTAAGGACAAGACATTGAAATACAGATTGGAAGTTCTGTGAGCATGGATGAAGCTTTTCAATGGATTGACTTTACTATTGAGTGGCCAGCTGATACTTTTGTCGGAAAAGTCCCCAACCCCCATCTTGGTATTTGTATATCTTTTCTCTAAGGAAATTCAATTTCTCTGGTGAAAGAGCCTCTCTTCTGCTGTTTGGGGGTTATATGCCTGACAGCTAGCATCCTGCAGATTGTTGAGAGATAATGATTGGATTTATTTAGAGAGGTTTACTTAATTCTCCAGATGTCCTCCTCTGTAACAGATGCTTCCAATCCTGCAGCGTCTATAGTTCAGTTTCTCCAAACAATATGGTTCTCCTGTCCTGTGGGTGTGGGTGGCGTGATTCAGCACACTGGGTGGGGCTCACGAGGGACCTGTGACTTCAAATGCCAAGTCTCTGTGGGGTTCATCAGAAAGAACTGGCTTTCTTTTTTATTTTTGGACACACTGCGCGGCATGCGGGATCTTAGTTCCCTGACCAGGAATCAAACCTGCGTCCCCCGCACTGAGAGAGTGGAGTCTGAACCGCTGGACCACCAGGAAAGTCCCTGGCTTGCTTTCATAGGTCGCGCATCTCCATCCTCACAGTTGTTCCCTTCTTTGAGAACATGCTGCTCGTCACCCTTCCACCCTCTGCTTTTACATCTTTATATATTGTGATCAGAGAACCATGTATCTTATGCCCTCTCTAGCATGTTTCCCATCCATACACACAATTAATTGTGTAGAGACAAACTATTTAAGTATTTGGCTAAGAGATCAGTTAAACTGATTAACCAAGTCTATGAGATTTGGGATGAGAAAAGGACTTTGAGTTTGGAGACGTTTTGCAAAGATGCATGCCCATACACTTTAACAGGTTTGGGAACACTAATCATTAAACCCTATCTGAAATACTGAGAAAATAAATCTAAGTTTGGAATTTCTCCCAATGTTTGTGTCACTTTTTTTCTATCAGAGCAAAATTAAAAGGAGAGGTGGGTTGCTATTAAACCTATAAGTATTGTGAAGACAAAAGACATCCACTGAATGTATGAAAAGGTTAGATGGTTTATGCAGTCCACTGGGTCTGTTTTTTTTTTGCGTTTAAGACAATGCCTGGACCATCTTTAAGGGTGTCTTCATCAGTGGACTATGTCTGCAGAACCAGACAGAAAAGGGCTATGGTCAGTTGATGGATCAACAGAATGGAAACCTGCTCAATCAACAAGCTAATAATCAAATTGTCTGAATTCAGTCAGTGGCTTTGCAGATAGCAGGCAGGTTGACAGTTAAATTACCTCGCCCTCAGCTCTCTCTCCAAAGACTCAGGCAGGAAATGGCACATCTGTGTTTTACAGGGAAAAAAATTAAGAAGAAAGAGTTAACGGAACCCTCAATGTTTAAACACTCATTTTAGCTAAAATGTCTAATTAAGATTGTGGTGTCTTGATGATTTAACAGATCCAAAAGCAATGTTTTCTTACTGCAACTGATCATAGTTCAAGGCCTGCTAGCCAAGCATGAAGTTTTGTTAATGAGAAATATAAGCGTAGAGTCAGGCCACTGGATCCTGCTATTAAAATGTACCTAATCATGTTCTTTAAGTAGAATTGGATAATCACAACGAACTGACTTTTTCACTCAGATGATGAACCTTTCCATTTGACAGATTGGTTCGTAAGTAATTTAACTCAGAGTTAATTGATACAAAACATCATTGTCACCAGACTTTTTATAACGACAACAAAAAAAATAAACTCTAAGCATTAAATATTTTTCTTTGGAATTGACCCTGCATGAATTGAAGGGTTTTCCCATTTTGTAGCAGACTTTTATGGCCTCTGAAGCACTGCGTGTATAATCTTCCTGTGAAATGCGGCTGAGGCTGCTCTAGCTTACGGAGTTGACCTGGTTGTTGGGTACCTTATTCCTTCTTCCAGTCTGCCCTGGTTTCGATGGGAGAGGTCACCAGCTCCTACTTTATAGCCATGGACTCCCAACCCTTCAGCAGGATAAGAGCCTACAGGAATCTGAAGGATTGAACCTACCTACGGTATGAAGGTCAGGCTATGGAGCTGCGGCAGAGTGGGGAGGGCAGTCATTCTGGTTTTGCTTTCAGAATCACTAGCTGGGGTTCCATTTATTTATTTATTTTTAAAATTTTTATTGGAGTATAGTTGCCTTACAATGCTGTGTTAGTTTCTGCTGTCCAGCAAAGTGAACCAGTTATATGTATACATATATCCCCTCTTTTTTAGATTTCCTGCCCATTTAGGTTAAATGTTCTGTAATTTACAGGGTGTTTATTGATGCCTAGTAGGCAAAGTGGGATTATATGATGTATAACAAGATAGATGCTAGAAATATAGGTATGAGCGATACTGATTATCGATCAGAATTGTATCATGATTAGGGGGTGGCAGATAAATATATAAGGTTTTCTTAGAGAGTGTATTTTACTTTTGGGAAAAAAGTAAACTTTTGTTTAAGGTCCTTTTGCTAAACAATCTGTGGTTTCATTGACCCATTTCACAAATATTTATTGAAAAATCCATCCTATGCCAGTCACTCTGCACAGACTGGAAATGCAAAGATACAGAAGATATAGTCTCTGCCTTAAAGAAATGATAGTCTGGGCTGATCAGAGAGGCATCTGAGCAAATCAGGGCCTATAGAACATTGTGTCAAACATGATAATATTAGCCAATATTTGCTATAGTGCTTACTTTCTATCAGGTACATGTTCTAAACACTTTAAACACACACCTCATTGAATCCTCACCATAGTTCTAGAAGGCAGGCATATTTATTTTTAATTTTTTTGAGGGTCAATCTGTTCTGTTTTATTGAACTATCAGTTTGAGGCTTACAGCTGAAATTATTGTAGCTTTATAATATAGAGGCACAACCCATATGTCTCCAGAGGTAACATTTTCTTTCATTAGAAATGCCTTTTGCGGACTTCCCTGGTGGCGCAGTGGTTAAGAATCCACTTGCCAATGCAGGGGACACTGGTTCGAGCCCTGGTCCAGGAAGATCCCACATGCCACAGAACAACTAAGCCTGTGCACCACAACTACTGAAGCTTGCACTCTAGAGCCCACGGGCCACAACTACTGAGCGTCTGAGCCACAACTACTGAAGCCCATGTGCCTAGAGCCCATGTTCCGCAACAAAGAGAAGCCACTGCAATGAGAAGGCCGTGTACCGCAACAGAGTAGCCCCCGCTCGCCGCAGCTAGAGAAAGCCCACACGCAGCAACAAAGACACGATGCAGCCAAACATAATAAATAAATAAATTAATTAAAAAGAAAAGTGGATTAGTCCACAGTATGGCATATTTAAAGAAAGAAAAAAAGAATGCCTCTTGGACTGTACTACACAAACATCATTGAACATACTTATTTTTGGTACAATATGTTTTTCACCACTGGTTACATAGGAAAATTTGATGTTTTTCCATAAACGCAATACCACATTTTAAGCAAAACTATGGATAGAATAAGTCTTGAGTTAATAAATAATAATAAAAATACATAATAAATGTTGAGTGAAATAAAATTAGTAGAATAGAGTCATATTGTTATAATAATTTGTAGAACGTTTTGAAAAGCACACTAAGTGACAGCAACAGGGATTACATCTGGGATACTGCATACAAAGCAAAAGTTTGTTAATAACCATACAGTTTGGTGAGGAAGTGATGTTTTAAACATATTCTATACTAACCTAATGTATCTGATATACAGGTATTTTACTTTGTTTTGGTTTTATGTTAGGGAAATTAGTTGGGTATTTTATGTTAATGTACTAACCATAAAATTTTTCCCATTAAAATAGCAGGAAATAGGCTCTCAGTCAGCACTTTTGGGGTAGTAAGTCTGATTATCAAGAACAAATTATTGACTTAACTGGGAGGTCCCTGTTCTTTATTATCTTGCAGAACCAGAACTTCCCTACCATTATTTCTCTTTTCTATAATTTATTTTTCTTTTCTTTCTTAACTTTTTAAAAACTGAACCATTGAGAGTAAGTTGTCTACATTATGCCCCCAAACCTCCAAATACTTTAGTACAGAATTCCTATAAACAAAGACATTTCCCATTTAACCCCCCCCAAAAAAGATCAAAATTGGTAGATTAACACTGATGCTCTGCTACCATCTAAGCCATAAGACTCCACCCAAATTTTGTCCCTTGTCCCCAAATTGCTATTTATAGTAAAAGGATCCAGTCCAGAATCATGTGTTGTATTTTTTTTTTGTCAAAGGCATTTTTATTATCTCCATTTTACAGATGAAAAAACTGAGGCCAAAAAAAAGGGAGGTGGAGTACCTTGCCCAAAGTTGCACAGCTTGGGCAGAATTTGAACCCAAACCAACTGGCTCCAGACGTCATTCTCTTAATCACCACACGCAGCTGTTAGGAACATGGTATGCTGAGGAGCTGTAGGAGCTCAGAAGTGGGGCATCTAAACTAGAGATGGGATGTCAAAATGAGTGTGACAGGGGAAAACCAGCAAGAGTTAACTGGAGTGAAGAACTATGTCTAATTATAACTCGATACTTCTCTGTAGAGTCTAGAAGACAAAGTAAAGATGCACATTGAGGGGGAAAAATATATATATATATATATGTATGCCTCATCAGGAGAAGGCTAAGAATCAATAAGCCTACAGGATAGAATGGGGCAGTGAGCGGAGACTAACTGGGCACCTTTGGGAAGCCTCCTTCAGTGACCCACACTCAAATTAAGTTGTAAATGTTGAAGCTGGATTCCCACCTATGGTGTCTACATCATATAGCTTCTCAGAGGCCATGGTTACCTGTTCTCAGGAGCCACAGACCCTGAGAATCACTGCCATGCCCAGAGCTGTGGTTTGCCAGGGGTTAAACACGCACCATCCTGGAGGGAACTGTGAGTTTTCCAGGGGGCAGGCTGCCCGGGGGTGTTCTTGATGGACGTGGAGAAGGAGGAAAGGATGAAAGCAGAGCAGTGGATTACCAGGGGTGCCGCCTAGTTCTGCAGTTTGAATGTGTATGAGCACGTAAGGTTATCTGGGGGAGCATCTGCTTTATTCACTTACACTGTGAACCCCTTGCCTGCGAGCCACAAAAGGATTGGGGTCCGCACACCCTAGCCTCCCATCCTTAACAGCCGAATCAAATGTTCCTGCTTCCGTTCTTGGCTTGGACCTTGTCCTGGACCTTGTCCTGGAGAGACTTTTCTATTCATCCAGCAAGGACATAAGTCTCTTAAAGTCTTAAATACTTAATTTCAGTAACAAAATAAAGTGAAAGAAGGGGATCTCTTTCTACCTATGAAAGAGCATTAAACTCCGGTTTCAAATTATCTGTTGCTAAATAAAGTGTCTTAATTTCCAGCCATAGTGCACGGGGTATGAGTCTTGAATTATCTTCTTGGGCCCCTGGGGCCTGACTTCTCTCCACTTTTAGTGTCACCATCCAGTCACCAGTCCTCAGAGGAGAAGGCATTTTGCTATCAAGCCTCAGAGGTTTCTGGTGTTGGGTTTTAGATCACTGTATAATTTTTGACTCTTTCAGATAAATCGAAAGGCTCAGGAGCTGGAAATCGTATATTCACCTGGACCTATTTCTTCTCTCCCTATTTATTTCTTCTGGTTCATATTCACTCGAGTGCCATTAAAGTGAATTCTACCCCTCTGTAAATTGACTACATTTATTTGCTGTTCTAGCTCAGGGGCCTCTAAGGTAGGTGCATATTCCTCACAACAGGGCACACAAGATGTTCCACTGGGGTCTGCCAATAAAATATTAAATTTTGTATTTATTTTATTTTGGGACCACTCTTCCTTAATCTATATGTTTGTTTTAAAATGTAGGTAAGGGACTTCCCTGGTGGAGCAGTGGTTAAGAATTCACCTGCCAGGACTTCCCTGGTGGCACAGTGGTTAAGAATCTGCCTGCCAATGCAGGGGACACGGGTTCAAGCCCTGATCCGGGAAGATCCCACATGCCGTGGAGCAATTAAGCCCGTGTGCCACAACTACTAAGCCTGCACTCTAGAGCCCGTGAGCCACAACTACTGAAGCCCACGCACCTAGAGCCTGTGCTCCACAACAAGAGAAGCCACCATAATGAGAAGCCCACACGCTACAACAAAGAGTAGCCCCTGCTCACCGCAACTAGAGAAGGCCTGCGTGCAGCAACGAAGACCCAACGCAGCCAAAAATAAAAATAAATAAATTTATTTAAAAAAAAAAGAATCTACCTGCCAGTGCAGGGGACACAGGTTCGAGCCCTGGTCCAGGAAGATCCCACATGCCACGGAGCAGCTAAGCCCGTGCGCCACAACTACTGAGCCTGTGCTCTAGAGCCCGCGAGGCACAACTACTGAGCCTGTGCTCTAGAGCCCGCGAGGCACAACTACTGAAGCCCGCGGGCCTAGAGCTTGTGCTCTGCAACAAGAGAAGCCACTGCAATGAGAAGCCCATGCACCGCAAGGAAGAGTAGCTCCCGCTCGCTACTCTACTCAACTAGAGAAAGCCCGCACGCAGCAATGAAGACCCAACGCAGCCATAAATAAATAAATAAATAAACAAACAAACAAAATGTATGTAAGATATTAATACAACATGTATGTGTGTACATATATCATATATATGTATATACTTGCTCAATGGTTTAGGCAGGGGTATATAGTCCAAAGCATTTGTAGATTACCATCACAGCCTAGAAGCTGTGGCCTCACATCTTCTGCTTATTCTTTCACTCATATATCCAATCATTCTTTCCCTTATTCATTTACTTTACAAATATTTAGCAAGTATCTTGTATGTGACAAGCCCTTGCTGAGTGCTAAGTATATGTAGATAGACAGAGCACCATATCCACCCATGGATAGCTTATCATCTGGTGTAAGAGGCAGAAATTCAAACACATAAGTACAGTACAAAATGATAAGTGCTAAAAACAAGAGTCTGTACATGGTGCTCTCTGAGCAAAGAGGAAGGAACAACTAACGCTGAACTGAACAAGATCAGGAAAGCAAGTTATCGCAGTGACATCCTGAGGATGAGGTTCTTTCAAGCAGGAGGAGCCAGGATAAAGGCACAGATGCATGAGAGCACGTGACATGACAGGATAACAGCACACCAGCACAAGCCATCTGAAGTGCGGATGAATTACGATGCACCTGGGGTGGTGGCTGGTGTGGGATGAGGGCAGGAATGGCAGGCAGGAAGTGGTAGGAGCTGGAAGGTGACTGGGATCGCCTGGATCCATGTGTACAAATATGATCTGGTTTGGATTTCATCTTCCAGGTTCCTTCTACAAATAATTGTGACCCACAGGCCAGCACTGTCAACATCATGCAGAAGGTTGTTAGAAATGCAGAATCTCAGCACGCACGCGCACACACACACACACACACACACACACACACACACACACAGATCTACATTTTAACAAACACCAAAATCAAAATCGTGACTTTAACAAGATCCCCAGGTAATTCTCCATCATATTAAGTTTGAGAAGCAAAGTACAATTATAGTGAATGACAGGCATAGGCTCAAGAGTCCAAGTATCCGGGTTCACACCTGGCACCACCAGCTGTGTGATCACAGGCAAGTTTCTAACCTCTTTGTTAATAAAATCATTCACTTATAAAATCACTTTCTTTCGTTTATAAAATCACTCTAATAGAATTTTCTACTTCCTAGCATTGGAGTAAAGATTAAATGAGTAATCCACTTAAAAACAAACAAAAGACCCTGGTACAGTACATGATCAGTGAGTATTAAATACATATTATTATTATTTTCATCGCTCAAATATTCAGAGCTGTTCTCTCTGCTTTGTGCTTGAGGGAGTCCTACAGCGCTCTGCCTATTCAAAGAGCAAAGATGAATGAAAGAGTCTGAGCTTAATAAATAATCAGGCTGATGCTGATTCTCACCCAGTCCGCTTTCAGAGAATGTATTACTTATTGCTAAAAGCAATTTGCGATTTTTGACCGCCTGTGATGAGATGGGGTGTTAGGGAATTTGCAAACATTTTGATCTTCACAATGGAAAGAATACTATCCCCATTTTCCTGATGAGGAAATTGAGTCTCTAGAGATTAAACTGCCTGTGGTCATGCAGTTAGTAAATAGCAGACCTAGGATTCTAACAGATGTGTCTCACCCCAAAGTCCATAATCTTTTCAACAAGCTGATCTGTCTTAGAACAGAAAACACTCCCCCCTAATAAATCTAGGGGCTAATGACTTATACTATCATCATAGGACATACGTTTTGAATTAAAAAAATAATTTCAAGCTTACAGAAAAGTTGTAAGCATAGTAGAATGAATACCTGCAATACCTTTTACCTGGATTCACCAACTGTTAACACTTTGCCACATTTGCTTTATTTCTCTCTCTCCCTCTCTCTCTCTCTCTCATTTGAAATAAACTGTAGGACATCATGTGTTTTTACTGCTAAAAACAACAGTGTGCGTATTTCCTAAGAACAAGGAAATTTGCTTACATAACCACAGTGCAGTAATCGAAATCAGGAAGTTTAACATTGATGAAATACTATTACATAATCTACAGATACTATTCAGATGCTGCCTATTGTCCCATTAATATCTTTCATAACAATTATTTTCAGCATTCACAACTGCATTGACTGTCATAGACGATACTTACCTCACTGTAGAAATTATACACACCTTTTGTAGAATTCTTGGAAATCACAAAAAATAATTAAAAAATAAAATAGCAATTGCAATCATGTAATTTCTTCTAGAATTGTATATGTGTATGCACGGGCGTATGCATTTGCAAACTTGAAATCATACTGTGTACAATTTTATCTTTCTCAATTAACATTATATCCCAAATATTGGGATCCCAAGTATTCCAAATATTTTCCTAAGGCTAAAATCTCTTTGTAAATAAATGTTTAATAGATGCATAGTATTCCACCATATTTACCTCATCTTTCCTCTATTGTTTGACACTGAGTTTCTATTCAATTTTTTTCTTATATGTAGCACTGTAATGAACACTTGTACACATTATATACTAACCATTAGCATAAATTTAATGTCTCAGTGACTTTTATAAGAGAGCCACTCTTTTGTTTTAGATCCTTTAAGTGAAATTATTTTTTCATGTCTTAAAGTTTAGGCTTCACACAAAACCAAAAATAAATTCAATATACAAACAACCATTAAGATTTAAATAAAAATGCATATGAGAGCTACATAGCTAATTTGACTATTTTCCCTCTCCTCCAACCATTTGATCCAGGAGTTCAGGAATAAAACCACTAGAGAGGGACTGGGGTTCCAAATCTAACCCAATGTGTAATCTTCCATTACCTAACTTACCTGTCACAACCTATGAGAAGCCTCCTGACTCATATCAATAAAACTAGTTCCATTTCCTCCTGACTTTATGCCTGGTGTAGCCTTAATGACACAGAATTGGAATTGCCTGATTGTTTACCAGGGTCCTTGGTTACAAACAGCAGACACCAACTGGATAACTTCAGCAGGAAAGGATATGATGGGGCATCAAGCTCAGAAAACAGGAGGTGAGAACATGTATTGTCAAGGCCACAGCACAACCCAGCAGTTCAATTAGAGTGAGGCTGGTGTCTCCACTGCTGGACACTTACACCTACAGCTTTACTCTGGCCTGCCACTGGCACCAGGAAAATTCTCTTTTATTCCTAGGTATGTATTCACATCAGTCCTTCAAAATTTAAACAACTGGGCTATATCACCTGATTTGTTCTAGCATAGGGCATATACTATTCCCTAGTTTCTGGTAAGTGGGGAGAGGAAATATCTACCTCTTTTAATTTTCAGAGTGAGGCAAAACCTAAAAGAAGAAAATTTGGAACTGAACAGCCAGAAATACCACTGGAGGCCACTGCCTTGATTATATAACACTTATATAGCATTTATCATTATTCTGATTATTATAAATTTAAAAATTGTTCTATTTAATAATTGTAAGTATCTGTCATGCATTCAGAATACATCTATATTTGCTCTGTAACCTCACAAATGAAGAGGAACCAGAGTCTCATCAGTTTATGTCATCCAGCTTTGTTATGGGAGATCTGAAGTCAAATTTCCCTTTATAGGCAAAAGCATCACTGTCAGTCACTGTAACACTCAGAATTAATCACTTCTGGAAAACAAATGAAACTGGAAAATTACAATTTTCTTTTCTTTGGGTGGATCTAAAACCTTGCTCCTTGGTGTGATCTCACCCAGATGGAGATGCAGTAGACATAAAGGTGTGAGAAGCCTGCAAGGTTTAATCCGTATTCTTCCCTGTCCCCAGCAACAATCCTATTTCTCCTGGATAATTAGGTTCAATCACCTTACTATTGCAAGGAGTTGTCTCCCAGAGAGTGTGATAAGTGAATCTTTGGAAGGCCATTCCACTGTTCCACATGGCTTGCTACTTCAGAGTATAAGACCGATGAATACCACGGGTATCAGACCATTACCTTGCTTGTTTCACCGTAAAGGAGTTACTTGTTCAGGAGTGAACATTGATTGAGCAGCTGTGTCAGTGTATAAGACATTGAGGAAGCCCACAGATGCTATTAGTGGCAACAGCATAATGGACAAGGAGAAAAATTCTAAATCTAAAATAAGTGTCTATTTAGTGAAGAGAGATTGTACTCCACTCCAGGATGAAAAGAAGTAATAAAATCAGCAAACCAGCATGTTATCAGCTGCTGTCCGTCACTAGGTATGTTGCTGTACTGGACTCAGTGCTGGTCACTGATTAACTTGGCAGTGGCAGGAGTCAAATCAAACTTGAGGAGAAGTCTAAGTTCTTAAGTAATGCACACACTATATTGCTGCCTCTGTAAACAGTTTGCTCTTGAGCTTATTAAGCAAGAACTGAGGAAGGAGATGACTGACATATTCCTAATTATTGAGGGCTTTGCAGTAAAGGCCTTTTGTGGGCTTTGACATGGAACACAATTACTCTCTACATTCTGGGTCCTTTCTGGGAAACCCATTCATATGACTTCCCCTAAACTCCTTGACATCAATATTCTAAACTTGTTTTCATCCACTCCTAAATCACCTTCACAAATCATTTTCCAAATTGGATAGTAAGAAATACTGCTTGATGTTGTACCCTTTAGGGGAGATCTCCCTTCTCCACCAAAAGTGGAGGGAGGACCCATAGACTCAGGCATTGGTTCAGGTCATGGGATCTTGTGACCCCTACTGAAGTTGGTCACTGTGGTGGCAAAGAAAACATCTAAAGCCATATAATATTTAGAGACTTAAAAAAAAAAAAAAAATATATATATATATACACACACACACACACACACACACACATACACACACACACAACTTTTAAAGGTTGCTTTCCATTTCCGGTTATTACAAATAATGGCTGTATTCCCCGTGTTGTACAATACATCCTTGAGCCTACTTTACATCCAACGGTTTGTGCGTGCCACTCCCCCACCCCTATATTGCCCCTCTCCCCCATCTCAAGAGGTAGCTCAGATGAAGGTGGTTCCCTGCTCTGAAAGTCATGGTTTTCTTCTAGAATTCTAAGGGCCTGAGCTGACACTTTTGGGTCTTTCCAAAGGCTCCTTCCAGGATCCTTAATCATTCCAGGTATCTCCAACACCACTGGATCCATTGGATCAAAATATCCAAGTAGTATGTCAGTTTGGACGGCAATCCTGAACTTCTCCTGTGTCCCACTCAAAACAGATGGTGTTTTAGGTCACATGATATGTGGGTTAGAACGTTATTCACAAGTATATGAATAATGGTATATGCTGCCTCCGAAATCCCAAGGCCCAGCATGCACCGGGCCTCTTTCTTAATGATAGGATGGAGAAGCTACAGCAGCTTGCCTTTTGTCTTAGAAATAATCTCTGCTCTAAATTACTGAACATCTACAGCTGCATCAATGTTACAGACACCTTCATCTTTATGGAGATTATTTCTGCACTCTGGCATGCATATGCCTTGTCAGAATATCCTAGTGCTTGACACTAACTGCTAACTGGGTTAACGGTATGATGTCAAAAATACTCAGGCCAGTGTAATAGCTTATGGAATATCAAGATAATCCAAATGTCTACAGGCTGTATTATGACAGAAAACAGAAAGGCTTTTATAGGCCTGAGATACACAGGAGAAAGTGTACTGCTGTCCTTGCTATGTAAATGCAGATTATGTTTAATCTCCTTAATAATGCATATCAAGAAGAAAGCATCCACTAAATTGACAGCCACATACCAAGTCCAGAGGCTGTGTGGATCTGTTCAGTAAACATACCACATCTGGCACAGCTGCTGTATTGGGGGTTATCTTCTTGTTAACTTTAAAGAGTCTGTGATCATCTGTCAACATCCTTCTTGTTTTTCAGAGGCAAGAAAGGCTTGTTGAAATGGGATATAATAAGGACTACCACCCCTGCACCATTCACATATTTGATGTTGGCACTGATTTCTGAAATTCCCCCAGGAATTATTTGCTCTGAACATGTCACTGGGGCTCCATCTGGCCCTTCGCAATATAAGGACCCTTAATCGACACGTAAGAAAATAATATTGAGACTTCTACCAGTTGCTGAATGTATCAATCTCAGTTACACGTTAAAGAACTAGTGAAATAACCACGTGTAGATCTGAGGGCCTAATGAACCAAATTTGATGTGTGCCAAAACTCCATTTATCACTTGGCCTCCATAAGCTCCTACTCTACCTCTGGGACTCGGATGGCTTATCAGATCCCCTCATATCAATTTTACTTTTTGTTTAACAGACCCCCACCCCCCAAATCTAGGCATTATTCATTTTTTAGTGTACAGTTACCTTGGCAAAGATATAAAGATTCATTGCAGGAAGGATTTGAGGACATATCCACATATATATTTATATGTATATGTATGTATATCTATCTATATATATATTTATCTATTAATTATCTATCTATCTATCTACCTATCTATCTAGTGATGTTGTAGGTCCTTTTTTTGTTTCTTTGTTTTTGTTTTCTTAAAGGCATCCAGACTTCCCTTCAGTCAATGGGCTCTGGTTCTATAAATTGACTTAGATCTGGAAATTATTGTGAGTCTTCTATTCACCAAATATAATTTTCCCTGATTATACAAATCATGCAACACCTTAGCCAGCTGCCCATCTGTTTCAATCTTAGCAACTCCATGACTAACCATCATAATAGAAGTCTGCAGACCAAAGGACCTTAATTTCTAGTTTGGCCTTCCTGCCCAAACAACAATCATATAAACGTTGCCTCTGATGGTTAAGTGCAGCCATTCTTTCTGCTTTCCCATAATTCCATCATCCCCTTTCATGTTGAGGAGTCAAGTTCCCCTACCATCAACCCTGGTCTACAGCGGACAGTCCCTATCAAACCTCTCACGGACACTAGAACCCCCTACCACTGAGTTTTGTGCTGCTTTCATGAATAAAATGTTCTTGTCCTCAGTTTTTATCAACCTTAACTCATCAAAGTCATGAAACAATGGGTAAGATAATTAATATCTCTGAAGAATAACTTGTGTAGCACAGACTCAGATAGATGACTTAAACTTGGGGGAAGATTACGAAGAGGTACCGATAACCCTAGCAGAAGGATGAACAGTACTTCTGATGTTCTTAATGAGATCGAGATAAACCATTTGCCAGACACATAACCAGTCCATTAAGAAAACTACATCAGGACCAGCAACTGCAATTGGAATGCCCATCTGGTGCAGTTTACAATAATCTATTGCCATTCTTTGAAACCCATCCATCTCTGGCATGTGCCAAACCTCTGCTGTTTTATGTACTGATAGTGGCACTATTCTTTTTGATTTTTCAGAAATGGTTTGCTTTTTGGTTTAAATAAAAGGAACGTCAGGGACATCTGTTCAGCCCATTCTTCTAATTGCCAAATATAATTATTTCAACACACGTGGATAATTATTTTAACACGTAAGAATTGGAAAAATAACTTCAGTAAGGTTTTAGGAGCCCAGGGAGCATTTGTGAGATGGACTTGCATTAAAACTCTACTCTAACTGCTGGAAGGCAATGACATTCTATGTCCCCAGGATTAGTACTAACTCAGAGCCACTGTTTAATAATACCCAGACAGCCAGAACATTTATCCTGGTAAATGGTTACAGGTTCCTTTGTGGAAGGCGAAGGGTAAGATTTCTCTTGCGTGTGATATCGTTAGGGAATTATTTGGAAGCTATATGATAAATTCACTGCAAAATTCCTATGCCCTGAAGTCCTCTACATTATATCAAGCAGTTTCTCACATCTAAACCTCACCCAGAGTGGGCAAATACTGAGTTGACATTTCAATCAACCAACAGCAACAAGAACAAAAAATTAGAACTAGGACTCATTTCTGAAGTAACAAATGGAATCCAGGATCTCTGATAAGTTTACTCGTGTCAGTGAATTCAAATTGATCTAATCCTGTGGGATTCCTTCCTAGGTCAAGCTCGTTTAGAATCCATTTGCACATATTTTCCTCAATTTTATTTCTTTTTTATAAAGCAACAAATTTCTGTCATTCTTTTGTTATATCACCATTCTCCTCACAGTTCTGACATTGTAATTGGTACCTTGGGGCATGGTGGGATCTGACTCCACAGCTCTGGAAACTCTGATAGTTGAAGGAATTACAGGGTCATCAATAAAGGGATAAACAGCCTCTTCAAACAGAGGGGAAGGGACCTCTCTGGCTGGCAGAGGATAGGAAGCATGGGTTTGGAGTTTGCATATTCTCAGAATACTCTGAATCCTCTCATAAATCCACATTCTTGTTTTTGGCGGGTCAATTTGAGCCATGCCTCCACTTTCATGTAAGAAACCTAATGAGACTATTAATTCAAATGTCACCAACATTCAGCAACCAAAGAATTAATTTCTTTATCTAGTTTTTGACTATCTCAGATCTGCAGCTGCAGGAGTTAAGAGGTTTTGTTTTGTTTTTTATTTAACCCACCCATCATGGAATCTTTATTTAGTCTGTCCTTGAACCAAGAGTTCAGGGACTTGGGCTTGTCATCTTCTTTTAGGAACAAGTTTTTGTTACAAGCAGCCATCCTCCTCAAAGACATTGAATTTCTAAGGTTCTTCATACTGATCCATTGTAGCAGTCACTTAGTCATCCAAAGATCCTAGGTTAGATGACCAGAAGCGATAACTGTGTCTTGCCATTGCATGCCAAAAAGAGCCAAATTCTTATTCTTGAAAATCAGTGTCATCTAGGTCAGGATTCTTGACTGCAGAGGACAGAAACTGACTCTGGATAACCCAAGAAGAAAGAGAAAAATTGTAAACAGGTGTTGGATAGCTTGGAAAATTATGAGAAGGCTGGAGAGTTAGGCTTGGGGAAATTAGCAAAGATAAAGGAAGTCCAGCAGTCTTGAGTCTGACCAAGGTCTACCAAGATCCTGTTGGAAAGAATACAGCTGTCTACACTGCTATCTGTGTCGGTGGACACTCACTACCACCACTACTGGTATTACCACCTCCAGGCAAGCGCCACAACCAACAAAACTCTCTCAACTCTGCTCCCTCATCCTCTGTGAACAATAACCAGTCTCTGTGTCTTTGTGTGACTTTCCCAGGATTCACAGTTCCAGGCTGGGCAAAATCTCTATCTTCCTCCCTAATTGTCTGAGATACTCTTACAGGCAAGGATTTTGCCTTATATATACATAAACTCACACAATCCCTGAATCAGTTCGATCAACACACCTTAGGTGGCATTATGCTAGCAAGAATGTGAAACCATGTCTTGCTTTCCAGCCTTCAGAGTGATGATCCAACCACTGAAGTTGTCCAGCCAGCCAGGCTCAATCACTTTAAAATTTGCCCCCAGCTCAGCGAAGTGCCCTGAGCCAAGCATAAAAGGAACATGTGTAAGTATTTCTCCCAGTTCTACCTCTTTGAGTGGAGTTCTTCACTCTGTGAAGTGGAACTTCTTTCTGTGGTCCTAAGCTTTCCACACTGAAATTTCAAAGACATGTCCCTTGAGCCTGTATTATCTTTCTTTTCTTTTTTTAAAAAAATTTATCAATTTATTTATTTTTGGCTGCATTGCCTCTTCGTTGCTGTGCAGGGGCTTTCTCTAGTTGCGGCGAGTCGGGGTTACTGTTCGTTGCGGTGCGTGGGCTTCCCACTGCGGTGGCTTCTCTTGTTGCGGAGCACGGGCTCTAGGCCTGCGGGCTTCAGTAGTTGTGGCTCACGGGCTCTAGAGCGCAGGCTCAGCAGTTGTGGCGCATGGGCTTAGCTGCTCCGCACCATGTGGGATCTTCCCGGACCAGGGCTCGAACCCGTGTCCCCTGCATTGGCAGGCGGATTCCTAACCACTGCACCACCAGTGAAGCCCGCATCTGTATTTTCTGAGTCCTGTTTGTGGAGCTGTGCCAAGCTCACTGAAGATTGCAGTGTAGCACTGACCCAGAGGCCAGACTAAATGATGTGGCATTCTCCAAAGGGCTGTGCAAGGGACTGGGACTTGGTAAAGCCCTTTTTCATCCAATCTTCTCCATGGGACATAGGTTGAAATTACATTTCTTCTCAACTTTTATTCTCTTCCCAACTTCTCTCTTTGTTCACCATAAATTACCAAAAAGTCACTAAGGAAATGGCCTATGGGCTGTCTAGTGCTAGTGAAGACTTTCTGTAAAAAGTCATCCGTGCTCCTCTCTTCCTGAAGGAACCCACTGAACTGGAAAGAAGAGTTTCCATAGGAACTTTGAAACTCCAAAGGGCCACATCATTCCCAAACAACAACTGGAAAATTAGGTAACTCTGACATGTTTTTCCCTCACAAGAGATTGAGTCTTACTCAGCTGCAAAGAGGATATGGACCTGATTAGAAAATTAGCTGGAAAAGAGGTCTTTTACTAAAAATTGAGTCATTATAGAAATCATTTCTACATTCAAAATTTAGTTGGCATACTGATTTGATATATGACATTACACTTCGGCTATTTCAAATACAAATGTAAAAGTGCCAATAAAACAGGAGAAGGAAAGGATTTTACTCTAAGTTACAGACTCAGGAAGTCAGGAATACCTTGGCCTCATTAATAATCTCCATATTGATTCACCTTCTACAAAAGAGAAACTGCTCTTCTCTGGGAACGCAGCATTTATTCCCTTCAACACCTTGAGCAAAAAAATTCCAAGCAGATGTTTCTCATATAAAGCGCTGGTTGGGGAAGATTTGCGTTAACATTTTAATCGTTCAACATTTTTCACAATGTTTTACATTTCCACAGTATTAAACGGATTGAGTTTCCCTCCATGGAAGAGAGGACATTGAGTCACATGTTTGGAATCACATCGAGGATAGAATGGGATGTGCTCCACTCTAAGAGCCAAGTCGCCGACTTTGCTGGTGAACACCCTCCTCAGCTACCTTTCCAAGTCGGCACAGCAGGGTAGAGCAGACAGAGGAGTATTAGGTGTGCTTCATATGAGCTGAAGAGCAGCCGAACAGCACGCTTCCAGGGTACACTCTCGCAGGCGGGCGCTCTGACAGACGCGATTTCCCCACTTGCAAAACTCAAAATTTTTTCAGTGGCATAGCATCACTCCCATAAAACACTGGTATTTTATTCACCTCTTTCTGAAATACCATACTTTGATTTTGCAGGCATCTCTAAATCACATCAATTCACAAAAGATCAATTTCTTGCTGCTATAGTCAAATCAGATGTTACATGCACATACACACACACACCATGGTTTTTTTCTTTCTTGTGCCAGTTAGTCATAGATTAGAAATTTGTAGTCTGAATCACAAAGCTCCCTAAGGCAGGGGACAGCACTAATAAATACAGGGTATGTATCCAGGTGCCCTTGTCCTATCCAGGCTTAGGCTGCTTCCCTCCACCCTACCTCCCAGCTCACAGCTCCAACTGTCTTTTCTCCAGGGAATTTTGCCTTTGTTACAGGAAACCTTGTGTATCTCATCTTCGGAATTATTATTTGTCATAGTTTACACAAGTGTGAGGGTGCTGATATCATCAAAACATATTTCAAATATAACTATCTTTTTATTTCAGCAATTTCTTTTTTCTTTTAAAATTTTTATTTATTTTTTATTTCTTGGCTATGAGGCACGTGGGATCTTAGTTTCCTGACCAGGGATCAAACCCTTGTCCCCTGCATTGGCAGCATGGAGTCTTAACCACTGGACCACCAGGGAAGTCTTTTATATTTCCTGTAAAATCTTAGAACAGAAGGGAACTCAGGGATGTTGCAGTTCAACCAGCTCATTTTACATGTGGGGAAACTGAGACTACAGTAAACATAAGTCAGTACACATAGATCCCAGGTCTCGTGCTATGGGTTGTGTGCTCTTTCCTCTGCTTCAGGGGTAAGCAACTTTCTTTAAAGGACCAGATAGCAAATAGTTTAGACTTTGTGAGCCATATACAATACCTGTCCACCTTTTAAAATAACATTTAAAATTATGAAAACTATTCTTAGTTTTAGGGTCTTACAAAACCAGACAGCAGACTGGATTTGGTTCAGGGGCTATAGTTTGCCAAGTCTTATTCTATTTCATAAGATACACACCAGTCATCAAAAATTAAGGGAATGTTTTCATGCTCACAGGCCTGTGGAGTGGTTGGGGTCCTTTGCTCCACATGACTCATTTTGGGGTCCCAAGCAGAGGGGCAGTGACCACTTGGGACAAGTTCTAATGGGTCATAAGATCCCAAAGGGGTGACAAAAAACATGCAATCCCTGTTAAACTGCCTTAACTGCAAGCTTAGACTCAGCATTGCCAAACTGTGGCCTTACTCACATTGCACATGGCCAAGTCCTACATCAACAGAGCAGGAAAGAATATTTATCTTTTGAAGTTGGTGAGACAGGGAGTGACTCTCTGTGGAATGTTAATGGATGGGATTCTCAGAAGATGGTGGTGGTGATGACATAGTTTTTAATCTCCCTGAATCCCCCCCATAAAAACAGACACATCAACTAAGATGGCAAATCAAAGACGCGCAGATAAGGTACCCCCTGTATCCCCAAATGCAAGCAACAGCAGCCATCAGACTTACATAATTTAAGCATCTTTGTGGAATGAAGCAGAAGTAGGGCAATAAAGCTTCTGATGGCTTCAAGAAAAGGAGAAACTCAAAATATCAAACAGCTACTCATTGAAAAGTACTACAGACTAACGCCAGAGCATCACCATAACTGGGAAGAGTTTTGTAAGATCCAATTCATGGATACATGAAAGAAGCCTAAGATGAGGGCTTCCCTGGTGGTGCAGTGGTTGAGAGTCCACCTGCCGATGCAGGGGACATGGGTTCGTGCCCCAGTCTGGGAGGATCCCACATGCCACGGAGCGGCTGGGCCCATGAGCCATGGCCGCTGAGCCTGCGCGTCCGGAGCCTGTGCTCTGCAATGGGGAGAGGCCACAACAGTGAGAGGCCCGCGTGCCGCAAAAAAAAAAAGAAGAAGCCTAAGATGAGGTCTACAGCTTCTGGAGCAACCTGGCCCCCATAAACTCTTAAAACTAGTCCCTTTCCTGGGAAAAACTCCTTATTGATGAAAATTTCTGGGAGTAGAACCCAACTTGGGGCTGGACAGGGATAACTGGGGCTAGGAAAAAGAAGGTCCAGATAAAATTGGGGAGCAGAAGAGAGAGGGATCTCAAAAAGAACAAGATCTCTTTTTAAAAAAAAAATTCATCTGTATAACTAATAGAAGCAGTTATAATTTCAACTCTAGTGCTGCTTTCTGGGAGGAAACACCTTGTATTCATTTCCTTGGGCTGCCGTAATACATTAACACAAACTTAGTGGCTTAAACCAATAGAAATTTACTCCCTCATTGTTCTGGAAGCTAGAAGCCTGAAATCAAGGGTCAGCAGTGCTAGGCTCCCTCCTCAGGCTCTAAGGAAGCAACCTTCCTCACCCTTTCCTAGCTCCTGGTGGTTCCCAGAACTCCTTAGCAGTCCTTAGCTGTAGGAACATAACTTCAATAGCTGTAGCAGCATAACCTCAATCTCTCCTCATTCATCTTCATCAATCTCTCCTCATTCATCTTCACATGGCTTTCTTCTCTCTTACTGTCTCCTCTGTGTCTGTGTCTCTCTGTGTCCTGTCTTCTTATAAGGACACCAGTCACTGGATTTAGGGTCCAATCACCTCATCTTAACTCAACTACATCTGCAAAGACCTATTTCCACATAAGGTCACATTCAAGTACCAGTGGTTATAACTTGGATATATATTTTGGGGAGACACGAGTCAGCCCCCTATACACTTGATTGTGTTTCCCCTTGTTTTTCTCTCTGGATCTTCTTTATCTCTTACCTTCTGAGGCTTCAGTAGAACTGGGTACAGAGAGTATTTATTGTTGAATGAGGCCTTAGACAGTGAAGAAAATTCCCTTAGGAGCCTACTCCCAAGGTAACTCCTTTTATAAAATGTTTTGTGCACACACTTCGTGGACCAGAGCCTGGAATGCTACTGCCCCCTTAGTAGGAGAAAATGTTTATGATTCTAGCTATGCAAAACTTTCTTAGATTATAAAAAACACAACGATAGAAAAACTTGATAAATTACAGTTCATCAGAATAAAAAATTTAAGCTCATCAAAAGACAGTAAGAAAATGAAGAAAAAGCCACAGGCTGGAAGAAAATATTTGTGATACGTATATCTGACAAACTACTCCTATCCAGAATACAAATCAACAACACTGGAATACCATCCAATTAAAGATGGGCAAAAGACTTGAATAGGTACTTTAAAAAGGGAGCTATATATGAATGACCAAGTCTATCAGGAAAACTAAAAACACAAAGAGTTACCTCAAATGTGCTAGAGTGGCTAAAATTTTAAAAGGATGGGCCATATCAGTGTTGGTGAGGAAATCAAGCAACTGGAAATGTTCATTGGAACTGTCATAAAATAGTAGAATCACTCTGAGAAACTCTTTGGCTGTTTCTTATACAAAAGTTAGACATTCAGTTGCTATGACTCAGCAGTTCTACTCCTAGGTATCTACCCAAAAGAAATGAAACATGAGCACAAAAAGGACTTATACCAGAATGTTCTTAGCAGCTTTATTCATTATTCATAATAGCTCCAAACCGGAAAAAACAAAAACCAAGTCTCCACTTGGTTGCTAAGCTACTTAGCAATAAGCAATGAACAACTGATACAAGCAATGACCTGGATGAATCTGAACATCACGTTGAGTATAAGATGGCACAGAAAAGCATATCGTATGATTCTGTTTCTGTGAAGTCCAGCAACAGGGAAATGAAATCTGCTGATGGGGGTCAGCAGATGGGGAAGGGCATAGTGGGTGGTAAGCAACAGACTAGAACGGGGATCAAGGGAACTTTCTGCCATGATGAATATGTTAAGCATCTTGTTTTGGGTGGCATACAATCGTCAAAGCTCATCACACTGAACTTTTAAGACCTGTGCATTGCATTTTCGGTAAATTTTACCTTAATTAAAACATAAAGCACAAGCTTCTTCAGGTAGCTTGGAATGCCTGCTACCACCCAACTTTTATTTATCTCTCTGACTTCATCTTTTGTTTAAACTCTGGGCACAGATCCAGGTCTAATTCCAGACACTGAGATGTTTGCGCTACAAATGTTCATAGTTTGATCCTCAGAATAAATCCAAATTCTATTCTGCTCTCTCACTTCCTTCCTTCCTTTTTCTTTCATTGATTCATTCAATCAGTGCTATTCTAGGCATTGGATATACAGTGATGACAAACAAGCTAGAAAAGATCCTTGCTTTCCAGAAACACATAGTCTAGGTGGGGAAACAGATTAGAAACAAGTATAATACTTGGACACTGATGAGTGATATGAAATAAGCAAAGCAGTCTTATAGGATAACGAGTGACTAGTTGTCAGGGGAGTATTCGTTAAGGCAGGGGTCCCCAAGCCCTGGGCTGCTAGCGGTCCACAGCCTGTTAGGAACCAGGCCGCACAGCAGGAGGTGGGCAGTGGGCGAGCTAAAGAAGCTTCCTCTGCCACTCCCCACCGCTCTCCACCGCTCCCCATCGCTCCCATTACTGCCTGAACCATCCCCCCAACCCTTCCGGTCTGTGGAAAAATTGTCTTCCAAGAAACCGGTCCCTGGTGCCGAAAAGGTTGAGGACCACTGAGTTAAGGAGTTTAGGGAGGACATTCGGAGGAGGAGAACTTAGAGCCGATGTTGATCAGGGGTTGCCAATGCAGGAACCTAGGGGAAGAGTATTTCTAGAAGAGGAAATAGGAAGGGTGCAGGTCCCAGGAAAGGAATCATCTTTGAGTGTGTGAGGAAAGCACGTGGGAAGTAGGAAGCCACAGGCCTGCAGCAGAGGGAACCACGGGAGCCAACCGGGTAAGTTAACGTTGGGAGAGGGAGGCGGAGGCCAAATTATGCACGAGTTTGGACCTCATCCATTCATTACCGGTTTTAAGCAGAGAAGTACCATGACCTGCTTTCTGTTTTAAGTGGTTATTTTAAGAGGAAGCAATTAGTTTCGTAAGAGGCTCTTGTGGAAATCCAGGGGAGAGATGTTGAAGGTTTGAGCCAGGAACAGAGATGGAGCTTGTGCACAGAGTAACCAAACTGAGAGAATCTTGGTCACATCTACACTAAGGCTATTCTCAATCCTTGGACACTCTAATTCCAGACCTACTCTGACCACTTCCTTACTTCCTCTGAAATTCCCCACTGTCTCAGTTAACTAGGGTATGTCTTACTCCCCTGGGGCTGCTGTAACAGAATACCATAGAGTGGCTGGCTTATAAACAACAAACACTTATTTCTCACAGTCTGGAGCCTGGGAGATCTAAGATCAAGGCCACACCAGATCTGGTGTCTGGGGAAAGTCTGCTTTCTAGTTCACAGATGGCTGTCTTCTCACTGTGTTCTCACGTGCTGGAAAAGTCAAGGGAACTCTCTGAGGTCTCTCTTATCACCTTTGTCCCCTTTATAAGGGTTCTACTCTCATGACCTAATCACTTCCCAAAGGTCCCACTTCCAAATACCATCACAATGGGGACTAGGATTTAACATATGAATTTTGGGGAGACGCAGCAGTCTACAGCAGGTCACAATGGCACTATGTAACCAACTATGCAAAAACACAGTGACTTAAAACAGCAGTCACCTATTCTCACTAATCCGTGGGGCATCTGGGGATTGGCTCCTACAGGCTGAGCCTCCTGGGCATCTGTGGCTCGGGATGGGGAGGGCTGGCTGATCCAGCTGAGCTCAGGTGGAGTGGCTTGGCTCTGCTCCCAGGACTCTCACTTTCCTCCTGGGACCAGCAGGCTAGACCAGGAACGTCCTTCTCATGTCTATGGCAGAAGTGTCCTAGTCCAAGTACAATCATGCAGACACTTTAATAAAGCTTCGTCTTGTGTCATGTATGCTAACATCCTATTGGCCAAAGTAAGGCCTGAAAGCCTAAACCGGGAATCAAGGAGCCAAGAATATCTTCTGCCACTTTATGGAAGAAACTAGAGTCACATGGCAAAGGGCATGCATATAGGGCAGAGTGAAGGTGTCCCCCGAATGCAATCTGCCACACTTATTATCAGGTTCCTGCCTTTGGCCACAGAGTGATTGGTCAAATACAGTGGCTCTTTCATCCTTGTTTCTATGGGGACAGCTCAAGGCATGAGTCTTATTAAGGATGGGTTTGAAGCAACCATTGCTACTCAGTTAGGAAGTTGTTGTTGCTGCTGCTGCAAACTGCCTCTCTGTCCCCAAGGAAATGTTCTAAATGTGGTAGTTTATTAATAATAAAGAAGATGGTCCCTGTGACAAGAAAAAAGAATGTAGCATTCAGTAGTCAAAATAAGTGGACTTCCTTGAGAAGGCTGCACTGCACACAAATACAAACTAGGAATATGAATGGGGCTTCCTGAAACGACTCTATAAAGTTAATGTTTTAAACAATGTTTCAACTTCAGATCTTGAACACTGATGAACCACCGTGTCTATGAGCTAAATGACAACTTCAGCTCATCTGTCCCCAAGTAGGCGAGACTAAAGCTTCAGACTGAGGTTCCATCAATTGCCCAACAGTGACAAAGGGCCTCAGCCTTTTCACCTGGCAGATGATCTCCATCAAGGCGAAGAGAAGCCAACTCCAGGTGAGTCTGAGACTGACAATGAGAGGGTATTTGGGACACTGCCTGAATAAGTAGGAAGAAGTGAAGAAAGTCGGTTCTCTGAGGAATGAGCTGTTCCAGCTCTTTGTTTTGATAGCAGAGTTATGCATAAAATATGTGTAAAATGGGTGCAACATAAACAAATCTTCATAGTGACTCTGAGCTCACCAAGCGTGAGCACTTGGTTGAAGCGGCCAAACGGCATATGCATCTTCTGCAGGACTTAACCAACTGGAGGAAGAATCCTTGCAACTGTGGTCTTTGTGTGTGCGTGAGTATGTTTATGTGCATGTTTCACATGCGTTCCGCAAACATTTGCTATATACGTGTTCTTTAGAAGACATTATGCACGAGCTGGAACAGGAAAGAAAGAAAAAAAGGACTGATTCTGCTCTCATGGGCTCCTTTTCCTCCAAGTGAGGAAGAAAAATGTGTAAACAGCTCATTTAGATGCTAGGGACTATACTGTGCTATGTTCGTTCATCTGTGTGCACCTCTGTGTTCATCTGAGCAGGATCCTGCCTTATAAACATGCTTGTGACTCCTCTTATTTCCAAAGCCACCCTGGAAACCCAATAAGTAAACTTTAATGGGTGTCCCAGGGGTCATCAGTGGAAAAGCCACAATTCTTGTTTTGGCTTGAAAGCTCATGAGAGGTCAAGGTGGGGAAGATTCTCCAGGCTCCCCCTACTTATCTTGCCTTCTTTCCGGAGGAAGGACAGAACTCCAGATGATGAGGAGGGCAAAGGGAATGGAGAAAAGACCAAGAATTTAAAGGAATGAAGGAGCTTCATGCTCTCCCAGCAAATAGGCTCCTTAAATTCATCTAGCCATACAGAAGCATATCAGGTCAATGTTTGGAGTGGAGAACCTGTAAGGATCCAGATGTAGACTGTGACCTAACAGTTCTGGGCAAAGTTTCAACTTTCCTAGTCACTGCAACGTAGCGCTAAGAACAGCGTTCTTCTCAGTAAAGAGTGAAGACTCTACTTGTGCCAAGGTACTCATGCCCTTCTCCCAGGGACTGAGATGTTTTCATTTTTCTGTTCCCTGCCCCCAGCGACAATGGGTTGCCATCAGTGCCCTTTACCAGTGCCTTGAAGAAGTTTTTCTTGTTCTACTCTGATGCAGATTAAGACTTTCGTTACTTAGAGAAGGTGAGGTAGACAGGTCTGGGTGGAGTTTGAACAGTGGCTGCTGTTCCCTCCCTCAGCCAAAACCATGCGGGAGGAACCCTCAGGATCCCACACCCCACATTTCCCCTATGAGTGCCTGCTGGAATTCTTGGAGAAAATCCTGCAACCTGGGGTAAACTTTCCTGTATCTGCAGTTCCCAGGACGTCCCATTAGCAGTCTAGCCTATGGTAACACATTTTAGTGATTTGTAAGCAATTTCTAACTGAATTTTCTTACCCTTTTTTTTTTTTTGCGATACGCAGGACTCTCACTGTCGTGGCCTCTCCCGTTGCGGAGCACAGGCTCTGGACGTGCAGGCTCAGCGGCCATGGCTCACGGGTCCAGCCGCTCCGCGGCATGTGGGATCTTCCCGGACCGGGGCACGAACCCGTGTCCCCTGCATCGGCAGGCGGACTCTCAAACAACTGCGCCACCAGGGAAGCCCCTTCTTACCCATTTTATGTGACATCAAGTGACATCTGCCCAGGTAAGCAAATGCTCAGATCTTATTTCTTCCTACAGACACCCATCTCTCTCCAGATTTCGGTTAGTTCTTTGCCCTGCTACGTTGTTTTTTGGTTTTGTTTGGTTTTGTTTTGTTTGATGGGTTTAAGAAAAGCAATTAATGTTCAATGTGTCTGGACTTTTTTCTTTTGTAAGGGTGGGAGCAATGCTCTTTCCAGCTCTACATCTCCAAGCTTAGTTGCTGGTATATTTGATCAGAGTTTTCCTTCAATTTTTCCCTATCTGTGCCCAGGGATTTGGTTCAGTAGCAACTGATTCTCTGTTCCACGCTTCTCTTTTGCCAAAACTTCTGCTGGAATTTCTACCTGCCTCCCTTAAAGAGCTCACCCCATGTGATGGCAGAGTTTTGCAGGATGCTATATGCTGTGACTATATCATAGACATGGCTGGGTCAGAAAAGTAACGCATTACCAGACTTCTCTGAGCATCTGAAACCAGCTCTTAAAATGTCAAACGTCCCTGTGATGCCCTGCTGTTCCCATGAGGGAGGAGGAGGGCATAGAAGTCATGCTATTCTTTATCCATGTAAGTCAGTGAGGTACCTATTAAACACCTACTGTGTGCCTAGGGTGGTTTTAAGCTCTGTGGAGGGCTATGGAACATGACCCTTGTTCTTAAACTTTTGGACAAGAAAGGGCAATGATCCAGACCTCTAGTTACATGAGTTCAAGTGCTCATAATTTTCAGGTGCTGAGGGTCCCTAAAATTGTCAAGCTTATAATTAGGAAAACTCTCAGTCCCACAAATATAGTCCAAGCCCGAGCCTCAGTATTCACCAGCAGTAGACAGGCTGCCCCTCATTTGCTTCTGATCTATCCCCTGATTTCCCAGTTACTGATCCTATTGTACAGCAATGACTACGTGGCTTTTAGACACAACTTTGCCCCTTAATTCTGTCTCTTTCTTCCAAGACAGAAACTAATACCTGCACTTTTCCAGTGATGATCTCTGATCTCAATGATTCCAATGATAATCCAGTTTCATTTTTGCTCTAATCTCTGTGTCTCTTTTTCATGCTTTTTCTAGTCACATCATCCCAGTGTAGCTGGCTGTCACAATGTAGCCTTCTATCATCTCTCAGTGATACACGGTTGGTTGGCACCACTAAAGCCCGATCACTCCTTTTCTTGCATCCCTCTCCCCCAGGTCAGTCACAGAGTAGCATCTGAAGGGCTGGGAAGAAGAGCAAGTGGAAGTGGTGGGATGAGCCACAGGCATTGGTGACACAGAAGTGAAATACTACTGTTGAGGGATAGGAAAGACAGTCTCGGGACCTGGGCTCTTAGGCTGATACTCTATTATATGAAAACAAAGCCAGAAAATGAAGAGAAACAGGCAGTTAGAGGCATGAGATTTGGAGTCCTACCAATGTGGGGACCAATCCAGGCTCCACAGGTGAGTCTATTGAGTGACCTGGAGCACAAGTCTCAACACCTCCGCTTCTCAGCCTCATAGACTCACATGAGGATTACATATGCTGTATGCAAAGCACCTGGCACATCATCTGGACCATGAAACATACTCAGTAAATTCAAACGGCTGCTGTAATTATAGCTGATACTGTAAGTGGACCTTGGCCACAAAAGACCAGGAAGAAGCCCAGTTTCCCAACACAGTGAAGATACAGTTGGAGAAATAAGGAAAACACGATTAGATTCCTGCCCAGCTGAGTGTTAAATAGAGACTCTGGCTCCAACTAGATGTAGCCAAGATGAGGCATTTCAATAACCTGGCTGTGTCTGTTTCTGGTCCATTTCCCTCTGTCAAGGCAGAAGGAAGGGGAGACACTACCGTTCCCTGAAACTTCCTATACACCAGCCACCATTGCTAGTTAACTTTAATTTTCATTTCTCTTAGTTTATCAACTGCCTTTCACTCTACACGTCCCAACCTCCAGGGTAGCCAATGGAGGGATAGGAGCAGTGGTATCATAAACTCCTTTCCAAATACTCAGTCATACAAGCAGTCAACATTACTCCCTGAGCATGTATTCATGTGGGAACTCTGCTGTGTGCACGTAGACATTTCCCCTCCAAGGGTTCCTGTAAGTCAGCTTCCAGGACATTCCGCCTTAGGGCATTGCTATTGTGGTCACACACCAGCACAATAAATAATCTGAACAAGCTTCCTCAGGTACAATATTTATGGTTCAGTTTGAAGCAAAGAACAGTCAGAGGCAATGGGTAAAAACTAATTTACTGTAATGTCACCGTGGATATATAGCAAATAGCTGTAAACAAGTATGTACAATATAATTAAAAATATGATAACATTATAAAATAGGATGATGGCTAGTTAGAGAGGAAGATCTATCAAGTAGGAATATGTGTATATCACTTGAAATATTGCCTCAATTACTTGAAGTCATCAGCTCAGGCTCCTCATCTCAAAAAACAATCCCAGGGGCTTCCCTGGTGGCGCAGTGGTTGAGAGTCTGCCTACCGATGCAGGGGACGCGGGTTCGTGCCCCGGTCCGGGAAGATCCCACATGCCGCGGAGCGGCTGGACCCGTGAGCCATGGCCGCTGAGCCTGCAAATCCGGAGCCTGTGCTCCGCAACGGGAGAGGCCACAACAGTGAGAGGCCCACGTACCGCAAAAAAAAAAAAAAAAAAAATCCTTACAAATGCCGACTTCAAATGACAAACGCTGTTTATTTCTACACTTGGTTTCCTTTCATTCCATCTGTCCACAGAAATTTCCCTTCAGAGTCTGTTGAACAAATTGCTGCAAGACAAGGATAATACTCAAGTTCTTGAACTCTACCCTGTCTCATTCCTGACTCCTCAATGGATCTTAGCATAAGAGTTGAGTTAGAGAAAGCATCCTTAAATCTCTCAGTGTAAGACATCCAAGAATGCTCACGCACGAAAGCAAGGGGGAAAAACTAAAAGCAAATGCAATGGTTCATTAATAACACAATTAACTTACCTATACCATTCCAAACAGGTGGACCAATTCTCTGGTTGCAAATGAGCTCAGACACCAGGTAGTGTGAAAACCTGTGGCTTCCTAGGGATCCCACAAGAGAAAGTGGATCCCTGCTGGCTGTGCTGTGTATTTCCAGCCCTTTCACCCTTCTCAGTAAGGCTGTGTCAACCTTTACAAAACCGACCCTAAGTTATTTTTTAAAAAGAAACTCAAAATTTATCTCTAGTTCTGCATCATTCTCCTCAAGCTACTTCTCATGCTTGACGTCTGGTTCCTTCCAGCTACAGAACTCTCTCTTTTCCCATTTCCATCCTGGCCTCGATACTTAGCACTTCGCTCACTTTTCCTTGCTATGATCAGGATTCTTATCACTCACTATCTGAAGCAGCTTGAGGAACAACTCCTACCTGAATCATTCAACATCTAGAACTCTCTATTATTCATTTCTCTCATGTGCAATTTCCCAAAAGGTTTGCCTTGTCCTGGTCCACAAGTAAAGACCAAGTGTCCACTGCCTACTTGGTTTGTGTAGTTTCTGAGGTTTCCTGTATTACGCCCTGGTCCACCTAGAGCCAACCCAATGTCCTGTTAGTGTCCTTACTATATGCAGATTCTGAATTAATACAATAAGTATTTTCACTCTCCTCACCATGACCTATCTGGACATTTTTTTCTCTTTCCTTTTACTCAATTAAATGTTACCCACACCCCATGTTCTGATTCAAATTTACCACTTCTTTGAAGCTCCCCTCACTTTTCTCTCCTTAACTAAGCTCTTGTTTTAATTGTCTTAAGTAGCAACAAAATCATAATTGATAATTGCTTTATATCTTCACACAAGATTTGGAATTCCTTGAGAAGAGGGATTACACCTTATTAACGTTTATCCCTCTTAGTGATGTTAAAAAACAAGACAACAGACCCCAAATGGAGTCACTTATGGTAAGCCCCACATCACCAAACTGAGACTTATAGTTTCAGATCTCCCAGACCAGTCTGTCAGGAATTACCTAATCAGCATTAGTTAGGTCATCTGCCTGATGGACCCCTGCATCCCCTAAAGGAAAGTAACTTTGCAATAACCAACCTGCTTCTTTGCCCAGTATAACTTCCTTGTTTCTGCTCCCTTCTGGCTATTAAAGTCTCTTTTTGTACAGCTCCTTGGAATTCCTTGCTACCTGCTAGGCTGGATGCTGACTGATTCAAGTCAATTTTTCCTCAAATAAACTCTTAAAGTTTTTAATATGCCTTAGTTTATCTTTCCACAGTTCTGGTGTCAGAAGAGGGAATTGAAGGAATGGCTCCCAGGAGCAACAAGTAATCAGACAGATACACCGGTCCGAACCCCTGAGCTTGCTCCTTTCTCGCTGCCTCTGGAGGTCATGAGTAAGTCCCTCTCAGATTCTACCTCCACAGCTTTTGTGTTATGAACTTTCAGACTTTATTTGAGCATTTCTTTTTCTGGACTGGGTCCAGAAATCAACCTGAGCTGGAATAAGTCTAACTCTGAAACTGGACTGGGTCCAGGGTCAGACTGGGTCTGATTTAAGCTGCACTGGGTCTGGGTGAGGCCTCGGGTAAATAAAATTTTGTCTTAAGGCTGAACAAGGACTTTCCTGTGGCGCAGTAGTTAAGAATCCACCTGCCAATGCAGGGGACACAGGTTCGAGTCCTGGTCCTGGAAGATCCCACATGCCCTGGAGCAACTAAGCCCGTGCACCACAACTACTGAGCCTGTGCTCTAGAGCCCATGAGCCACAACTACTGAGCCCGTGTGCCATAACTCCTAAAGCCTGCGTGTCTAGAGCCCGTGCTCCACAACAAGAGAAGCCACCGCAATGAGAAGCCCACGCACTGCAACGAAGAGTAGCCCCTGCTCGCCACAACTAGAGAAAGCCCGCGCACAGCAATGAAGACCCAACGCAGCCAAAAATAAATAAATTAAAAAAAAAAAAAAAAAGGCTGAACAAGCATGCTAACCTTACCAAAGATAATTCTGAATTACAGTGGCCACAGTGGAGACCTTTTAAACTTAATAAGCTTATCCATTTATGAGATGTCCTAGAGAGAAAAGGGTCTCAGCTAAGCACTCATCATAAAGGGTAGAGGGAAACGTATTTTTCCTCCCGTACAGTTTCTGGTGACAACGATGGGACACCCCACTGGCTCCAGAGCCTGTAGAGGGAATTCTGTGAAAACTCACAGAACCCAGCAAAGGGTGAGAATTCTTACCAAAGTCAGCTCTCTTAAATCTCTAGCTGTAGTGACTGGTTCAGAGAGGAAGGTAAAATTTCACGTTGTCCCTTCCTTTCTAATTTCAGATTAGTAGGTCAAAAAAAGATGTTTTTTTCCTAAGAATTAGATCTTTGAATTATGACTTATGAATCTGCTTCTGGGTAGTCATTGGTTATTGATTCTTTCCCTCCCAGGGACAGATATCGCCTTCTTGTTGTCTTATTTTGTGTCTTAAAAACTTGGCTTGGCAAATGTCAAGTTGGGGGCCCTCCAAAATATGGCTGGACAGAAATGTGGGTTGTACTCCACTTGTGGCTAGGGTCTTACCACTGTTACTGGCTGTCAGAGAATTGTCTAAGTCTTTCTTTCTTTTGGTTATCTTTTGCGGGGGCTCTGGACCTTGGGAGGGTAATATCTTTGGCACCCACTTTGGGGACGCCTCTTGCATCCAAGGGATTTGTTCAGTACTGCCAGGAATATTTACCATTTGCCCCAGCTGAAATCTCACAAGATATCTGACTTTTTTAATAGTTCTCTGGTGAGAAGTTGGCCAGATTGGAAGCTGACATTGGGAGCCTGATAGAAACTTTTTTTAAAGCCTTCTTCCCTAAGCTAAAATGAAACTCTGTACCCAGAAAGAAAGAGAAACATTTTGAAAGAAAAGCATTCCAAGACACATAGCTCTAAATCTAGAACACAGGAATCTTCTGATTTTCATCTTAGATGAAGATATTCTCCCTGGTCTAAAGGAGCAAGCTGAAGATAATATGGTCGGACGGGTATGCCACTCGGTATCACTCAGGTTACAATCCAATTCTTTGAGGAAGTGAAAACAACTATACTTGTCCTATAGATTTAGTCTTTACAAGAACAGAAATGAGGATCCAGGAACAGTTTAAATCCCACTTACCCTTTTTGCTAATCCCAAAACCTCCCCTACCTAGTCTTCTCAAAAGGTTTGTAGATATTGTGAAAGATCTGGACTTTGGGAACGAAATTTCTTCTTCGTGGAACTTGCATTCTTTCTGAAAATTAGGCCTGCAAAACATCTGAGAAGTCTCTTCCACAAATATTAGTGAAGAGCTTGAGCCATCTGCCATCTGAGCAGATACACTTATTCCATCTGCCAGAAACACAACTCGGATCCCAGTGTTCTTTTATAAACTAGTGAGTCTTACATGATCATACCTATCTCATGGCTAAAATTTTAAAATGAAAGCTATAATACCTCTGTTTGCATCTGTCTGTATGTTTATGTATATTTTTGTATGTATATTATAAATGTGTGACATTTTTCTATGTCCAGATGGCATTGCCAAAATTAATTTGTAAGAGAGCTCTAGTTAATTGGCTTAAAGAAAAATAATTGCTTATCGAAGTCATTGTTCTCTCAGAAAATAGAAACTAACCCAAATGTTTTTCAAATTTACACGATCAAGGATAATCTTCAGTAAATAAAAGCTAGTGTAAGTTTGTTGGTTTAATTAAAATAGGCATGTCTTCAAGGCTTTCAGCATTAAATTTAGTGCAGACATGCAACTTTTATTCTACTGGAATTTACTAGTCAAATAACTTATCTCTGTTACAAAATTTGTCAGCAAGAAAAATAACTTTTAAAACAATGGTTAGATGTTTAATGTCTTGTGAAATATTCATGGGTAATCTAAACATGATTGCTTTTAACAAGTAAATTAAACAGATGTAAGAAGAATAAAAGTTTATAAATAAACTTTTGAACAGTGATGAGGTTTTATAAAGTACAGTTTTTAGGGTCCTTTGGTAACTTGAAACCTTAGAGTTTTGCTGACTTAAGTTAAATGGTGGAAATTAATTGACTATCTAGGTCATTTCCAATTAAAGTAAAATACTGAAACATTAACTAATCAACATATGGCTCCCTATCACAGAATAAACTAAAGATTGGGTCTCTCGGGCTTCCCTGGTGGCGCAGTGGTTGAGAGTCCGCCTGCCGATGCAGGGGACGCAGGTTCGTGTCCTGGTCCGGGAGGATCCCACGTGCCACGGAGCGGCTGGGCCCGTGAGCCATGGCCGCTGAACCTGCACGTCCTGAGCCTGTGCTCCGCGGCGGAAGAGGCCGCAGCGGTGAGAGAGGCCCACGTACCGCAAAAAAAAAAAAAAAGATTGGGTCTCTCAGTAAATATATTTTGTGCCACATTGAAAAATTTACTATAAGGAAGAATGTACTTCTAGAAATTATAAATAAATCTATAAATTTGTCAGTCCACAGATGCTAGTGTAATAGTTCTTAGTTTTCACTAGGAATTAAGCATTCTAAGGGTTAAGAATTCTAATCATTATGTGTAATTTAAAACTACTTAGAAATAATAAGGGTGAAAAGAAACAACTGTATGAAAAGTAGGCAAGAAAAGTAAGATGATTGATTATTCCAGAATGAGAGAGAGGGAAAAAAATAGAACAAAACCTGCATGAATGTTAAAACGTTGTAGAAGGTTTGTGAAAAAGGAATCGTGGGAAAGAAATTTTATGTGTGGTCAAACTGGCTAAGATTGGAATGGATTTATTTAAATTTTTTTAAAGTGAGTTTTAATATCAAAGGTGCACTGATGCAAAACTAGAATTTTTTTTTTTCTGTTAAAAGGATGAAAGTTTTTTTTAAGGTATTGTTCTGTTCCTGTTAAGAGATTTTGAAAGATTTTTCTTTAACTTTTAAGTAATCTGTTTAGAAAGCAAAGATTTTGTGTTTTACTTTGCTTCATGTTGTCTTCATCAAGTCTTTGATTACTTAAGAAAACTGAATCTTCTCAATATTAAAAGAGCTAAGTTTTGCTCACAACTATGTAACCTTCTGTATTTGTCTTTAAAATCTTTTATTGTCACTTTGGTTAAATAGCTAATGAAGTATTGTTTCATGATGATCTGTGATCCTTTTTAATCAAGTGTCCAAAGCCTTTTGATATTTTTGACAAACGTCCCAAAATAAAATTCTAAATTAAGTCTTTTTTTTTTTTTTGCGGTACGCGGGCCTCTCACTGTTGCGGCCTCTCCTGTTGTGGAGCAGGCTCCGGACGCGCAGGCTCAGCAGCCATGGCTCACGGACTCAGCCGCCCCGTGGCATGCGGGATCTTCCCGGACCGGGGCACGAACCCGTGTCCCCTGCATCGGCAGGCGGACTCTCAACCAGTGCGCCACCAGGGAAGCCCTAAATTTTGGCCTCAAACTAATTTGGGGATTTTACAGAGGGCCCATGGAACATCTCAAAAAAATTGTTTTCTCTCTTTATAAAAAGAGAGATGTTAAACTAACTGGGCTTATTCGGTATGTTAAATTACATGGGAAGCATTTTCAAATAAGAAGTAATAATTATGCTGTCTTTGTATGGATACGTGGTATTCATGTATGTTCCAGAAATTGTATAAAGTTCTGATTGTCCTGGTTTAGCATTTTCAGTTATAATTCTAGTTATTATCTTGAAATGCTGTATGTCACAGAAATAAGCAAATTTCCTTGTCAATTGCATTATAATGAATTATCGTCAGATCTTTAACCATGGCCATTTTTATGTGCTTTGTTTTAGAGATATTGTTTCATTCTGCTTTTGTATCCTCAAGGAGACTCACGAAAAGAACTCTGACAAGTACAGGTTTCTGATAACTTTCAGATCATAAAACTGAACTGGGTAAGAATTCTCAGAACTGGTGGAAAAAGCAGATTCAAGCAGAACAGGAATTAATTACACAGAACTGAATGAACTGATGAGGACGGTTATCATCTGTATGACTTTTTGTTTGAAAAATTGCTGGTTCTTTAAGATTTCGTTTTCCCAGATTTAAGGAAACTTTTCCTCTTAATCTATCTATGACTTGAAAGCAATTTGGTAAAGTATATCTTTTGGAGCTAAGATAAAACAATTACTTTTCCCCCCTACCTGGACCCTCCAGAATTTGGAAACTTGGTGAGTATACTTATTTCAAGCAGTACAGTTATTTGCATAAATTCAACAAGAAACCGTTCTCGTAAAGGATACAAATGGAGGCTGGTTATATTACGAAGGCTTTGACCGGAATGTCATGTTTGAGAGAGATGTGCATAGACTCAGATGTGACCAGGCAGCTTTAAAGAGCTAAGTTTGTCTTTATGGAGCCAATAAATCCCCCTGGGAAAATCGTCTTGGTACAGGGTTCCTGGCAGCTTTGCCAGCTGAGCAAGGAAAGTCACTTCCTGTCAGGCTCAATAACCTCAGGATATCTGGGGGACCTTGAGAAGAGAGGAATTCACCCAAACTACAGGTATGGCAGGCAGAATCATTATGAAATATTCCAGCAAAGCGGACTCAAAAAGAGCCTATATGGTCAGTCAGTATTCTTGCAGCACTTATGAAAACTGTCAGGTCACATTTAATGAAAACAAATTAGTTGTACTGTGATTATATTTGGTAAGAATAGGGGTGACTACAGGGAGAAAAATTACGTTTACACCTTTGTAGGTAGTAGATTCCAATCCTGTTATTTGTCCTTAAGGTTTTGTTATGTACCTGAAAACTGGACTGAATTCCAAATTCTTCTAGTTTCTTCAAATATCTGGCTACCACTCTCCAAACTAACATTTCCAATTTTCTCATGCCCTTTTGATTGGAATCACTAAGAACAAAGTCTGTCTTTGAACCTCCTTAGTAGGCATTATACCAGGTCCTCTTCACTACCTAGACAGCAGCCAAACTTCAGGGATTTGAACCTTGGGTCCCCAACTCCCTATTAAAAAGGACTCCTTCTTCAGACTCTTGGAACTGTACACCAGCTGGAGATCTAAAATGAAAATTGACTAGGGAGGTTTCTCCCAAGAAGCAGAGGACAGCTTGGGTAGGCAGCTCTCCCAAGATCACAGATCAAGATCTTCATCTCTAATATGAAACCTTTATTCCATTGCCTTTTTGCTGCTGATTGCTTTTCTCTCTGTTAATGTATGGGAAGGGAGTGTTCCTTAACTCTGGCAACGATCCCTGAATCTGCTGCTAAAGCAACAACTGCCCAACAAAAATCCTTAGACTCTCTGACCAAAGTTTATATATGGTCAGTTGGCTTAAGAAAGTGACTCGTTCAATGGGGTCTTTCTTTGACTTATTTGATTTTGATTGGTTTGGTTCCTGGGGACCATAGCTACAAACTGCACTCCAGACATTAGGAATTATCCTTCTAGGAATAATCATAATAGTCTCCCTGGTGCTCTGTATTCTCCCAAAAGTTTTAAATGCACGTTTGCAGGCACTAATCACCAAGCAAATGATCCGTGTAAGGACAGAACATTGGAGCAAAGAGAATGACCAACTTAAAGAACATGAACACCACACAAAGATTCAGCAGTAACGGTGAGAACTCTGGAGTGGTAGCTGGGAGTGGCACTAATACCTTAAATTTTTATCAAGTCTCTCAGATAAGCTGAGAGTCTGATCAAAAGGAGGAAACTGTTAAAAACAAAAACAAGACAATAAGCCCATAATGGAGTCACTTATGCTAAGCCCTGTGTCACCAAACCGAGGCTTAACTTAATTACAGCTTTGGCTCTCCGAGAAATGGAATCTTAGGCTAGTCAAGCAGGAATCCCCTGGTCAGTACTACTTTGGTAATCTGCCTGATAAACCCTGTCCATCACCTAAAGGAAATTAACTTTCAGCAATCCACCTGTTTTTTTGCCCAGCATAACTTTCTTATTCCTGCTCCCTTCTGGCTATAAATTCTGTGTAGCCCCTCAGAGCTCCTTTCTATCTGCTAGATTGGATGCTGCCTAATTCAAATCAATTTTTGCTCAGAGAAACTCTTAAAATTTTTAATAACCCTCAGGTTATCTTTTAAGAGTGCCTAGTATAACTGTTGGCCCATAGTAGACACTCAATAAATTATTTTGACTAATTGAACCAGGAAGAATGCTTGGCAATTATAGGATGGATATTTGGGGCCATATAAAAAGAAATTTCTAGTAATAAATATTGGGCAAAAAAAAAAAGTATTAATCTGTCTGAATTAGGGTCTAGCCCAGGGCCCACCAAGAAAGGACATTCTATTAACTAACCCACAGCTTCGGACTGAGCTCTGAAGTGTTTATCACTGGATAAGAGACGAAATGAGAGGTATGGAAGTCAGACAGAATAGATAAAAAGAATAAGAGCTAACAGTGCATAATACATGCCAGGCACAGTCCAGGACACTTTACATATATTAGCTTATTTAATCTTCACAACAACCTTCTGAGGGTCATTACTCCAGTTTTTAGAAAAGGAAACAAACTCTGAGAGGTGAGGCAACTTGCCTAAGTTCATGTAGCCATTAAGTAGCTACGCTGTTTCTCAGCATAAATATAATTAGTGCCCTGGAGAAGAGAACTAAACAACATAACATCAAATGTATTTAAAGGAATAATTCAAGAAAAACGTTGAGAAACAAAAGATTTGAACTTATGTATTGAAAGTACACACTGTGTCCCTGGAAAAGCTTGATAGAGAATCAATATTACTAAGACAATAAAGTTACTAGGCTTGAAATATAAAGAAAGGAGGTAAAAGCAAAGCCGAGTTTTAAAAAAATACCGAATTTCTCTTATAAAAAGAGAGAAATCAACTGGCTTCCCATTACTCTATAGCAAGGTTCATCACTAGAAAACACTTGAGCAATATATTCTAACTTAAGAATTTCACATCCAACCTGTCACTCAAGTATAAAAACACAAACACTTTTGGTCCTACAAGAGCTTAGGTAATACATTCCCCATGAGCCTTTCTTGAATAAGCTACCGAAGAATAAACTTCAGCCAAGAAGAGAATAATGATGAGATGTTGGCAAAAACACTGGAATCGAATCCAATTTTCCACAGAATTAGGTATAAAACAACTGAAAATGTTATAAATGACAACTTAGAAATTATATAATTAGCCAAAATAAAAGCAAAAAGGAGAAATAAGTTGAAAGGTAATATTGGTACCCTGGTTTCCTCATGTTTTATGGTGGGGGATCAAAAGATGTTCTCTAAAACTGATCAATTAAGAATGCTTTAATTTAAAACAAACAATAACAAAGTCAGAAAAGAAAACAAATTACATAGCTGCCCTTTCAGGTTAGGCTAATAAAGTTTTTTCAGTCTTTTCCTGTTGGGATAAAGGAAGATGTATTTAGACGAAGTCCAAATGAAAAGAGGCTATATCTGCATATGTGATGCAGGAGATAAAAGAAGAGACAAGCTTGTACCATCTATTCCAGTGGAGTCCTGGGGATATTCTTACTGATTCTGGTTGAAAGTAGAGGGCAGAAATAGAAATTCCCTCATATTTAAAGCTATGGATGGGCTAGGTGAGGTGTAGGAGACAAGGCATAGGTCTCATATAAGGGACAAAAAAGAGATCGCAGATGACAAAGATGGAGGGGTAGCAACATAATGTATGGATGGGCGCTTTAGAGAAATTTAAATAGAATATGAGCTATTGAAATAGTTTTATACACAATTTAAGTACCAATTTAAAGTTTAAAAAAATTTGCACCACTGCTCAAAACTTCTCCTCCAGTGCAAAGAGCTACCTAATCACCTTCCAGCAACATCCTACCTATACTTCATGATTCAAGCGAATCCTGTCCCCACTAAGAAGCCTTGATCAGCTTGACTGCAAGGGAAATCTGCACTGCCTCTGTATGCTAGGGCTGTAATGCTGTCTCTATCCTGCCCAAACTCAAGGGGCCATTGATTTAAACCCTCTCTTGACAACATCTTCTAATCCCTTCACCCTATATTCACTCACTCCGAAAGCCAGCAAATGTTTTTGAACAAAGAGGTACAGATGTTGAGTATCTGCTACGGGGGATGAGAGAGGTAGCTGAACAGACATTGAGAAAGACGCGGAATGACATTCACACCTCGGCTGAGGTTGAAAGCAATACATTTTTAGACGTGACCAGGTGTGGTTCTGGGTAAAGAGGTCCACACTTGGATCTAATAGGCTTTAATCTCCTACCTTCCTGGTTTTGAATTCTAGCTCTATCGCTTCCTACAAGCTGCAGGTCACAAACTCAGCTGTGCACAAGACACAACGTTCCTTATTGCTATGTCTTCCCTGCTTCCCCAGAGCTGTGTCTATGCTGTGAGGGGCTTACTTGGTACCAAAGCATCAGCAGACAGCCAGGGCTGGGGGTGGGGCCTCTGCTCCTGGGTGATTCCACCTGTCCTCACTGGCATCCCAGTAAAGAGTTTTTGTTTCTACGTGGTTTTCTGTCTAATCCACAGGCAAGGCTGTGTCGGGCCAGTGTGCCTAAGCCCCCTTCTCCCAAGTCTACCCTGAGACATGGAACCTCAGAGTCCACCAAAGGTGACCCAGGTCCCTTTGCTTTCAGATGCCCTTGAACTGTACATGTTTTCTTCTTGCTGCCAAGGGCTCAGCTCGAGGGAGAGGAGGACAGAGATCGATGTCAAGGTCTCCACTTCCAGCGTCCACTCTTCCCTCCTCCCTCTTCTCTTCCCTCTTCCTGGGAATATGTTTGAGTCTTGGTTTGGAGGGGAGGGAGGGATGGATCATGAGGTGCTCATCATTCAATGCATCCGGCCCTCTCAGCCTAGGCTTTTGAGACTCAAAAGCTAGTAATTGATTGATACTCATTGTGCCATCCCTTCTCAGAGCAAGTAAGAATATTTTAGCTGACTGTGCGGTGGGGGAGGGGTCCCCAAGACCACTCCCAGGCTCAATTATTTGCAAGGAGCGCTGATAGGAACCTTCATAAAGTTGTACTCGTGGCTATGATGCGTTAGAATGAAAAATACATACAAAGTCAAAGGTGCGTGGGAAATCCCGTGCAAGCACCCAAGACTCCTTTCCCAGCGGAGCCACACAGGGTGTGCTTGATTCCCCCAACAAGGGGTTGTGAATACCCTTGTGAAGTGTCGCCTACCAGGGAAGCTCATTAGAGAGTCAGTGCCCAAGGATTTTGTTGGGGGCTGGTCACGCAGGCACCCTCTGCCTCGCAGGCACCAAAATCCAAGACTCCCAGAAGGAAAGCAGGTGTTCGGCAGAAACCACATTGTTCGTACAAATAGTTTAGACACAGTGAGGCCGCTCTTTTCAGTGAAAGTGGTGGGAACCTCCCAAAATCCGAGTTACCAGACAACGGCCAAGGGCCAACCTTGTAAGCAGGCTGAGAGGAAGACCAGGGGATAAGCCTGAGTTAATATTTCAGAGATTTGTTACTCCCAGTTTACGGAAAAGCAAATAGAAGCTAGGAGAAGTAGAGGAACTGTTAAAAACACACAACCAAAAAAGCAGTAAAGCTTATATGTAAAATTCCTAATTGTTCACCATTCCTGCCTCTATTTCCTGTCCCTCACCTTGTTTTTACCCTTATATCCCATCCTGCATCCACTTCGCTACTTGTTCTTTAATCATTCTTTCAAATCTCCTTCAACCTTTTTCTATAGAAAACTCACTGAATTACTTGGGTGTTCTTTCCGGCCCCCTTCACCACCCCCCTGAGCTCCTGGAAGGTAGTTATGTCCTCTTGCTCATCCTCATAACCTAAGTCAATGAGTAATAGCATCTGTGAAAGGAAAAGCATTTCAAGATCAGAAACACAGTACCTCTGAGAGCACTCAGAGCATACCTGAGTCGTCAACACAGAAGAGCATACCTGAATATCGTCAAGGCCGGGTGACAGCTGGTGATGCCACTTTCTCCACCTGACCTGGCGTTCCATTTAGTCCCTTCAAGCCCAGTCCATCTTCTCATACGTGGGGCTCAGCAAGACTGTCCATTAAGTCGTCCATTTATTTGAGAGGTCTGTCCTTAAGTGAGAGAAGCGCCCCAGATGTACGTGTACTGATCAACAGCTGGCTGAGTCCAGGACGGGCTAAGGAGAGGAGAACCAGAAGAAAAAAAAGCAAGAGTTGTAGTTTTTAAATTTTATTTATTTCTTTTTCTATTCTTTTTAAAATTCTTTTCCCATTTAGGTAATTACAGAATATTGAGCAGAGTTCCCTGTGCTATACAGTAGGTCCTTGTTGGGTATCTATTTTAAATATAGCAGTGTCCATCCCAAACTCCCTAACTATCCCTCTCCCCGACCCTACCCCCACAGTAACCATAAGTTCATTCTCTAAGTCTGTGAGTCTGTTTCTGTTTTGTAGATAAGTTCATTTGTATCCTATTTTTTTTAGATTCCGCAAATAAGTGATATCATATGATATTTGTCTTTCTCTGTCTGACTTACTTCACTTACTATGATAATCTCCAGGTCCATCCATGTTGCTGCAAATGGCATTATTTCATTCTTTTAAAAAAGGCAAGAGTTCTCAAAAGACTCCTATAAATCATGAGCTGCAAGTGATTGTTCCCCTGGCTTGACCTGGCGGCCCCTGCCCTCTGGCATCCTATGTTCACACCCTGAACTTCCAAGGGACCATCACCCATCTGGACACCTGAACCGGTGTCAGCACGTGAGTAACACACAGGGGCCCTGATTTCTCAGCGAAGAGAAACCAGGAGCAGAGGTTTACCTTCACAAACAGTAGGCAGTCGCACACGATGACAAGTGACCAGAGGAATAGGTAACCAGTAGATTTAAAGGCAACATCAGTAATATATGTAGTGTGCATCCAGGAGAGGGAGCAAATTGTTGGCTGGAGAATTTTCTTTCTAATTAAACAAGTAATGTATGCCTGCATTTAGTCCTATAAATGAAAGTGTATTCACCACACAGGCATGAATCCTGTTAGGCCCTCCTGTACATAAGCTGTATGGCTGGTCACCACTGATTGCTGTACTATTAGAGACTTGTATGTGGAGTGGCTTGATTGGAGCACGCCTGGCTCCTGAAAGGGCTCCCATGTGCTTTGCCTGAATGGTGGGCAATCAGCAGGGCTTCACATTGCCTGGCAATTCAATTGTAGGTTTGACTAGCTGCAGGTTGGGGGATGTAGAGGCACACCATCAAATGGAATGCTTTCTTTACTCGGGACAGAGAAAGGGAAAAGATGTCCGTGGTGTCAAGGAGGCCTCAAGAGCCTCTTACCTTGAGTGCAGAGCCTGCGTGCAGACCCACCTGGCAGGTACCTCCCCAGATCACTGAACGATGCCTTTCCAGTGGACTCAGAGACTATGGTCACTTTTACTTCGTATTATTCAGAAAAATCCCACCTGCAGCCTAAGCTGTCCCCTCCAGACATTTGTGTCTCTTCAGGAATCACAAATGGAGGTAGACCAGGGAAGTAAGCTAAGGTCACCCGGGCTTTCACGACCACACCTGTCCTTCCTGACCTGCAGACAGGCTCTGCAAGCTGCCTCTGACCACATCTTCTCCTTCCAACTCATTCACTACCTCTTTGCTCTTCCTCTGACATGGACTCTGGCTCTCCAACACTTACATTTCCTTCCATCCAAAACACGTGTGCTACCCCTGTGTTCACAGCAGCACTATTCACAATTGCCAAGACATGGAAGCAACCTAAGTGTCCATTGACAGATGAACGAATAAAGATGTGGTACATATATACAATGGAATACTACTCAGCCATAAAAAATGAAAGAATGCCATTTTTAGCAACATGGATGGATCTAGAGATTATCATACTAAGTGATATAAGTCAGAAAGACAAATACCATATGATATCACTTATATGTGGAATCTAAAATATGACACAAATGAGCTTCTCTATGGAACAGAAACCAACTCACAGACATAGAGAACAGACTTGTGGTTGTCAAGGGGGAGGGGAGGGATGCAGTGGGAGTTTGGGGTTAGCAGATGCAAACTATTATATATAGAATGGATAAACAACAAGGTCCTACTGTATAGCACAGGGAACTATGTTCAATATCCTGTGATAAACCATAGTGGAAAAGAATATTTTTAAAAAAGAATGTATATGTGTATATATATATATACATATATATATAATTGAATCACATTACTGTATAGCAGAAATTAACACAACATTGTAAATCAGCTATACTCCAATAAAAAAATAAATTAAAAACAAAAACGTGAGGTACGCCAAGGGCCACACATATGAAATAATCAGAATACACAAATGCATAGTGCCTCAGTCAGCTCAGCCTACTATAACAGAATACCATAGACTTGGTGGCTTTAACAACAAACATACTTCTCCCAGTTCCGGAGGCTGGGAAGTTCAAAATAGAGTGCTAACAGGTTCCACGTCCAGTGAGAACTCACTTCCTAGCTTGCAGGTAACTAGCTGCTTTCTCACTGTGTCCTCACATGGCCAACACATCAGAGAGCCCTCATCTCTTCCTCTTCTTATAAGGACACCAATTCCATCATGGGGGCCCCACCCTCATGACCACATCTAAACTGAATTACGTCCTACACAGACGTGGAGAACAAACTTAAGAACAAGGGGAGAAAGCTGAGGGTGGTGGTGGGATGAACTGGGAGATTGGGATTGACATATATACACTAATATGTATAAAATAGATAACTAATAAGAACCTGCTGTATAAAAGTAAAATAAAATAAAATTCAAAAAACAAAGCAAAAAAATAAATCAAAATGAATTACGTCCTAAAGGTCCCACCTCCTAATATCATCCCATTGAGGGTTAGGGTTTCAGCACACGAGTTTCAGGAGGACACAAAAAAACAATCCACAACACACAGAGACAGAAAGCAATTCTGTCGTCGCTAAGGATTGGGGGAAGGATTAGGAACTCCTTAAAGGGTACAGTTTCCTTCTGGGGTAATGAAAATGTTCTGGAACTAATCAGAGGCAAAGGTTGTACAACATGGTGATTGCACTTAATGCTACAGAATCGTATACTTTAAAATGGTTAATAGAGTAAATTTTGTTATGCACGCTTTCCCATCACCACCACCACGCAACGCTTGTCCTAACGCGGGATTAGTTTACATGATTAAAACAATTAGGGTTTCACTGTGAGTGGTTGATAATCCTATGCTTTTAATCAGTTTTGCCAAAGCCTGAAGCCAAAGGATCAACTAGCAGTAGGAATTTCACAGGCATTAGAATCGATAGTCCAGAGTATCTCTCGTTTTTGACCTTCAATGACACCATCACACCACAGTCACTATACCACTGCAGTGGCTCACTATTTGGTTTATATATAAATTATGTGAGAATCTATTTTCTCTCTCTCTCTCAGGTTTCTGGGTTGGTAGGAAGGGCATTTTTACGGGCAATTGTTGCTGGTTAATTCAACAAACTCAGTCTTAACAGGCCTTGTCCTTTCCTCCGAATTACTAAATCAAGGATCTGTCTCCATCCAGCCAGTGACACCTGCGCTGCTCCTCTTAGCTTGAAACTTACCCCTTTATACACAGACACCCACTCCCTTCCCTCTCTTCCCATAGTCTCATTCCTCCCCTATCAGCCCCATCCCTACCTACACCCTCCTTTAAACCCGTCAGAGCACATTTCTCAAATCATTACAAACAACATTTTCATACAAATAGATAATGAATACATGTCAGAATTTTATTTACCTCTTTACTGAGGAAACCAGCAGAATGACAGGACTGATTTGATGGAATATGAGAAATCAGGATTTATACAATCCATGGGGAAGAGAGGGCTGAAGTAAGACTGCCAAGGTAGGTACAAGACTAGTTAATGTCCTACAGGGTAATAAAACCTTTGGGCTTGTCTTCTTCTTTTCCAAGCAGAAAAAAAGGAAAATCATCATGCCTCACCGGGTTTCTGCAAATTGGCCTGTAACTGTATAGGACTGTGAAATGTCTGAGCCTAAATCAGTTTTCGGTCAAAGCCAGTTACAAACCCAAGAGAGTCAGATGACCCTCCTGTGGACATATTAGAAAAAGCTCTAATATGGCACTGAAAGTTCATGTTACCATCTTTTTGGCCTTATTTCCAAGTTTTGCATTTTTTTTTTAAATTTATTTTATTGAAGAATAGTTCATTTACAATGTTATGTTTATTTTCTCCCGTTGCGGAGCACAGGCTCCGGACGTGCAGGCTCAGCGGCCGTGGCTCACGGGCACAGCAGCTCCACAGCATGTGGGATCTTCCTGGATCGGGGCACGAACCCGTGTCCCCTGCACCGGCAGGCGGACTCCCAACCACTGCGCCACCAGGGAAGCCCGCATTTTTTTTTTGAACACAGCTTTGCCATGTGTGTTTTTTTTTTTTTTCTTTTTTTTTGGATGTAACAACCTGACTCGGCCGCGGTCCCCAGCTACAATCAAACACTAATCTAGGTTTTGCTCATCAGCTGACTTTAAGTAAGGGATGTTATTTTGGATAATTTGGGTGAGCCTGATTCAATCCCTTGGAAAGCCATAAAAGCAGTGCTGGGGCTTCCCAGGGAGAGAAACAGCTCCTCCGGTGAGCTACGGCTTCAGACTGTCCATGACCCTCCCTCCCTGACGGCATGCATGCCCAGTGGATTTTGGACTTAGCCAGCCACCACAATCACATAAGCCAATTTCTTGTAATAAATTAATAAAAATATATCCTCCCTACTGGTTATGTTTTTCTGGTTGAATCCTGACTGATACACTTCTTTTGTGTGATGTAAATCCATTGTTCTTCTAAGAGCAAACTCCCATCTTCACAAAGTAGAACCAAGTATCTTCCAGAAAGTAGGTATTCTTTAAATGTCTGCTGGCTCACACCAACCAGGAAATATCCTCTACTACCAAGTCTCAAGAGATGGGTCAGTTGGTACTTAATGAACAAAAGCTGACCAAACAGAAATTGACTTATACTGTCTAGAGGAAAGAATAATGACTCTTTTTTCCTTGAATGAGAAGACGCATTAACAAAGTCTCCCTCCTTGACCAAACTCCAGTCAGGGTTCCCTTAAGCTTGCTTCTTGACTAGACCTAGTCCTTGCCAGCCAAGCCCACTTTTAGCAAAGAAACCTGCTAAGACAGCTTTTTGAGAATCCCCTACCCTTGATACTCAACCAAGTTCCTCTTCCAAAACCCTTGAAACCTAACCAAGTTCCTCTTAATAATTTTCCATGCACTCCCTCACCGGGCGCAGCGGCTATGCATCCCCACTGTCCCTGTTGTATTTGGAATTGAGTTCAATCTCTCTCCCCTATTGCGATAGTTTTGAATAAAGTCTTCCTTGGCATTTTAAACAAGTGTCAGAATGATTTTTCTGTAACAGTACTAAAACATGTCTGCCCTTACCTCGTGAGGTTCCCTTTATGTCTCCATCAGAACAAGAGGTGTGATTTTCTCTAGCATCACTACCATGCTGAGAGAAGAGGGCACATTCCTTAATAATGACAACACAGCACGTATTGAATATTCACTTTTGCCAGGCTCTGTCTTGAGTATTTTACAAGGATTATCTCCTCGCCCCATACTTCTGCCCAGACTTTTAGTAGTCCCTGCCTGCAACTGACACCAGGAGCTCAATATCCTCATCTGGTTTGTCTATTGATCTTGATACTCTGGGAATTCACCACATTTTCTTGCTAGCATCATGAATATCCAGCAATGTGAATATCCATGTCCGTGGTGTTTCAGTACTTGGACTTTCTCATCTTGAAGTGGATCAAGTTTGCCTTTGGTTCCTTCAGCCACACCAGCAGGCCCCGGTGCCCTATTCTAGGTATCATTCTCCACAGGAATCCCAAGCCTTCAGGAACTCACTACTGTTAAACTCTGGCTAAAGGATCTATTCTATATCCGCGTTGACCTACGTGTGACTCTCAACTCCAGAGGTTGGCATTTGAAACACCTCTCTCATTGAGGGTGTTAAGGCTTGGTTTTCTTCTTTAGGCACTCCAGGTACCAGATGAGAGGTTTAGGGGCAGTATTGTTTCAAAGGTAGGAGAGGAAGACTTTGCCAGGGCACAGGAAAGCTTGCTCTGGACAGTTAATCCCACCTCCACATGCTGACATTTGAAGAGCATAGAAGTCATAGACAGACAACTCAATATGCGAACATCTTTGGAAAAGGGATAATCACTGAGTGTTGTACAGAAGTGTTTAGGTATGAATGAAAGTTGATTTATGTTAAACTTCTACCCCTGTAACTATTTTGATGCCATGACCTTGCTCCATGACACATCAGCCTGGGCCCAGCTGACTTGAAAAAAGCAATGGACCCAGACATGCAAGAGCCTTTCTGTCACTTTGCTGTACTCTGAAGGTCTCTGGCAAAGTGGCCGTGGAGACACTCAGGGTCCTGACAATGACTCCATCCAGGTGCTAAGACGGGATCCCAAGCCCCACACACCAACACCTGGCAGAGGCCATCTGTAAACCAAGCAGCAGGTCAACAGGAAACATCATTTAAACCCATACTCATAAATAACATCAACAACAGCAGTGCCTCTCACTCAACAGACAGAGCCCCCACCCTGGATTGAAGAGCTCAGTAAAGAGTCCAAGATGATCAAGCACTTGCCAGCAGGTCCTCCTGGAAAGCTCTTCTTCCTGGGGCTGGAATGGCTCCCAGCAGCACAACTACAGCTGCACAGCCCGCTTTTTAACAAAGCCTTCCGAGGAAGAGAGCAAGCCAGGTGGGCCTGTCCGACCCACCTAGCCCAGGTGGGACAGGCACTGGGCATGTCAAGGTTCTGTAATTAACCATTCACTGCTGCCTTCCACAAACTAAAGCTGTAATTTCCCAAGACTATCCAAGGTGACACAGGCTCCTCTTCTAAAGGCATTAATTAGGAACATCTCATTCCCTGTGGCAGGGGTGGAGCAGATCTTTCCAAGTGGAGTGTGTATTTATTTAGAGCTATTACCACATAATATTTACAAGATACTTAACATGCATTAATTACCCTGTAATGAACTCTATGGCTATAATATCCATGTTCTGTCAGGACTGTAAAATGCACCCCTCCCCCCTCACCAAACACACACTTTTTAAAGATCACCTTGGGGGGAAGAAAAAGAAAAATTAAATTTAATTGCATGCCCATTAAATGCTTATTTTTAATAGAAAACTTGCAAATGATGTGAAAATGCAAAACAGGGTACACAGTAAATCAAAGGCAGATAACACTTCTAGACGCACTCTACTGTTTTTATGAGCATGTTTTACAATCCATTCATTATGCTGTCTGTCCTTTTGAAAGCTGGTTATTATACAGCTCATACAAAGAAACATGTGAATAGCTGTGCAACAAGCCATGAAAATCAGCACAAAACTGAACATTTCTGCTGTTATTTGAATCCGCCTCCCTCAAGTCTCTGCCTGGAGAATTCTAAGAGGAGGCTCATCCTTGTAACACCCACTCAAAGCCTTGTATCAAGGAGAGAGAGGGGAAGACTTGCCATGCCGTTCATGCTTCAAGATGGCGGTTATCCAAAGAATGTTCAGCCGCTATCCTAAGTCTTTAGGTGGTGGCGTTTTCTCTGGAGGCTAAGAGATGAAGTAAGGAGATTGGGCTTGCACAGAATGATCTGCCTCTTAGAATCCCAGGTCACCCCCTGTATATTCCTCCCCCAAGATAAGTCATCTTTGTGTTACCCAGGGCATATCACCATCCAGGCTATCTTTCAATCATGGGAGCGCCCTAACTCATTGAGCAGAGTTGAACTGATTCAGTTTTCAGAAAATCCTTCCTAATTTAAGACAAAATCTTGTTTCTCTATGAATTCCACTCCTTTGTTCTAATGTTGACCTCTGGGCATAAAAGACTTTACTCCGTCTTTGACTTGCTCAGCTTTTCAGTATTTTGTAACAGGTATCTAATGCCTGAGAGAGTTCAACTTTTTGGTGGTGTGAAGAATGTCTTTACCTTGTTAGAGGTCATGGGCAAAAGAGGTAGGGTTACTTGGAAATTTACCTACGGATAAATAGAGAAACCTGAGCTTCCAGACCCATGGCTGTTCACAGTGGGCCTCCTTTGCTAGGATTCCCCACTGCCCTCCCATAAGATGGAGGTGTCTGTCTCCCTTTCAGATTCTTGATTTGTCTCTTTGGTGGCGGTCACCTACCTGGAGTCTATCCCAGTACATTTGTGCATTTCCTAGTTACAGCTTCCAGTTTATGATAAATGCAGGGAGCTTCTTTTATAGAGCTTACAACTCCTGACAAGCATGCAATAAAAGTATGAAATGAACATCTTATTCCAAGAGAAGGATTATAGACAAGAGGACTGGTTGACACGAGTACATGCTGAAAATGATTCAAACAAGAGGGAAATTGAATACATTTCCTAGGTAATGCCCAAACATTGCTTATTTTATGCTGCTGAAAAAATGTGAAAATTATATATTGAATTGTCTCTTACTCACAAAAAGAAATACCATGGCATAATATTGACATCCCTTTGGGTTGTATTTCTTGGAGCATGAAATTGACAGCATTTATTCAACAAACATATATTGACATCCATTTTGTGCCAGATACTATGCTAGATGCTGGGGCAGGACAGCTGTGGATACTGCCCTAGAGGTATTCATGAAGGACACAGATATAGAATGATTATAATGTATTGTGTGCTATCATCAAGCCACTTCTGATTTGCCAAGAAACCACAGAGAGGAGAGTAACCAACTCAACCTGGCACAGCTGAGGAAACCTTGCAGAGGCAATGATAGGCCCGCTGGGTATGAAAGGGCAAATACGATTTACAGAGCAGATAAGGGTAGGAAAGATAGTCCATGCAGAAAAAGCAACTAGTCAAGGCCAGTAGAGTGAAAGAACATGGCAAATTCAGCAACAATGCTAGTCTGTTTATGATGGAAATTTAGGGGCACGTGAGCAAGCAGAGCAGGAACAGGCTGATATAGTTTGGGTTTATGTCATGCAAGGCCTTAGATGCCTTGCTGAGGCGTTTGAGGTAAACAATGGAGGAGATATGGAACAATTTGAATTTGTTTTTGTTTTTCTTGGGTTTTTTTGCGGTACGCAGGCCTCTCACTGTTGTGGCCTCTCCCGTTGTGGAGCACAGGCTCCGGACGCGCAGGCTCAGCGGCCATGGCTCACGGGCCCAGCCGCTCCGCGGCATGTGGGATCTTCCCGGACCGGGGCACGAACCCGTGTCCCCTGCATCGGCAGGCGGACTCTCAACCACTGCGCCACTAGGGAAGCCCTCAAAAAAATTTTTAATGAAAAACAAGTTCTTAGCACAGAAGGGGGCTCTGGAAGTCTCCTCCTGTCCTGGATACTAACCTTTGTAGCTGTTAGAGGTAGGGCAGCTGGTAGGTGATGCAGGGGAGGGATCATAGTAACAGAAAGGCGCTTGGTAAAGGCAGCGACTGTCAATCACGTGGGCCGATTGTCATCTTACGGACAGAAGCATTAAAATGATCATAATGCCCTGACATTAAGGTTTTCATAATTCATTAATGATGAGATTATTCGTGTTGTGCCGTTTGGGTGTACCTGATCCACCCCACGGTGCCGTTCCCTTCCTGTCCTCTGTCCAGAAGACCCCACGCCTAAATACAACCAGCTTGACCAGAGAACCTGAAAATCTCCATCCTGCTTAGACTCAGTTCTTTACTCAAATATGGATTATTTAACTATATGTGGCTACACACAGTGTTCAAGTCTGGTTTTTCCATTCTGAAAAATCACTTTCCACATCCTTGTACCTGGTACATAATATGCAACAATAAATATTTTACTAAGAGAATGGAAGCATGGCAAGGAGGAAAGACACTGGAATAGAAAACTGAGCGATCTGAGTTATGGTCCAGACCACTGCACAAGCAGATTATTTGTTAAGTTACTTCCTTTCCCTAAACCTCAGCTTCCTGACCTCTGAGATGAAAATATATAAAAGCTTCATTATTCTCAGCCTTTACTAGGACGGATTAAATAAGAAAAGAGAGGCAGAAAGCCAACAATCCGTCTGGCGATCTCACAGTCCTATCCAAAACGTCTGCTACCTTCTTCAGAAGTTTCTGGAATATCCAGGTGGGGGCTCCACTTCACGTGAATGGGAGTTGATTTATGATTTAGTCCAAGGGCCATGAGAAACTCAAGGGTCTAAATTGCTGTTTCCTTGAAATTATTCCATTATTTCACATTTCACGCGAACTCACGTGAAATGAGGCAAAAGCCTGCTCTCACGGAAACTCCAGTGAAGCAAAACTGCTGATTCTCACGAGCCTCCAACACGTGCCTGATGAATCTGCTGACACCACCTAAACCAGAGCCTCTCCCAAGGTTAACAGGAGCCCATCAACAGGGGGGAAGATGGAAAAGTGTCTCCTGACCTACATTCTGGGAGCCAACCCAGGTCATTTTTCTATCAGTCTTTGAAAACAGACTCAGCCTGATGTCGCACCCTGGTGTCAACCTCCCCAAAGTGAAAGCTGAAACTTCAATGCTTAGTATTTAAGTTTTAGTCTTTTAGAACGTTTCAGACGATGCCAAAGAGTCAAGGGTATTTTAAGGCCTCCAGACAAGGGGTAGGGGTGTCGTTAGGGGGGCAATGAAAGATAAGCAGCATTTCTTGAGAAATGCCATGCGATGGCTGTACTTTACATGTGACGTCTTGTTTAAACCTACCCTCGGAGTCAGTAGTTTACAGCTGAGGAAACAGAGCCTTAGAGAGAGATTAAAATGTATATTTTCTCAGATTCTTAATTGACTTAATCAAGAGCAGCTGATATCATCCAGAAAGGAACGTGCAGATCATTTTGGAACCTGATTTAAAATGCCAGCGAAGTTTTTGTCCATTCTTTCTTTTCTGCTAGGTAAGATCACATTTTGCAAACTCTTCTGTAGAGGTTAGCAACATTTCAGGGGTATTTGCTAAAGATCTATCACGTTATTCAGAGGGAATAAAGAAAGGAGACCAAAGGTTTCTGATGCACTGTGAACTCTCATGAGACTTTTAGGAAACAGGAGTTTCAGGAAGGGGACTTTTAGGAAAGAGGAAATGGACTTGGGCTTTGAGGAAAGTGGATTTTCAGGAAAGAGGAAACGGACTTTCAGGAAAGCAGAAATGCAGGTGGGAAATTTTCCCAAGTAGGGTGTCACAGTAAAAATTGTAACATTGTTAAGAAACAGGTATAAAATGGACACAACTTTGGAAATCTCAGCTTTTACAAAAATCCCGAGTCTTTTGCCAACAAAACCATGTGGGGTAAAGAACTGGAGGAAAATAACACAGTGCTGCAATATTAAGATTAGGACTTTTTCACCTACAAAATGGGTGTTAGAAAAGTTGTCCTTCACCTGCTGAGGATGACTTATAAGAGGGCTGCCATGCCTCTGCGGTGGACTACATCATCCTCCCCGATAGGCTGCACATTCCTGGTCCATGAGTCGGGAGAGGGGCTTCCAGAAAGTGTGGGAGAAGAGATGTGCTTGGTGGTAGGGAGTGGAGACTCTCTTCCCTTCTTTCAAGATTTGAGTCAACCTGGAAGGGAGGATTCTGAGCTGCTCATGAGATGCCCTTGGGCAGTGCTACTGTAGATAAACACACGTCCCTGACTGCCTGGGTTTTCTCAAAGGGACGGTAACTGTGACAAGGAGGCGATTTGAGAAAGCTCAGTGACAGCTTTGTGAGCTGCCTGTACTACTCTTTGACCAAAACCCAAAAGACAGAGACAGAGGTGGGGAGGAGGGAGAGGGGGAGGAGAGAGCAGTTAGGTTAGCTTTGCCAAATCAGCACGATGAGACTACTACAGAAAGCTGAAACCAGAGGCTGAGCAGAAGATATATCAAAACCAGGTTTCTGTAGGAAAAGGGGCAGTGTATAGACAGGTTTATGAATGAAGCTGGCCAGATGGGAGGTGTCAAATCAGAGCACAATGCTTATGTAAGCCCAGTCCTGGTGCCCAAACCCAAAGTCAAAGAGAAACGGACACTTTGCCTTCAACTCTTTGTTTTTTAGTTAGTTGCGGCACGCAAACTCTTAGTTGTGGCATGCATGCAGGATCTAGTTCCCCGACCAGGGATCCAACCCGGGCCCCCTGCATTGGGAGTGTGGAGTCTTACCCACCGGACCACCAGGGAAGTCCCTTTACCTTCAACCGTTTAAATGGAAACATTTTTTCTCCAGGAAAGCTTATTATTAGATCCAGTAGAATATCCAGGCTTTTGTCTCTTGTACTGATCCACACAATTGCCCGTTCACCTATAATTACCATTCCCGTACTCTCGTGTTTCTGGTTATCTATTGCTGCATCATGACCCACGCCAAAGTATAGTGATGTAAAATGACCATTTTATTTTGCTCAGCCTGTGGGTCAGGAAGACAGCAGGGTGCAATGGGGTTGGTTTGCGTCTACTCCACGATGCCTAGGGCCTCAGATGACTCAGATGGCGGCGGTGGGGGGGCGGGGGGGATGACCTCTGAGGACTGGAATCATCTGGAAGCTCTTCACTCACATATCTGGTACCTGGTCTGGAATGACTCTGGCTGTCATCAGTGGCAAATGTTGTTCCAAACGTGGCCTCTCATGTCTTGGGCTTCCTCATAGCATGGTGACCTCAGGTTGGTCAGTGGTGGCTCAGAGATCCAAGAACGAGTGTTTCAGCAAACAAGATGAGAGCTACCTGACACAGTGTCACTTCCATTGCACTCTATAGGTCAAAGCAGTCACAGTCCTGCCCAGATTCCATAGGAGAGGATGGAAGAACTTGTGGCCATGTTTTAAAATGGCCACTCTTCTCTTCTTGGGCATCTCTCTTTTGCCCTGTCTCTTCATGCCAAGACTTTGACTCTTCTCTGAACCCTTTCTTCTTGACATATCTGTATATGCATCTCCTGTGTTCTTCCTCAGACATAATTCTGTTTTTTTTATTTCCAAAAGCTATGGGTAAATGGTCCCCAGGTTTGTATGACTTGGGCTGGCCTCAAGTTGATCTATGCTACGTTTATTTATACTAAGTCCTGTGCATGCATTATCTTATTGGATCCTTATTAAAACTCCCTGATGATGGTATAATTATTTCCTCATTTAAAAAGTGAGGAAACAGAAGCTTGGCGAGATTAAGTAATTTGTCCAAGGTTCCACAACTAAGTAAGTGGTAGAACCTCAATTTAAACCCTCAGTCTTAATCACCAGGCTATACACTTCTCTCACCAGCACTGTTCAGTGAATACTTCCAGCTCTGCATACCTAAGTGTGCAGAATAGGATTCTATTTTCTGCCATCCCTGCAACACAGTTGGTTGGGGCCATGTAACCAGTACTGGTCAGTGTGAATGGCAAGCAGAGGTGACTGATGTCATTTCTGGGGCAAGCATTTCACAGCTGGTGCAAGACCCTCCTCTGGAGCTTTCTTGTTCCTCAAGCACTGAGACTGGCATTATTTGAGATTGTGGCCGCTCGAATGATGAGTCCCCGGGTGACTACAGTGAGCAGAGCCCCCTTCCATCCCACTGGGGACATGTAGCATGAGTGAGGAAACTTTGTGGTTTTAAGCCACCGAGAACTGAGCTATTACGCAGTAGTATCTGGATTATATTCTCTAACTGACTGTATCATCTCTTTGAACCTCAGTGTCCCCGACTATGAAATGGGATAATAATTACTACCTAAAGGGACTACGAGAGCTTTTGGAAACAGTATATGTGTGTCAAATATCTTGTTCAGGTTTTAAGCCAAAATAGGGCAGCATCATGTAGGATGTTCTCACTCTTACAGATAAGGAGAGTACAAGGGCACTGAGTGGACGGGGACTAGGTGAGCTCAGCCCTACTCATGTGGACAGCCCAAAGGGCCACCCCACCCACTGGAGAACCGCCCCCCATTAGCACCCTCTCTGGGACTTGTCGGATGCCAGCAGGGTGGCTCCTGGCTGAAGGACATAAGAGAGAAGGCGGAGAATGGGGAGAAGCAGAATTATTATGACTTATTATGAGTGTGATATTTGCCAGGATAAGATTTAAGCCAGTAGGTAAAACAGAACGAACAGAGAATAGAACCAACCGCTTCTCTGCTATTCTCCCCGAATTTTGGTCACAAGATAATTTTGTGGAACTGAGGTTCCCCAAATCGATTTCTTTCATAACCAAGTAACAACCAGGTAGGAAAATCATGTTTTAAATGCTGAGCTTCATTTCCTTCTAGATGAGGAATTTCAAAAACATCCCCTAGTAGGAACCAAGGAAGTGCCTCTTATTCAAATGGATGCCAGTCTATGATTGTCCAATTATTCACTGCATTCTGCCTTTGATGGCCCAGATGTTCTCAATTTCTTGTAATAAATTCTTTCGTCTGAAAAGTCGTTCTACTCAGAAATGCAAAATCCTCTCCAGTTCGCCGGCTTTTTTTTTTTTTTTTTTGAGCTGGGATAATTGGCCTTCAATTTGCTTATTGTTTTGCAATAGAAAGCCCAAGTTTAATTTCGTTTCTGTAAACCTGTAGACAAGAGCTGAACATCCCACCATTTAAGTCGTTCTCATTACAATCCACTTTGGCTCTGCCGACCCCCATCTCTATCATCAGGATGAGATTACGGGAAAAACTTTTTTTTTTTCCTCCTTATTTTTCTGCTTAGAAAATGAAAGAATTGTTTCCCGATGCAAAATATTTAAATTTGAGTCAATCACAATATCTCTTCGGTCCCCTTCTATTCTTGAAGCAAGCAAATGTACTTATTAGCATACGTAATGATTAATCCGTTGATTAACATCTTTAGTCACCAATCTAATCACACCAGCCAATATTTACAGCTGGTAAATATTTATTTATTGAGCTCCTTACGGTGATCCCATAAACCATGTAAAGCCCTGTGGGAGATACAGACCTGTATTAGGTAAGTTGCTAATCCACGGGTTTATTTCTGGAGGTTGGGCATATTCATCATACAAATATAACAAACTACCCATAATAGATCAATTTGCTCACTCAAAAGAATTACTTTAACAAACACTGAGTAAATACTTTACCATGGTTAAATACTAGGAGATCAATTTTTTTATCTGTCTTTACATTTTCATTTTTTGTGGCATTGATAAAGCCCCCTTTCTTTTTTCTCTAAATGGTTTTGTATTCAAGTCCATGTCCTGCATTAAACAAATTTCACTTCACAGGGTTGAGGAAACTGAATTGTCTGATATGTCTCTGACATGTGTTCTAGACTACAGCACAGAGAAACAATGTCCCTTAGTGGTTGTAGCACCGGGCCTGGAATCAGACAAGCTGGGTTCATATCTGTAGTTATGTGCTTCGGGTGTGGCCTTGGTCAAGTCAGTTATTCCTAATACCCCAGTTTCCCTATCTGTGATGATTAATCTTGTGTGTCAACTCAACTGGGTCACAGGGTGCCCAGATTAAAAATTATTCTGGGTGTGTTGATGAAGATGTTTCTGAATGAAATTAACATTTGAACCAGCAGACTGAGTAAAGCAGATTGCCCTCTCCAATGTGTGTGGGCCTCATCCAGCCAGTTGAAGGCCTGCCTGAATAGAACAAAAGGCAGAGGAAGAAAGAATTCACTCTTCTCTGTCTGTCTTCAAGCTGAGACACTAGTCTTCCGCCTTCAGACCCAGACTGAAACTATACAATCAGCTCTCCTGGGTATCCAGCTTGCCAAATGTAGATCTTGGGATTTCTCAGCCTTTTCTGAGCCAATTCCTTATAATATATAAGGTTCGGTTTCTCTGGAGAACCCCAGCAGATACACTGTCTATAAATTTAGCATAATAAGACATAAATCATTAAATGGTATAATATAAAGAGGATACTTAGAACAGTGTCGAGCACAACTTAATGCCTCTGTAAATATTCACTGCTATTCATCTCTAAGCTATGGTGCATAGAGCTTTCTGACCATTTATATCCAAAGATTGTCTCTCCACTGACAATGCCCTCCCTCATCTTGGACTGCACCCTCCAAAGACAGAACTGATGCTTCTTTGAAGCACTTAGATGATGTATTCATTTTCCCCTTTTGTTATCTCACTTGAAATCATATTGTCTCCACTCAGCGGAAAATGATTCTGTTGGGTCACACACAGATTCAGAGAAACTAGAAATAATCAGAAATTACTTATACCAGTGAAATGTCAGGTGAGTCTGCATGGGCCATTCTTCAAGAACATTTTTGGTAATTCTGTAGATGAAAGAGGATTGTGAAGGTTTTGTGAGCCTTTCTTTTTTCTTCCTCTTCTTCTTCCAGATGAGAAGAGCTCTCAACAGACCTTTGTCGAAGAATAAATTTCCAAGGCTACCAATCTGGATCTCAAAAGCCCAGATTCAAAGAAACTCTCAGTTCATCACAGGCGCTGCTACCTACAATAAATGTCTGAATAGCTATCAGTTAAGGTACACACAGAGTGGATGGGAAATGGATAGTTACATTATAGATTGCTCTGTGAATTGAAGAGGTCTTTGTCTGAGGACAATAGTAATATGAGCAAATATTCAGGTTTTCAGTTATGGGTCAGCCAGAGGATCAAACAAGAAATCAAATTAAATCTAATTGACTCAGCTGTACCAGTACCGTCAGTACAGAAAGCAAGCACCACCAGACATCCTTCCCCAGGTCTCCTGGCTCAGCTCTAGGAAATGGGGCTGGATTATACCCAATCTAAGACTTCCAGTTATCTTTCTGGTTAAGTACACTGATGAGGTTTTATTCTTTCTAATTGAATTGGGTCGATTCACAGCCACGAAACGGTTCCCCTGTGCCTTTCACCAAATGAGCATCTTCTTAAAACTCTAGATATGTTTCAGTAGGAAATCTTCTCTATCAGTTATTTGAATGCTACTAAATTTAAGCTCTGTTAGCAGGATGGCCGGGAAAATAATCACCTCTCATCTACAATTGTGCTGTCAATCTATTTCAACAATTTAACAGTCGGGTTTGGGTTTACCCACAGTGGCTGTTGGCTGCATTTCACTCAATAAGAAAAACTCTCTCTGTATCTATGTACCTTTTTGCTCCGAGCTGCTCTATCCTCATATGTCTTATTTCAGTGGAAGGCATCAACATTCACCTAATCCATCATCTTTGCACCTCCCTCTTGAAACCTCAGCCAATCAATCACAAATCCTGATCATTCCATCACCCACATAGCTTTCCTATTCACCCCTTCCTCTGTTTCACTTGGACATTTCTCCTATTTAAGTAAGAACTGTCATGGGTGGGTAGCTCCAGCCAAAAGGCATTCTGGAGTTCCAAGTGGAGAGGAGAGAATGAGTAGAGGGTGATGGGGTGGTAGCTTTGGAAACTGATTTAAGTGAGAAGAATGAAACTTGCCAGAGATGGGCTAGCCAGGTTAAGTCACGAAATGTCACAAATGTAAGATAAATAAATCCTAACCACAGTGTTTATCTGAATGGTCTGATTCAAGGGGACCGGGTCAAAAACAGAAGGCATGATTCTGGACAGTAGTCATATCAACATTAAATATAAGTCAAAAGAATACCTTTGAAGTCTCCGTTTTGGTTCAAGTAAGGTTAAATCTGCAAAGCAGTGTCGATCAGTTTTAAAGCAAACAAAAGAGCTAGAGGTCAACTCAGATCTAACAGCCTCCTCCCCGTGACCACACCATTTAAAATAGTTTATACACATATAAGCCCCTGGTAAAGCACTCAGCAGCCACTGTTCCCCAGGGGAGAAACAATCAACAAATGTACGAATGATCTTTCTGCTTTCATTTCTACATTGATTCAATCAAGGCCTCGGTTTGGACAATTATTGATTGTGTGTAACTGGAATTGTATTTAAATTTCTCATCTCACTTTTATTCTCAGAAATGCATTCTACTATCCCTCTCAAGTGCTGATAACTATAATCAAGCTATCAAAAGAAAATAATGACAATAACGATAATAACAATAGACTTGTATCACACTTTACAGCTTATAAAATGCATTCCAAGATGCTTTCACATATCTTATCTCACACATCAAGGGTCATTTTCCTACATTAACAGAGATTTGTCTTAAAAGTAAAAAGGATAAAAAAAGTGAACGCTCATTTGTGAATTAGCACTTTGTGGCAAGCCCAACCACGTATGTTCAACCCTCCTCTCGGAAATTGCTTCTTGATTGAACCCTATTTAGACAGTGTCAAAATAACCAAAAATTTTCTGAATCAATTTACAGCATGTGACATACAAAAGATAAAAACTCATGCTAAACTGAGCAATCTGAATCTCCATCTGGACATCCATGTTATTCCTTTTTTCTTTTTACTTTTTTAAATCCATTTTTTAAAAATTTTATTGGAGGGGCTTCCCTGGTGGCGCAGTGGTTGAGAGTCCGCCTGCCGATGCAGGGCACGCGGGTTCGTGCCCCGGTCCGGGAGGATCCCACATGCCGTGGAGCGGCTGGGCCCGTGAGCCATGGCCGCTGAGCCTGCGCGTCCGGAGACTGTGCTCCGCAACGGGAGAGGTCACAACAGTGAGAGGCCCGCGTACCGCAAAAAAAAAAAAAATGTATCGGAGTCTAGTTGATTTACAATGTTGTGTTAGTTTCAGGTGTACAGCAAAGTGAGTCAGTTATTCATATACATATATCCACTCTTTTTTAGATTCTATTCCCATATAGGTCATTACAGAGTATTGAGAAGAGTTCCCTGTGCTATACAGTAGGTCCTTATTAGTTACCTATTTTATATACAGTAGTGTGTACATGTCAATCCCAATCTCCCAATTTATCCTTCCCCCTCCTTTCCCCCATGGTAACCATAAGTTTGTTTTCTACATCTGTAACTCTATTTCTGTTTTGTAAATAAGTTCATTTGTACCATTTTTTTCAGATTCCACATATAAGCAATATCATATGATATTTGTCTTTCTACCCGGTCTGACTTACTTCACTCAGTATGACAATCTCTAGGTCCATCCATGTTGCTGCAAATGACATTATTTCATTCTTTGTTATGGCTGACTAATATTCCATTACATATATGTACCACATCTTCTTTATCCACTCCTCTGTTGATGGACATTAAGTTTGCTTCCAAGGACATCCATCTTATTCTTTAAAAAAAAAAAATCTCTCACCTGATAAGGTTGTGGCTGCTATTATCACAAATTTGTCAAGATAGCTTAAGAACAGAGCCTTGAAAGGACAATATGCTGGACTCTAAGAGTAAAAATGAAGTCATTGACCTTGACCTCCCAGAGTTCACAGTCTGGAGGTTAGAGACAGACACCAAAAGAAAGCGTCGACACACAGTGGACCAGTGACCATGAGCTGAGGGTATGCAGAAGGAGAAGAGAGACTGACTACTCACCAATGGTCTCTTTAAGGTATAACCAGATTCTGAAACACAGGAAAACAGCAGATGCAAGGAAATAGCCACCTCTGACTGCACCACAACCGAATCAGGTGGCTCACTCTTTGTAGACTGAATTCACCAGCGGAGGAATGGGTGTCAGTAAGATATCATCTCACAGCCTAAAAGAAAAGGACAAAACCAGAAGTACTGATCTTAGCAAATCCTCAGCAATCTCAGCATTTGTCACAAAGCTTGTTTGTCCCATCAGAAAAATTGATGTCTTGCAACCAGTTCTTGTACAAACTGTCTCCGAAGACAGAGTGGAAATAGATCAAGTTCCAATCATGTTCTGGTTGAAGAAAACAAACACTTTCCACAACGATGCATCAGAGAACAAACAGCAGGGTGTTTCCTCCAATCTCTATATCTCTGCTTCACAGAATGAGAGCTGAAGTATTCCCTTACGTGTAAAATCAGCTACCCCCACCCCTTCTTTCCATTTTCAAACATAAGCAAGATAATTTTAGGACAAAAAAACATACAGCATTTCTTTATACAGTTGATAAGAAACAGATGCAAACTTGTTTCTCTAAGAAACTATACGGAACAAATATATTAAAAGTTTCCAAAAGGATTATGATACATTTGATGGTAGACTCAACACTGATTACTAATAGGTTTGTCCAAGATCAGTCAGCCCCATAGAATGAGGGCAGAAATTTAAATAGCACGCTGCTATTTACTTAGAGAGCCATCTTCTTGCTCTCCAGACAGCCATATTTTGCAAGCCTCCTGTTATGCAGTATGATTTCTTTTAGTCCTCAGAGAGTTCTTATTACAGACAGATAGACAGCAAGACCTCAAAGAAGGAACAGCTGCAAGATCTTTCCAGGCAGCCAGATCCTTAGTGAGCCACAGAGAATTTCCTTGGACCTGATAGAACGATGCCCATGTACCCAGGTGTGACACAGGACAGGCAGAGAGAGAAGTAGGCCCCCAAGGGTTCTGAACACAGTTGTGCATCTCTCTCCCCAAATCAGCCCCTAAGAAGTTTCACACACTCTGTGTCTCCAATTCCTCTCCTCCAGTTCTCTCTCTATACATACTCTAATCAGGCTTTCCCCTCTCTTATTCTGCAGAAACTGCTCTTTTCAAAAGCACTGACAACTTCCACTGCTAAATCCAATGGTCTATCCTAGTTCTACATGGTACTTCATGAGTCAACAGCATTTATCACAGGTATCACCTCCTCTTCATCAATTCACCTTCTTCACTTGGCTTCCAAGACCCCAGACTCTCAAGGTTTCCTCACACATTGCCTTTCAATTTCCCCTGTTGGGTTCTTCTTCTTCCCAAACTCTTAGGGTTAGAGTGCCCCAGATCTTAATCCTCCGTCTCTTCTCTCTACACTTTTTCTCAACCTCAGAGCATCAAACACCAATTTATATATCAACAATTCCCAAATCCATGCCTCTAGCCTAACCTTCCCTCCAGAACTCCATATTTGTACATACAACTGTTAAACATTTCTAGTGGGACATATTCATACCTTTATTCTGGACATCTGATTCTCCTGCCTCAACCATCATACCTGTAATCTTCTCCATTTTCGCTGATAAAACCTTGAAGACACACTTGAGTTTTCTCCCATCCCACTGCAAATCCACCAACAAATAGATTTCTCCCAACCCATCTGCAAATCCCATTGGATCTACCCCTTCATTATGCCCAGAATCTGACCCTTTCTCACCACCCGGTCTGAGCCATCATCATCTCTGCATTGTAACTACTCTTCCTGTTTCCATCCTTGATCCTTCATTTTATTTCCCAAACAGATCTACGATTGTCCTTTTAATTTTTATTTTTTAAAATTTTTATTGGAGTATAGTTAATTTACAATGCTGTGTTAGTTTCAGGTGTACAGCAAAGTGAATCAGTCATGCATATACATATATCCCCTCTTCTGTAGATTCTTTTCCCATGTAGGTCATTACAGAGTATTGAGTAGAGCTCCCTGTGCTACACAGTAGGTCCTTATTAGTTATCTATTTTATATATAATAGTGTGCACACGTCAATCCCAATAGGATTGTCCTTTTTTTTTTTTTTTGCAGTACGCGGGCCCCTCCCACTGTTGTGGCCTCTCCCATTGCGGAGCACAGGCTCCAGACGCGCAGGCTCAGCGGCCATGGCTCACGGGCCCAGCCGCTCCACGGCATGTGGGATCTTCCCGGACCGGGGCATGAACCCATGTCCCCTGCATCAGCAGGCGGACTCTCAACCACTGCACCACCAGGGAAGCCCAGGATTGTCCTTTTTAAATGTATGTCATAGTATTTGTATTGCAGACTTGGTATTGCAGACTGGGGTTCAAGCTCTCCAATGGCTTCCATTTCATCAGAAGAGAAGCCAAAGTCCCTCCAGTGTCTGCTTGATCTGAGGCACCACCACCTCTCTGCTCTTTTTCCCATTACTCCACCATCCCTAACTCCAATCTGCATACACAGGCCTCCTTTCTCTTCCTTGAACATACCTGACATGTTTCTGCCCGAAAGCCATTAAACTTGCCTTTGTCTGGCCTTTGTCTATCTAGAATTCTCTTCCCCTTGACGTCTGTTTGGCTCATTACCTTACCCCACCCCACCTCCTTCAAGCCTCTGCTCAAGTGTTACCTTTTCAATGAGGCCTATGTTGACCACCCTAATTAGAAATGTAACGCAATAGCCAACTCCCTCAAATAGCTCTCTCCCTGTACCTTATTTTCCCATATCCCCTCTGGTATGTTGTACAATGTAGTTATTTATGATGTTTATTGCTATTGTCTTTCTCCCCCTGATAAAATACAAGTTCCACAAGGACAGGTATTTTGTTTTTTCCATTCACAGATCTATCTAATGCCATTGCCTACAAGAGTGGCCAGTACATGCCAGGAACTCAACAGATATTAGCTGATTTAATTACATGAATAAATGAGAAAAGTGGGAAACAAAGAAACCAAGGGAATAAGGTGGAGGTGAAGGGCAGACAGTGGTCGAGAGTGGCCTCTATTCCTGCCCTTCCCTGAATCCTTATCCTGTAAATAAACCTCTTTTTCTTATGAGAATTTGAGTGAACCTCATTTCCTACCAGCAAAACATCCAAAACGAGAAGAATCATCTAATCTCTCCCCTGCTTGGGGGTCCATAGACACTGCTTATGACTAATTAGATCAAGTTCAAAGACAGCATCCAAATTCAAGGTTCTGTCCATGTGGGTGAATCTCTCAGCTATCTAAATCCTATTCAACCTTCAAGGGCTATATTTTTTAAGAAAATTTTCCTAGAGACCAATAGAACATTCACTTGTTCCACCAGACATGTTGAAATTTGATTATATTAAATTTATCACATGGTGTATCTGTGTTCCTCAATTGTGAAATTGTATCTCTCTACAATAAACACGTAAGCAACTTGAGAGGATGCACGCTAATGATAGCTGATATTTATTGAAACCTTATTAGGTGTTGTGTACTGTTCTAAACTCTTACATGTATTACATCATTAATCATCACAACAACATCATAAGGAGAGATGTACTATTACCTTTATTTACTGATGAAGATACTGAGGCACAGAGACTTTTATTACCTCGTCCACTATTATAAAGCTAGTTAACAGGTGAGCTAGGATTTATACTTAATGCAGTCAAGCCCCATATCTCACATTCATAACCACTGGCCTATTTCAGAACTCCCCCATTGATGTCTTATAGTACATTCAGAGGTGGTATTCAGAATATGTCCCTCTTCCTAGAAGTGTGGTCCACAGACCAGCAGCTTCAGCATCACAAGAAACTTGATAAAAATGCAGAATCTGCTCTCCACCCACCCCCACCTACCCCCAATCAGAACTTGCAGGTTAACAAGATTCTAAATGATTAGTATGCACATCAAAGTTCAGAGACACTGAAAGATATAACTTAAATTGTATTAGTAATAATCATGCAGAATGAGGGAGGTAAGGAGGTGTCTCAGGGAAGGGCTGGGAAGTCAGAGTGGGGGTGGAATAGCTTAACCTAGGGTTCCTAAGAAGGTGGGCTGAACAGAGGTGGGTCTGATAATGGATCCTCATATCTCAGCAGGCATTGGGTTTGATGAGTGACACACAACACCTGTTGTTTGCCACAATTCTGAGCTGCAAAGGAGTTTCTCTATATCTTGGACAACTACGTTGCAGCCAGCACTATGGTATACCCCAACCCACCATAAACAAGGGGTCCATAAACACGCTAGTGTAGTTTGGAATCCAAATACCTAAGCACTCAGGTGCACAGGCAAAGGAACAGGAGTTAGAGTTGAAGAGGCTGAGGGATCAGCAGGTGTTCCTGGCAGAGTAGCTCCAGGGGGCCCTGAGTCTCTGCCTTCACACATACTGGATGCTTTTGCAGCTAATATGCCCTTTTAGTGCCATCCAGGCTAGCTGCAGGGTGAGTGCTCTAACAATGAATGTGTTTTCTTCTAATTAGAGCATCATCATTATTTTGAAATACTTGATATGAAAACATTCTGTTGGATTTGAAACCCATTTGCATTATCACAAGAAATTTCGACATTACATTTGTCAGTGCAAAAAAAAAAAGAGAAGCTGTTAGCTCCTTTAACTACACTTTTAACTATTGCAAATTCTGAATAGTTGTAAAAATGGTTTTAAATTTTTCATCACCTACCAGTATGAATAAATTTTCTTGCCAATGGTAACTATCAAAAATTTGAAAAGATCATCATTAAAAGGTCATTATCAGGAATTGAGTATAGCCTTGTCAAGCACAAACCTGATGTAAAAAAAAATATGTTAATCGAAGATAATGGCTGATTAACATAATTAATCAGATCGAACCAGACCACCCCACCTGCAGATAATAACTATGAACTGTGGATATCATACAAAACAAATAGCCACCTGGAGGCACTGAAGAGTAAACAGAAACAAGTGTATTCCATTGGAGCATGCCCACAGGAGAGTTGTATGGAGTTATTTGTTATTTTCAAAACTTTTAGCCTGAGATCAAACGTGGTTAGCATGGAGCATGAGGGAGTGGGGGTACCAATGGAAAAACCACAGCTTTCTGTCCAGGGAAACCACTGAATCTGGGTCAACAGTAGCCACCAGAGAGAGAGGCAAAATACCAGAGAGAAATCCCACAATTCTGTCTTCCCACAACTGTGGCTAACTCATAAACCATGCATGCAGGGAAAAGAATCAAAGCAACTCAACTAAATACTACAGATCTGAACTGAGATCAGAATTAACAACCAAGACACAGAGATTACAATCCAAGTCCAACCAAGATAACTGCACAACAAAACAAACACTCACTAGAGAAAAAGAATCCAAAATCTCCAAACTGAATATTCAGAATTTCTAGGATATAATTAAAAATTACCTGAAATACAAAGAAACAAGAAAATGGAACACACAGGGGAAAAAATGACCTATAGTCAACCCCAACATAACCCAGGTATTAGAATTAGCAAAATGAATTTTAAAACAGCTATTATAACTATCCTCAATGAAGTAAAAGAAAACATGTGGTGATGAACAAAAAGACAGAAAGTGACCACAGGCAAATAAAAATGATTAAAAAGAACCAGATGGAAAGTCTATAAACTAAAAGTACAAAGTCTGAAATTTTAAAGTCACTAGATAGATTTAACAGCATGCCAATGACACAAGAAAGAGTATGTGAACTTGAAGAAAGTTTAATCAAAATTATCCAATGTTAAGAGCAAAGAGAAAAAAGACTGAAAAAGAAAAATGAGCAGAGCTTCAGGAACCTATTAAGTAATGTAAACCAGTCTAACATATGTGTAATTGGAGTCCCCAAAGGAGAGTAGACAACAAATGGGGTAGAAAAAAATTTTGAAGAAATGGTCAATATTTCAAATCTGATGAAGGACATACAGCTTCTTATGGAGAGCTGCAGATTAAACTGCAACTCCAGTTTACCAAAAAAAAAAAAAAAAAAAAAAAAAAAAAATATATATATATATATATATATATATATATATATATATATATATATATATATATATCTTCCAGCATAATGATGTATGTAAAAGAAGGCACACTGCTCTCCAAATCCCTATACTCTATTTTTCTCCTCAGAGGCACAGCATAAAATTGCCATTTCAATGACAGTGTCACTAATTATTTAATGCAAGTAGAACACATTGCTTTTATTGGGAAGCCAGCAGTGAGCAGTCCCTGGACACCACAGAAAACACAAGCCTCATGGGTGCAGTAACACACAACTGATTGCACTGCGGATACAGAACACACACCACTTGCCAGTGGCAGACAAGTAGAAGACAGTGGAATTTAATGTCTGTCACTTGCACAGTGTGTTTTTAAATAGAGGCTTGATGAGGATCAAGGAGGCAAACTCAGAAAGAAGAGAGGGAGAGGGTGCTGTAGGAAGGAAGAGAAAAGGGGAGCATTTGTGGAGAACTCTTTTGTTTTTTATCTCAGAAAGACCAGAAATTCTCTTTGGCAGATGGATATATCTCAGATGAATAAAAATGAGAAAATAAATTACCTAATACATTACTTAAATGTACTGTACTTACTAGATAAAAATTTTCAAGATGTGATTTACAGAGCAACAGTAACAAAACGGTACTCTTGATGGCATGCAAGATAGGGGACCACTGGTGCAGATTCTCTGTGCTCACTTTTAATGCTGGGAAAACTCACATTTTCAGAAAGGTTTCTGGTAGTCTTGTCTTGCCTCTTTATGGTCCCATTCTTCTTGTTCATCCCTGACTTACTTCCAAGTGCCCAATATGTCCAGGTCATCTCCAATGGTCAACGGAACCCCTTGCAGTATGCCCACCTGATTGTTCCCCATTCTATATGCATTTTTCTCTTCAATACTTATCATTCCAGGGTGCCATACCCTTAGAGCTCTGCCAGTTATTCTCATAAGCACAATGAAGATATCAGGAGAATGCAATAAAATTCAACCAATCTCTCAGATCACATGTCTTTACTAAACAGTTCTTATTCAAAATATGCCATGAACTATGGGAAACCTGAAAATAAAATAAATGCATCATCTCATGAGGAAGGGTCTTGGTAAATGCTGAAGAGATGAGAACTATTGTTAAAACTGAGCAGTGACTCTTCTGCAGAATAATGAGGGGTCCCACAGCACCATGAAGGAAGATGCCCATCTGGCTGAGGCTGAAACCGAGACTCTTAGAGATTAAGCAACTGGGGCAAGATTAGACAGAATAAATAAGGAGGATTAGGATTCAGTTCCAAATTACTAATTTTAAAGCGTGTGTTTTTCCACTACATGTCCTCTCTTACAAAAGGTGAATTTTAGCTGCTGGAAATTCAAATACCTGAACAAATGGCTTGTTTGTGAACTGATAGGCATGGGCATGGATTCAAATTGTTGATGGAAGCCGTGATCTTTCTTGACGGATATTTTCTCCAAAATGTGTTCGTTTACATTTGGATCCAGGAGCATGACCGCCACCATTTTAGCAGTTAACCCTTCCTAATTAATAATAATAGCACAACAATGCCTTACATGTGAATATCTTTTCAATACTTTCAAAGTATATTGTGAACATCACTTTAAACACCTAATATTCTTGGAAGTCGGGAAGGGAAAATATGATCATGCCCGTGTTGCTGATAAATCAGCTAGTGCCCCTGGCACACAGGGAACTCAAGAGACAGAATTTAAAGCAGGTTTTCCATCTGGTGGTGTAGAGCTTTTAAAGCTAAACCGCATGCTCCTTGAGGAAAAGAAACGATTAAAGAAAACATACTATTAAATAAAATAGTAGAAAGACTCTGTGAGAACTGAAATAGGACACTGAAATGGTGTCATTTATTCCAACTCAGCTTTCACATAATTCCTCTGCATCTTCAAAATAATAGTTCACACACATATTAAACAAACAAAAAGATGATCAACCTTGGGTAAAAATAATATATGTGTAATCTAAAAGAGGAGGTGTTTTTTTCTTAAAATGATTAAAAATAAGAAATTGAACATGTATTTTATTTATTTACTTTTAAAATGTCAGTGACTGAGATTAGCTCAGAGGCCATATACTGTGTGGGGAATAGACTGCACTGAAATAGTCCAGCCAAGACCAAAACCAAAAATAAAACAAACCCAAAAAACCCCACAAATGAACACACAAAGAACAAAACTGACAAGCCCTAGAGAGGGAATGGGGTTATCAGTATCTGAAGTTGCTACAATGTATTATCTAAAATGTCCAGCTTTCAACAACAACAAAAAATGAGACATGCAAAGAAAGAGCACAGTGTGATCCATACACAGAAAAAAAGCAGTGAACAGAATCTGCCTTTGAGAGGTCCCAGATATTGGATTAGCAGAAAAAGATTCAAAGCAACTGTCATAAATATTTTCAAAGAACCAAAGAAAACCATGCTTAAAGAAGTGAGGAAGACATGATGACAATACCTCATCAAATAAAAAATATCAATAAAGAAATAGAAAAATATTTAAAGAAATAATGAATGAAAACTTCCAAAATCTGAGGAAAAACATTAAACTACACGTCCTAGAAACGTAAGGAATTCTAAGTAGGATAATTGCAAAGTGATCCTCACCTAGAAATATCATAGTAAAAATGTGGAAAGACTTAAAAACAAATAGAAAATTTTGAGAGTAGCAAGAGAAAAATGATTCATCACACACAAAGGAACCCCCCAAAAATTCACAGCTGGCTTCTCATCAGAATGATGGAGGTCAGAAGGCATTTAGATGACATATTCCAAGTAGAGAAAAGAAAAAAAAAGTGCAAAACAAGAATCTTATATCAACTAAACTATCTTTCTAAAAGGAAGACTAAATAAAGTCATTGCCAGGCAAACAAAAAACAGAGAATTTGTTGCTAATGGACCTGCCTTCTAAGAAATATAAAGGAAGTTCTTCAGACTGAATGCAAGTGATCCCAGATAGTAATTTCACCCACACCCACACACCCACACCACACACACACACACACCAAAGAGCACTGGTAAAGGTAATCATGTAGGTAATAATTATAAAATTTGCATATTTCTTCTCCTCGCTTCTCTTACCTGATTTTTTTAAATAGATCTTTATTGGAGTATAATTGCTTCACCATACTGTGTTTGTTTCTGTTGTACAACAAAGTGAATCAGCCATATGCATACATATATCCCCATATCCCCTCCCTCTTGAGCCTCCCTCCCACCCTCCCTATCCCACCCCTCTAGGTCATCGCAAATCACCAAGCTGATCTCCCTGTGCTATGCTGCTGCTTCCCACCAGCCAACTATTTTACATTTGTTAGTGTATGTATGTTGATGCTCTCACTTCACCCCAGCTTCTCCCTCCCCACCGTGTCCTCAAGTATATTCTCTATGTCTACATCTTTATTCCTGCTCTGCCACTAGGTTCATCAGTACCTTTTTTTTTAGATTCCATATATATACGTTAGCATATGGTATTTGTTTTTCTCTTTCTGACTCACTTCACTCTGTATGACAGACTCTAGCTCCATGCTTGTGATGTATTGCTGGACCCATAACATATAAAAATGTAATATATTAGCCAACAAAAGCACCAAAGTGGTGGGTGGAAATAAAGCTGTACTGGAGTAAGAAAATGACACTAGATAGTAAGGCAAATCTACAAGACATAGGAAGAGAACCAAAATTGTAAATATGAATATTAACATGACAAATTATATAGAGATATATATACTGCTTGTGCTTTTATTTCTTCTCTCATCATCTTTAAGATTTTTTTGTATTTTAAGATAAAAATTTATATATTTTTATTTTTAAAAGAATTATTTTATAGAAGTATAGTTGATTTACAATGTTGTGTTAGTTTCTGGTGTACAGCAAGGTGATTCAGTTACACACACACACACACACACACACACACTATACATATACATATATTTTTTTCATATTCTTTTCCATTATGGTTTATCACAGGATTTTGAATATAGTTCCCTGTGCTATACAAGAGGACCTTATTGTTTATCCATTCTATATATAGTAGTTTGCATCTGTTAATCCCGAACTCCCATTCCATCCCTCCCTCACCCCCCCCGCCCCCTTGGCAACCACAAGTCTGTTCTCCATGTCTGTGAGTCTGTTTCTGTTTCATAGATAAGTTCATTTGTGTCATATTTTAGATTCCACATACAAGTGACATCATATGGTAAAAAGATTATATAAAATAATAATTATGACAATGAATTCTTAGGCTTGTAACATATATAGACGTAATATACATATACAACTATAGTACAGAAGAGGGAATAGAGCTATATAGGAGCTGTATATAGCTGTATATGCTATATTCTATATAGCATTGGAATTGTTAGTATAAATCTGAAGTAGAGTCTGACAAGTTAAAACGTACATTGTTAGAGCAACCACTATGTAAATATGGTGTTTAAAAAATAATTGAATGAATTAAAATGTTACACTAAAAATATTCACGTAAGGGAAATGAAAGCACTAAAGAAGGAAGAAAAGAATGCAGACGAGACATGAGACATAGAAAACAAAAACTATAATGGCAGGCATAAGTCAAATTGCATCAATAATAACATTAAGTATGACTGGATTGAACAATCCAACATAAAGGCAGAGATTGTCAGATTGAATAAGCAAATAAGATCCAATAATATTCTACCTTTATGTGATATACTTTAGATTCAAAGATACAAACAGGATGAAAGTAAAAGGATGGGGAAAAAAGATATATCATTCAAACAACAATCATAGAAAGTTGGAGTAGCTATTCTAATCTCAGACAAAAGTCCATCCATCAGGAAAATATAACAATTATAAACACATATGTACCTAACAACTGAGCCCCAAAATACATGGAGCAAAAACGGACAGAATTGAAGGGAGAGATGGGCAATTCAACAATAATAGTTGGAGACATCAACATTCCATTTTCAGTACTGGCTACAACAACTAGGCAGAAGATCAACAAGGAAATAGAAAGATTTGAGCAACACTATAAACCAACTAGACCTAACAGGTTTTATAGAAAATTCTACCCACCAACTTCAGATACACATTCTTCTTAACTGCACATGAAACATGCTCCAGATAGGCCATATGCTTGGCCAGAAATCAAGCCTCGATCAATTCATAAGGATTAAAATTGTATAAAGTACATTATTTAATCACAATTGAATTAGAAATTAATAACAAAAAGAAATTTGAGAAGTTTATAAGTATATGGATATTAAACAACACTCTTCTAAATAGCCAATGCGTCAAAGAAGACAAGGGAACTTACAGAATACTGTAAGATGAATGAAAATAAATACATGACATACTGAAATGTACGGATGAAGCCAAAGCAGTGCTTAGTCAGAGGAAAATGGATCGCTATAGATGTGTACATTACAAAAGACTTAAAATGTCAAATCAATAACCTGATCTAACTTATGACACTGGACAAAAAAACAGGAAACTAAACCCAGAGCAAGCAGAAGGAAGGAAATAATGACTTAGTTTTCCCACAAGTGACTATGTGAACCATTATAGTAATCTTGTGGAGGGGAAACAGAGCTAAATGGAGAGTTTGGCACTGGGTAGGGTAGAGTACAACCTTATGTGAGCGAAGGTTTCTAGAAAATGGTGACAAAGAAAAAATTGAAGTTCCTCAGTGTATCTCCTGTGCCTAGACCATAATCTGGCATATAGTATATAGGCTCAAGAATAAATGGATTAATTAATTAATCTTTTTAGTTAGGAAAAAATTGCAGGGCTAAGTACTGGAATATGTGAACATTTTGCCTCAAGAGAAAGGTTGGAGGAATAAACTGTTGTCACAAGGTCACCCAGCAGAGAAGGGCCAAGCAAATGTATTGTGGGGTCACTGGGGATGCTTCTACAGCCCAGGGGGATAGTGTGGTCCTCTAGCATCCACAGTACCATGAATTACCGTTGACTGGTTTGGGCGTTATTTTGAGTCTTTGATCTTTTCTAGTGTGCCCCACCCCCACCCCACCCCTCCAGAGAAACCTTCTAGAATTCAAAAGTCTGGTTCAAAGACAGAAAGCCGGAGATCTAACACAGTGTGTCGCTTGTGATTAGAATAATCCCCCGCTGATAATTCATGTATTCAACATGAGGTGCACCAAAGGCCATCCACTTTCCATACTCCAAATATTTCCTTCCTAGGGAAAATAAACTTTGCAATCCTCAACTGATCACACTCCTGGTTATCTCCTATTATTTTAGCGACATGGCCTTGAGATCCCACAGAACAGATTTAATTTTCATCACATTGAATAAAAAAATACCAGCCATGCTGATCTACGAGGAAGAAGGTAGGTTGCACAAAATCAAATGGCAATATATAGCTGCTGCTCAAAAAAAGAACTGCTACTCCAGAGAATTCTCACTTCCTAAATGGCTATAAAGGCCCCACGCTCCAGAAAAGTCAGAAGAAAAATTACCTCCCAGCTTGTGCATCTATTTTTATGGCTGCGGTTGATTGTTTCCTCCCACTCCTGCCTCTGACATACCCCAGCGCCTGTCCATTCCCAGACCTCATCCTACACCAGTTTCCAAAGTCCCAACTGGGCCGGTTTCCTGAAATGACATGATACGGTCGGCTTTTGTCAGGCATCCACGTCAAGAATTATAAAGTGAATGAGTCTATCTGTCTTTATAAGTGTGTTGTGAACTTTATAGTTTAATATTAAACTTGCATCATAAAAAATGGCTCATAAATGGCTAATAAAAGCCGAGTTTACAGCTTATAAAGTGTATCGGTACTTTACATGGGTTTGCTTAGGAAGATTTATGTGCAAGCTCTCCGTCTCCGGGTTACAGATGATTTCTACCCCCCCCCCTAAAAAAACATTAAAACAAGTCTTGAAAAATGGCCCTTTGGCTGAACTCCGTACGGTACCGAATTGGAGGCATCCAAGAAATTCAAACCCAGTGTGCTGGTGCTAATTAATGTCACAGGAAATGCCTGGGGTTCCAGAGAGGCCCAGGGTGGGTGACACCTTGCAGTCTCCTTGGGAGGTACAGCAAGTTCAGACAACTTGGCAGTAACCTTGATCTCAAGTCATGTCTACACGCCCCCTAGTATGAAATCGGGAGTTAGTCCCAATCCTGAGGGCATGGAGAGCTTTGTGAAAACAGCAGAAAGTCTAACACACTAAGCCTTAAACTGGAGAGACAGGAGAGACTGTGGGCTCCCGCCAAGAGCACATGAAAACTCCTTTAATGACTTCTGTGAGGTGGCCCGCTCACTCCTCCCGCCTCCTTTCCCGTCTCCCCCTCCACCCCATTTCACTTTTTATTACCCATTGCACTGCTTTATCCAGGTTTATATACTTCATTATGTTCTCTGCTGTCACTTTTTTTTTAACATCTTAATTGGAGTATAATTGCTTTACAATAGTGTGTTAGTTTCTGCTGTGTAACAAAGTGAATCAGCTATATGTATACATATACATATCCCCTCATAGATATCGCCTCATACATATAGCCATATCCCCTCCCTCTTGGCGTCTCCCTCCCACCCTCCCTATCCCAGCCCTCTAGGTGGACACAAAGCACTGAGCTGATCTCCGTGTGCTATGTGGCTGCTTCCCACTAGCTAGCTATTTTATATTTGGTAGTGTATACGTGTCAATGCCACTCTCTCACTTCATCCCAACTTACCCTTCCCCCTCCCCGTGTCCTCAAGTCCATTCTCTACATCTGCGTCTTTGATTTTTACTTGAACTCAGCGGCTGGCAGCTGTGTCGCCACCATTGTCCCCCCTCCTGCCTCCTCGTGCACCTCTGCCCTGCCAGAGACCAAGGTCTTTTATGACATATCGACTTCTGACTCGAGACACTGGAGAAGACGCAGCATTCTGTGATGCAGTACCTTGGATGTGATTGTAGGAACCTGGGTTCCTGCACTGGTTTTGTCACTAAGTAGCTGTGATGCTTTGGGGCATTTAATCAGCTTTTGAGAAGGTCAAATGTAAAAGGGAAATGATAGAACTAAACGATCTCCAAGGTGTCCGAACAATTCTCAGGGGCTACCCGGTCTACAAAATATGGACAAGAGCTCTCTGCTTCCCACCCAAGACTGTTAATTAAGACAAAATGAGATTATGACAGTTCAAGATCTTTGAATACTCTAGTGCTCTTTCCAAACCTACGACATTATATTACTCATTAAAGGATGATTTCAGCACCTTCCTTGTCAGTATACTGGTGTTTTTGTTTTTCTATCTCAAGATCAAATAATCAAGAATTATGTCCCTCCTGCATTTTTTAGGAGAGCAGTCCCATGTTTCCCCAAGAGAGGTATTCAATCATCCTTGCATTTACAAAACTAGGTACCAGAGAGAGGAGGTCAAAGAAATAAAGTGCAGAGAGTCTGCCCTTACTTAGCTTTCTAGAGAAGACAAAAATACCGAGTTATTACATCAAAAATAGCATGCCTGAGGGGAGGAGAATGGCTTGGGGCCTTCTTGCAGGAGAAAAGACTTAAGCTGTGCTGTGGAGGCAGCAACGGTTCTTCATAATCTGAAATTGACACAGAATGGGTTTCAATTTTAGACATTTGGAAAGTGAGGAGCTTCTCTTTAATGAATTGCTTCATCCCTGCCAAATACTGGTGACTAGAGCTGCTTGGACTCACCAGGGAACAGTATGAACTCAGGTCCGTCTACATCTTCATTTCAAAATGTTGACAAAAAGCCAAATCTTTTAATCATCAATTGTAGCAAATACAATTTAGGGTGCGCCATGGGCTGCATTCTTTGTTCTCTTTGATTTGAAGACCTTCTCCTTCTCCAAAACAAAAACGTGTGGCGTGAGTAAGTTTCCTGACTCCACCCGCCTCCTCGGACCATGATCAAAGCAGGAGGACGGTGGTCCAAGGTTAATTCCTTCTCTTTGATTCATTTATGTGAGTCTGAGAAGAGACAGAGCTTTTATGTGATGATCATAAAGCTGGGAAGATGATGTGAGATGGAGAGAGGGCTTCAGTGGCCTGGACCCCCAGCATCCAGATATTCCAGTTCTTTTCCAGTCATTCTGGATTGTAGGAGCAAATAACTTCTCCATTTGACTTCAGGCAGGGGCACTGGGCTCCTGGCACCTGTAATCCAAAGCATCCTCACTAATGTCTGAAGGCATCACAGCTCTTCAGAAACAAACCTCCATCAACTCTTCCCAACTCATTCCTGACCCATCCCTTACCTGTCACCTAATTTCTCATCCTGGAGCATCACTTGTGGTTTCCCCAACCCCACCATGCCTGTTCACAATTCCACAGCTTTGCATATTCTTTTTCCTCTCTCTGGTACATTCTTCCTTAATCTTCTATCTGGAAACTTTCCATTCTTCTCTCAAGGTTCTGCTCAATCACAGTGGCCACTCTGAAAGCTCCAACTGCGCTGGAATCCACAGGTTTATTTGTATTGAAGGCACAACTGTTTCGGCATCCAATGAACACTTTCAAACCCAGAGGGGATTACAAAAATCCACAGGACTAACAGAAACAGCTTCCACCATCAAAGAGTTAACCATCTAGCTGAGGAGTAAGATTCATTCCATGGAACAATATGAGAGAATGTACAATCAAGCCCCAATTTGGGCAGTACAGATTTTAAATGCCAAAGGAGTGGCGAGAAGGAGAAAATCCATCCCAGCTGATTCTGCAAAAACTCCAACCCATGGCTCACATGTATATAGCGGCTGAAAATAGTGTGTTCTCACCTGTTGTACTGCCACCAGCAAAGTATTGAAATTTTCTTCCTACCCAGGGTAAGGGATTAAAAAAAAAAAAAAAGCAGGGAGGAAGAAAGTACGGGATTATAAACATTCTCACCTAGGAGGGGAAACAGCGTAGCAATGCAAATGAGGTTGTCAAAATTTGCTTCACTTCTTTCCCCAAGCAATTCTACTTCTGGGTGTTTATCCTAGAGAAATATTCTGAATGCACAAAAAGTCTGCATTGTTAGTAATGGAGAAAAATTGCAAACGAGTCCATCAGTAGGAGACTGGTTGAACACATTTTGTTATAGCTGTACTGTGGAATCCTACTGCAGCCATTAAAAGAAAACGGTGTGTTTCTTTATGTACTGTCATGGAAAGACCATCAAAATCTATTATTAAACAGAAAAAAACAGCAAGTTGTAGAAACACTGCTGTGGTATGATGGAGTTTTTGTAAAACACAGAGGCAGAAAATACTGTATCTCTGTACAAATAGTCAGTCAGTCAGTCAACCAGTCAACGATTATCTGTCGGCTCCTGTCATGTGCCGGGCAACGTCCTGAGTTTTAGAGAATCCACAGTGAACAAAATAGCAAGTCTTTACCCTCCCAGAGTTTCCATTATAGTAGGAAGAGGCAGACGTGAAGCAAATAAGCAAGTAGGACATGCCATATATCAGATGATGGTGAGGAACCTGGAGAAAAATAAAAATAAGGCTGGGGGCACACTACTATTTAACTAGCATGACAGAGACAGCAGAGACCTGAAGGAGGTGAGGGTGGTGTGGCCATCTGGAGGGAGCGCATTCCAGGCCAAGGGACTCGCCATTGCCAAGGGCACAGTGCCTGGGATGGGGTAGAGTGAGGAAAGAGGGGAGCAGGAGGAGAGGGACAGAGAGGTGGCGGGGCCACTTCACGCAGAGCTTCAGACGCCAGTCTGACCATTCCAGCTTCCACCCCGAATGAGCCAACGAGCCGCTGGAGCGCTGGGCAAAGCATAATGTGATCTGAGTTCGGTCTCATCTGGGCCACTCCAGCTGCTGTGTTGAGGACAGATTGCTGGGGAGCAGAAATGGAAGCTGGGAGACCATTTAGGAGGCTAATAAAATGACCCTGTAAGAAACGCTGGTGACTTGGATGACAGCAGGGTAACTGGGAAGAACTGGGTGAATTCTGGCTGCATTTTGAAGGTCAAGCCAACAGGATTTTGCAAAGGTACAGAGAAAGAGCTTTTCTTTTCGCAAAGCCCATGAAAGAATGAAGTGGCCATTAACTGAGGTGGGGAAAAACCATGGGAGAAACAGGATTAGGGGAGGCCATGTACATATAAAATGAGAACAGAAATGTGTGGATAATTTATGTGTTTTCCCTAGATTCCCTCATCTCTTTTTCTTCCTATCCAAACTGGTAGCTAAACTCTGTAATTCCTAGAGCCAGGGCAGAAACAAGTCACGGGCAGTCCAAGGATCGTTTTTATTGTGTAAAAGACTGATCAAACCTTGAGGAAATGCTGTGGGGTCCTGGAGCAGGGGAAAGCAGAAGTCTCTCAAGGGTCAAAAGCTAGAGAAAGGACACTTCCCCCAGGCTGAGGAGGAAGAGAGAAGTGTGAGGGGCCTGGACTGGAAGCCAGGTCCTGAGCTTCAGCAGTCCTGCTAGGGATGCAGCCGAAACTTGGAGAGGCAGCAGGATGGACTGGTCCTTAGGCCCTGATTCTGGCACCTTTGCAGAATTCCCAGCCCTGAGTAGAGTGGAGGGCTGCAGAGGGAGCCACAATTTAGGGAGACCATGAGGGCAGGGACAAGGGACCTCTGAGAAGTAACACACGGGGGCCAATGGCCAAAACCCCGCGGCCACCTGCCATGCCTTAGAGCTCCATAAAACCCACCAGTTGGCCCACAGCAATGGCAATTAAATTTTCTGCCAGCTTGACAGAGCAAGGGGTTCAAATCAGATATTACCCTGAGTTACGGAATGTGAAAGGATGCTATTTCTTCTACATCTGAATTCGTGTGGTTAGATTTACGTCCGCCACACAGGAAAACACATATCAAGTGGTCGAAAAGACCACAGACCAAACTGCTTTAATCTCTGAGTTCTGTGTTGCTTGGTTAACCCCCCGTCACACACACAAATATGTATATCTGTGGCATACTTGTGTAATTAGTATTATTTCTTTATCCTCACTTCATTGCAAAGCCCAGCTGCTGAGAAATCCTGGTAAAGACCCTTTTTTGTCCATTAGTAATCCTTTTGTCACCACACTCTGCTATACAGATGGATTTTTATCCCATGCAATAATAAAAGGTTTCTCAAGGAAGGGAATATAAATTCATTTTTCTTGTAAATGAAACTATATATTTTAAATATGCCAGGTTAAATAACTCAATAAAGAAATTTCACTAAAGCCACTTGTCAAGGGAACATCATTCTGCGTACACACACATGCCCCCTCCAACAAATACGATTTGAAAGATCCATCTGGTTGGCATAGCTGATTGCATTTAAGTACACCATGCTTTCAGACATAAAGATCTATCTCTGCAATAGCTCTCTCATAACAGCATCTTGCTCCAAGGCTAAGACTCTCGAACAGGAGGGAAAGATGTAGTTTGCCGATAGTGGCTGCAGGAGTGAGATCAATGGCAGACAAGTCACATCAAGGAAGGAGGAACTGCCTCCCAGGAGCTGCTTTGTTGAGGAAAGACAGGAACCTGTCATCTCCTTGGGCCATTCAAAGAGGGAGTGATCAGTAAACACAGCCTCGCAGAGTCTTTACAGATGATGACTCAACATGCCGAATGGGCCCAGGGAGTCCTCCCAGGCTCACAGACCCATGTGCAACAGGAATTTGGAGTATGAAGGGCTGCAGTGTGCAAGACTCCTAGAGTCCCCATCAGCATCCCAAACCTGGCTCATGGCCAAGCTCCCTTGGCTCCTGTGATAAGCCTTAGATCTGTAACCTGTCCAGGTTCAAGAAACCATGGGGGCCCTAATCTGGGAAGCTGCTTTGTGCCTGGGTTGGCCATAATCAAATCTTCCTGAGGGAAATATTTTCAGTTGCTCCCAAGAGCATGGGGCCAGGTGTTATTAACACCCAGCTGTCCTCATGGCTGAAGAATCTGCCTCCTTCCATGTTTTCTACAAGCCCCTTCCAAGAGGACCTCTGATCCCCTGAGTCTCGGCTCCAAAGAAATAAGTCCCTATAAAAGAACAATCAGGCCAGTGTTCCCTGCTAGGGCCACCAAGCCACATCCTCTGCTGTGGATTCCAAAGCATCCTTCCTCTCAACGCCCGATCCACCAACAAATCCTGTCCTCAGGCCTAGGCTATTCAAGCATGGAGCGATCAATAAATCCAGCCTCACCACGTCTTCACATCACGCCTACCCCCAGGATTGGTTACATAATTTGTTGGGCCCAGTGCAAAATGAAAATGTGGGGTCCCTTATTCAAAAATTATTGAGAATTTAATACAAATTTTAAATTGTTAAGGATTTCAAGACAGCATCAGCAGAGCCTTAAACCAAGTGGAAGCCCTTTCTGGCCCCTGTGAGATTACACGTTTTGCATGCCTGTGAGGGCGGCCCTGTCTACCCCATCTACCCAAGGCCCGAGGCGCACTCTCGTCCAGCAATGGGATAACAATGCTTTCCTGGGTCTCCCCACAGTAGTTGGTCCTGGGCCAGACCACAGGAGAACCGCCCAGGCCTGCCCAAGACGCAAGGGATGATGAGCTGGACCAGCAGGGTTGTCCTGGAATCATCTCTAGGAGGGGAAATTTCCAGGTCATAAAAGTAAAAAATAACACCTGGGGAGTGATTTGGGGAGGTTTAGGAGGTAGGAGATGGAAGGGAATTTTTGAGTACCTAGGGTAAGCTTTGGCCTTACTAAAACTTCCCACGAAATGGAGAAAGCATCTTCCTTGTTATATAGTTGAGAAAACAGAATAAGAAATTTGCTCAAGTTATGCAGGTTGCAAGCCATGAACAGGTGTTCCTGTGTCTTTATCTTCAGGAAACCACTTTGAGATAATTTTTGGATATCCTCACTAACAACCTTAAATCCTGAAATTCGAATTTCTCCAGGGAACAAAGAGTAACATGAACTACTCAATACATTTAAACTGTTGTTATGTACTCAACACAGAGCCGAGGGCTTTTGCGTGTGTTTTACATTTAAATCTTCCCCAAATACTAATATGTGGGCACTACTGTTTCCTTATTTTGCAGTGGCTAAAGGTTAAGAAAATCACCCATAGCTCACCTATCTAGGAAAGGGCCAGCCTTCTTTAAGACCGTGCCTCTACTACCAAACGTAAAATAGATTAGCTAGTGGGAAGCAGCCGCATAGCACAGGGAGATCAGCTCGGTGCTTTGTGACCACCTAGAGGGGTGGGATAGGGAGGATGGGAGGGAGACACAAGACGGAGGAGATATGGGGATATATGTATGTGTATAGATGATTCACTTTGTTATAAAGCAGAAACTAACACACCATTGTGAAACAATTATACTCCAATAAAGATGATAAAAAATAAAAGAGTATAAAGAATCATTTTCCCTACAACACAGGCAGTTGCAAAATATGATGTTCCAAACGTACAGAGCTTCGAAAGACTATTTCCACTGAGAGTTTGGATGTATATTACATCAGAATGTAAACATGGTAAAAGGTAAAACTTCATTAAAAGAGGCAGCAGTCAAGAAATCTAAAATAGGCAGGAAAACTGGTCATGGGTCCAGGAAGCATCATCAACCAGCTGGTGTCACTGGGTCTCTGGGGTTTGTTACTTTTGATGGTTAAAATGAGCTTAATTGGAAGAAGTAATTTCTAAAGGTCTAACTAAGCTCTACGATCTTTAGAATTCCTGTTAGCTACAAAACTTGCAATATTGCTTATTCCTTTCCTTGTTCATTTGGTTGTTTGTTTATTTGACTGGTTGGATTCAAAGGCTTCTGGGCTTACCTTCCTGGAGCAATTTCTCTGACCAACTGCTAATAGCGAATAAAGGCATCCACCAACTGAAATATTGGAGACCAGGTAACGTATACTGTATCTTATGACCGCTCTATAGAAACAAAACCCTAAAGGCCTGAGGTCTCCCTTCTAGTCTAAATGCTATCATCGTGATGCCACTGCACCTAGCAAGAATGTTTAACCCAGGCAGACCCGTCATCAAGACCAGGACTCAGAAGAGAACTGTGGACACCCCAGCACTATTGTAGCCCAACATCTGTCCTCAGACGGCAATATCCTCCCGTTGTTCCTTGCAGCCCTCTCCCTTCCTGTGCTGTATTTGTCTTTTGACCTTTCATGGCTCAGTAACGCTTCCCCAGGGCCTCACTTAACATGGGTCCTGAGCACGCATTAGGTCTCTGAATTTCTGACCCTCAGAACTATTTCTTGCACACAATTTCCACTTATCCTCTTGGCTTCATTAGCATCTGGCCACTCCAAGGAGCCACCCACCCGCTCCGGCTTAATCCCCAGACACCCCTTGGCCGTGGCCTCAGACGATTTGACCTGGCCCATTACAATAGAGGTGTGGAGTTATTGGACATCAGGAGGACTTGGCCTCATTTCTTAACTTTGCTTTAGTTTCCCCCTAGCAAACTGGAGATCATAATACACCATGTTAGTTTGTGTTAAAGATCAGATGTCTAAAATGTACCACTCAGGATGAAAATGCCTGTGATTGAAAATGATGAAGAGGAGAAAGAGAGGGGAGAAGAAGGAAGAAGAAGAGAATTCCAGAGATAAACCCAGGAATTCACATCCGGCAAGTTACCCTGTTACCAATGGGCACCAAATGCAACAGCTGAGATCAATTAAATTCACTGAAATCTGAGATCAGTCATTTTACAGAAAATGATTTCGATGAAATTAATTCAATCTGCAATTCTGGTTTTTAAGCAGCAATAATGATTCCCTTGGCTAAAATGTCAGGCATTCAGAAGGGGAAGGAAACTTTATTATTACTGAGCGGGGTATCCCCCAAGAGCTCTGGCTTAGATGTGTAGCTGAGCCAAGACATCTGGCAATTTCAAAAATTGAACTTGATCTTCAACAAATATAGACACAAATGTGAAGAACATAAAATCACTCTTCAGAATGAGCCTTAATGGGCTGCGCTGCCTTTCAGAAACATTTTCTAATGAGCATTCGGACATGAAGTGATTCCAATTTGTAATGCATTTGAGGCAAACTGAGAGGAGAAATTGCATTTGCTTTTCCCCACTGGGCTGTTAAGGGACCCAGACTGACAAGCCTCAAAGACTTAGCTGTGGGCAATGCTCTCCGTGTTCCTCACTTGCTGGGACTGGCCCAGGGAAGACCCCAGCTCAATGGAGCCCTCCAGAACTGCTACAGACCAACACTCAACAGGCAGCCCAGGCAGCAAACATGGAGGGAGTCCCCGTGTGTGCCACGCACCTTGCTAGACACTGGCTGGAAAAAGAAGAGGAGCAAAGGACACAAAGACGAAAGAGACACAGAACTCACGGGCCAGGAGTGGGTGGTACACCCAGCCTTCTAAAATCCTGGTCTCCATTCTCCCAAGTTGTTGGGACAACTGGCCTTTGACATGCTCTGACTACCATATAATATGTACCCCAGCTATTTCCCGAGCTTCTCAGGGAGACCTGTGCCCTTACACGTGACAGCCTGCACGCTTGACCCATGTTTTGCCGACGCACCGAGGTGGTGCTAACATCTCAGTGTTTACCTCCCTCCACATCTTGGCGTCGATTTAACCCAGGCAGAGCAGACTCTAAGCTTGCTATGTGGGCTTTTTCCACGGGCCACCAAAATCTAGACAGACCCAACGTATGATAGAGATTTTTAAATTCCAGGCCAATTTAAGTCCCTTTCTCCTTAGCTCAGCCATTGTTTCAGCAGCTCTAGTTAGGAACCCATCACTGGCCCCGGGCCAGGCACTTAAGCAACCATTAGAGATGGATTGAGCCAAAGAGCCAACATCAAGGAGAGAGAATTCCTAGGCCTTGGGCATCTTTGTGAGTTCCAGGGGAACACCGCACTCTGCTTGGTATATCTGGGCCAAGGGCTAGTCTGTAGAATTCCATTATGCAAATTAGAAAAGGTACTCCTCAGGGTAGGGAGAGCTCCAAGGGTCCACAGCTTGGGGAGCATCTGGTTCTTTGGCAAACAGAGCCCAGAGTGGACATCAGTCCCACTCGCCCCTCAGCCGTTGTCCTCGCACAGGTCACAACCTGTTCCATTATAAGCAGAGGCTCTGTTTCAGGGAATCGTGGCCTTTCTTGGCTCCTTCCTAGACTCTCTCCTGTGTATTTGCTCCTGAAGAATCCATTGACAGGACGCCTCTGGCTTCCAAAATGACCTGGGCCTCTACTCATCATTAACCCATTGCTTTCCCTGGGGCACTACCTGGACTTCCTTGGAGACCTTCGTCACCCTTGGGCAAGCCCACCACGCTGCCCTGTTTCCAGTTCCCTGAGATGCTAATATTCATGATCCTGGAAAGATCATTAATAATTGTTCATAACCAATAGAGTGGGGAGACCAAGAACCTTGCTCTGCAACCAGGCTGTCTGCCTTGCAATTCATGCCCCATCCTTTCTTAGTCATGAAAGCCTGAGCAAGTTTCTTAAGCAATTTGTACCTTAGTTACCTCCCCTATAAAGTGAGCATAATAATAGTAACCTCACAGAGTCTGGAGGAGGATGAACTGAGCGCACAAAGTGCACGAAGACAAGTACCTGCTCCATGCGATGCTTAGCACGTAAATATTATTATTGTGTTTATCTAAGGAAGGTCTTTTATAATAACAGACACGGTGAACTGTTCTACTACGTGCTCTCAACATTCCTGTGTGGTTGAAAATTGTTCAAAATAAAGCTGTGGGAAGCCACAAAATACTTCTAAGTGAGGGACATGCGTCAGCCCCTCCTACTTGGCTTTAGTGCTGGGAGTCGGGTTTTGCATAAACAGGACTGTATCACATATGTTCGTATGAATATACGCATTATTGGTACGTAAACGGGATCACATTTCACATGCTATAGAAAGCTCCTTTTAAACTCTGTGAGCCTCATTCTCCACATTTGTGAAAACGAGTACTAATCGTATGAGGCAATATATTTAGCGTGTCTACCAGTTCTTCCCCCCTTCTTTCTAGATCTCTACGCAAGCTCCTGTTCTTCTGTCACCCTTACTGTCTTGGTCCCTTCTCTCTGCCCATCTCTCTCCCAAAGCATCAGAGCAAAAGCAGAAGAAAAAAAAAAATCACCCATGATCCATCTCCCAGAGAGGGTCCATAAAAATGCTGTGCTGTGTTTTCTTTTTGAGTATGGTAGAGCTGTCCCTGGTTTTGTGCCCTATGTAATGAAGATGGAGAAGAATGGGAATACCAGCCTGGAGAGGTGTCATGAGTGTTAAATGAAACTATGCAGATTTAAGTGCCGGCACTGCATTCAATACACATTGGTTCTTTCTAGCTAGGGTGCTGCTTAGAAGGTGGATCCGAATCAGTTACATTTTTCCTAAAACTCAGTACACATTGGCCTGTGTATAAACCTTTTCTGTTCCGGGTGATTTTTCTGCCTGGCATCACTCCTCTGTCCCTTTCCTACCACCCTGTGTTTTGCTGATGGCGAATCAATGGCACATTTTTCTTAAACAGCCTGCACTTGGTATTTTACTACCAACCATGAGGGCCCCCGCCTTTTAATTACTCCTGCTGAGCCCAGCACTATATATAACACTAATGTTTCTGGAACTGCCAGCAATTAAAACCAAAAATAAATAACACATTACAAGCTGCAAACCCAGCTAGGCCCGGGGAATGCTACGGATGGATAGAAGGCTTTTGTTTTTAATTGCTCAAGTTTCTCCAGGCCCTACAGAATGTAAACTCCTAACAGCTGCTGGCCAGGAGATGGAGCAGAGGAGGCCTTGATTTCCATATGTTTTCCGATGTTCTTTTGCTTGCTCTGGGCCCCCAGGAACCAACTGACATTCTTCTGCCTCAGTGTTTCACTCTGCAAAAGGGAGACGTTCGTGAACACAGCTGAGTGTACGCACATCCATAGATGAACATGCTGTTCTGGGGCATCTATTGAAATGGAACAAGTTATATTGATTTTTGCCGCTATCTTCGTTTTTCTAACTTGAATAGAGTACTGAAAGGGCAGTTGCGATGAATACTTATTTCATCTATTGAATGTGTGATACCAGAGGTTGTCCATAACCAGGACGAACAATTATAAAATCAAATTGCTAAAGCTCTCTTTGAAGCCCAACTTGGACAAATAATTCTTTTTATTTTTTGCTACAGGGAGTTCTCATGAGGCACCCATGTCAAAGGGTTGGCCGTGCTTCCAACAGCTTCCACTTGTGAGAAGCAAGAGGTCAGTTTCACCAAGAAGGACACTGAGCCTTATTCAGTCCCTGCCTCTCACCATACCTTCCAAGGAGCTCTGAATTTTTCTACCTAGTAGACACATGGTGCAAAATTGTTCTTAGAAAGACTGCACCAGTAAAAACTCTGTTCTGCAAGGTCAGGAATGATTCTCCCTATTGGTGCTGCTGGATGCCTCCTGAATGGTCCCTCCCAGAACTGAGAACCTGCAGACTCCAGACCAGTTTGTTCTCTGCCTCAACTCTGAACAGCTTTCTTGGTGCGGCTGAGACAGAGCAGGAAGGTACATGCCGCTGCTAATCCAGGCAGGGCTGGGCACCTGCCTCGCCAGCAGATGGCTGCGTTGCAGTTGAGTCTCCCCCAGTATTACTGCCTAGACTGCCAAGAAGTGCAAGATGCAGACTTCAAACACACCGGGGCAAATTCACATGCATTGCCTTTACCCGTGGGTGCTGGCGGTTTTGCTGCAGGCAAAGCATCTCTCTTAAAAGCAACAAATAATCAGCCTTGACAGCAGCAGTACTGAACTAACGCTGACTCATGAATGTCATCATTGTTCTTTGCTGCTATGGGCATTAGTCCATGTTCAGCCCTAAGCCAGAATGTCTGCATAGAGAACAAAGCTGATTATCTCCACGACGGCTTCACTGGAGGCACGCTGCTAATGCAGGCAAAAAAAAATGCAACGCTGGGGGAAGAAACATCCAAGGACAAGAAGACAAGAGGGCCTACCATTTGTTCCCATTGCCCACTGCTGCCTTTTGATGGGTCCCTTCAAGAGGAGGGAGCCCATGAATGGCTTTTAGTTCCACGAGAAGTGCTAGTCTGCCTTACTCATTAAGCTCAAGACTCATCATGTGTTGACTGCCAATGAGCCAAAAAAAAGTACCAGCTCTCTCCTCCAGCTCCAGCATTGCTTGCCCCTCTCCTGCACCTGTCAAAGCTCTGGGCACCAACCTCCCTGCCCTGAGGGAGGACTGAGGGAGAGGGCAGGGGACAGGCTGTCAGCAGCCCAGCTGCCTGGCACAGCCCAGCTGGAAGCTCAGGCTCATTGCCTCTCTGTGTCTTTTCAAGTCATACCCATCACCATCCTTTTTTCACCCTTGTCATGTCCCTGGCCCCTACCTCGACCCTCAGCCCCCCGCCTCCCCCCTTGGATCGGTTGGCTTCCCTTGAACACGTGTTTTATTTCTTGCCTTGATGGATATCTTGGCACAGCAGCCCCTGCCACACACTGGACGGAGCAGCATACCCACTTAGTTCGAGGGGTGATCATTTTTCTCTAGCAAATATGGAGTGCCGACGGTTACAGACCCTACCCACCGCTCATGGTGATGTTAGACCTTTTGGCCTATGAGAGAAGTGTCAGAAATGACCAGAAGAGAATATAAGAATTCCTTCCTTGGAGCGCAAGGATGGCGCAGGAGGCAAGGTCCCTGTGACCCCTGGAGGGAAAACCAGAGCCTGCATGTCATCTTCCACAGGAGGTGCAAACTCAGATACCTCCGGGGCCGGACAGATAAGACAGATGTGGGAAACTAGCCTTTGTAAAATAACAGGGAGAGCGAGCTGTAGGGGAAGTGCAGAATGCACACCCCTCCAAAGGGCATGCAAATTCAGTTTGAAAAAAAATCTCTATTCCGAAAAATCCATCCACGGACCACTATATAGAGGCTGCTGGTTTTGCCGTCCCTGGAAAATGGCAAGTATCTGGCGTAGAGAGGCAGACACCTGGGTGTCCATCCTCAACTCTGTCACTTACTTGCTGCCTAATTGTGGCAATGTCACTTCACCTTCTAAGCATCCACTTCCCAGCTATGAAATGTTATGACTCACAGCACTATTGGGAGGTTACAGGAGCTCTTCTGTGATGAGCCCAGCACATTGCCTGGCTCATAGGGGAGCAAACACACATTGGGTTCCTCTGCTCTGAAGTCTCCCAGAGACTTCACTTTCACTAGGCAGATAATAGTAGCTGAGGACTTACTCTCCAACAAGCCAGGCGAGTGGACCTCTGACAGAGGCATCGAGCTGTTGGAATAGGTCATCTGGGAACATCCAGTCAGTGAAGGAGCTTCACTGGTGTCTAATGATCCTCAGTGAAAAAATTCTTTCTCAAGTAAGAGACTTTGGGAATAGATAGGGGCTCAGTAGCATCATTCATTCATTCATTCATTCAGCTGGTCACAGATCTTATCAAGCACCTACCAGGTGTAAAACACCATGACTTCTGCTTAGCTGCTTCTGGGTCTTTGAACTTCTAGCCCCAGAGCTTATTACAGATTGATGTTCTGATCTCACTCAGATCACAGAAGTACAAGGAATATCTTTTCTTACCCAGGCATAAATATTGATCAGATGACTTTTTAAATCATCTAAGTGCTGATTGCGCATCTGTTTGGAAATGTCCAATATTCCCTCAAAGCAGCTGCACACGAACCTGAACTGTAATTTTCTAACACATCCGTCAACATTTACGCCCAGTGCTATACCACCTACAGAAACGTACGAGGCACTTAAAACCGCAGCTGGTTTTCAGCACTCACACTGTAATTCACCAATTACCAAGGCTTAAAAACTCATTCCAGGGTGGACCAGGAATTATGTAAACCACAGATATAACAGTGATTATACCTGGCCCTTCTGGGTGGCTCTCACCTCAGCCACAGGAATCACTTTGCAAATACTAATTAGTTGCATTCATTCAGGGATGCCCCGTGTGGAATGTGACAGTCACTGGAAATGGGAAGAGAAGCCCTGGAGCCGCTCTACTGATTGAACAGGAAGGGCAGTGGCTCAGAGCCCAGCTTTCTTCCACGTGGTGCATCAGAGAACAGAATGAGGTAACAGGTGGTGCAGGCAAAAAACTGCCGGGACCATGGGAAAAGGAATGGAGTGATAATGGCCTAAGGGCTCCCAAAATTCATAGAGAGGAGGGAACACTGGAGTGACGATTAGGGTGGTAAGAATCTACCCTAGATTCTGGATAGAATCGACAGCTATCCCAAACTGACTGTCTGTACCTGGTTGAGATGTGCCAAGACCTCTTGACGTGACCATCAGGATGGTTGTTTAACTATCTCCTGCCTCCAAGTAACCATGTTCACTGCTATCAATATTCCCACATCACAGGTTCAATCAGGTAATTATCTGCTAGGAATCTCTAACTGCCTTTAACCCCACCACTGCTATTACTTTGTACAAGGGTTGGGGGAGGTCCCGTGTGCCGCCTGTTTTTGTAATAAAGCTTTATTAGCACACATGCATTGTCATTCATGTATATAGGGTCTATGGCCGTTTTTGTGCTTCATGGCAGATTTGTAGAGTTGCAACGGAGACCGTATGGCCTGCAAAGCATAAAGTATTTACTATCTGGCCCTTTAGAGAAAAAGTTTTCCAAGCCCTGGTCTAAGGCAGGGCTTTTAACACTTTTCCTCCAAAGTACTTCAAACCCGAAAGGGCATTCATTGTCTTCTTACAAGTGCACAAACACTTCGATGTCGCCATGTTTATCTTAAAATCATACGACTTTTGCACTACAATATATCTTGTTTGTTTTCGTATTAAAAAATCACAGGTATTTTGTTTGTCTTAAATCTGCAGAGAAAATTGATGACCCAAGGAAATGTACAATGGTTATTTCATGCTTTCAAATGAGAAGAATGGGCTCATGGGTTAAATCCTGAACCTTTCAAGCTAGTATTTGAGGGTCCACAGGGTAGACAACCTAGGAGATTGAGAGGAAGTTGATTTAGTCAGGGCCCGATCAGGAAAACAGAGGACACTCCCAGTAATATTTTAAAAAGGAATTTTACACAAGGAATCGATTACAAAGGGCATGGAAGAACTAAGACATCAAGACGGGACAGTGAAACAACTAAGAGATTGTCAGAGCAGGAAGCACTACCCTCCCCCATCACCACCACCCAGGGCTGGAGGCAAAGGGAAGAGGCAGAGGTGTTAGAACCCAGGAATTGGGTCCATTGACGGAAACTGGAACCACGGTGGACCTGTGACGGGGGCGGAAGAGATGCGTGACGGAGGAGCAACAGCAGCTGCCCTGGCCTATCCTGTCCTCTGTCCTCCAATCTCCCACTGGTGCCCCCTACTGGCTGAGCCCAGCTAGAAGCCACATGATGGTTCCCTGGGAACTGCAGCATTGTTACATTACAGAGTGAGAGAAGGGCAGGTCATGGGTCCAGAGCAAACAATCAAATGACTGGCACAGATGGCCCTGAGGGGAGGTTGCCGTCACTAGAAAGAGTCCATCCAGGTGGCCACCAAGAGGCCAAAGAGTGACAGAGCCTCAGGGGATTCATTACAGCGCAGGATCTGGTCCTCAGAGCCTCCCTCTGACCATGTATTATATTCATTCTGATGAAATGAAGCGAATGCATGAAAAACATAGTAACCATCTAGCTGATGAGACGATGGACAGGCCTGAACTTTAGTTCACTGTAGGAAAACGGTTAGGGACCCCAAATCATCTGCAGACGCTTTGGAGCATGGATGCCAAACCTGGGGTTGCTTGTTTTATGATCAGTATGTTTTTAGACATCGGGTTCCCATAAGCTGAGTGATCGTCTCCACGGCAAGGCTGTCCATGCCATCAAAAACAGATCCATCTCATCTTTGGGTCAAGGCCCCTTTCCACGGAACTGTGCCCACAGGAGTCTTGCCCGTGTTTGCTCAGCGACCCACCCATCATGCTTTCGTGACTGGCTAAAGGGCGACTCTTTATTTAGACGGCTAACAAAATCAATCAGGTCTCAATCTGGCCTGGGAGACAGTCTGCCTCTTGGAGAAGACACATCTTTGCTTTTATTTATTACATGTTGCTATTATGACTTAACTGTCAAAAGACAGCCCTTTCCAGAAGACTAGCATGGCAGGATGGGGGAATCAAACAAGGCAGGTTTGCTATAGCCCCTCACATGCTACACGCAGGCCCTCGCTATGCTGTCTTCCTGTGTTTTCCTGGTCCTTGTCTATAGAAGACAGTTCACAGTGTGTTAACCACATCCTGCATTTTCCCAGCCACAGGCTTTTGCTGACCTGCTTTCCCCCAAGGAATGTCCATTCCCAAGCACCTTCTAATGCTCAGGGCCATTCTCAGTGTCCATCTTTCATCGATCTGTCCTGAACCCCAAGTCAAGCTAACTCAATTGCCACTCCTCCAAGGCCTCAGAGTGCCTTGTTGAAATACTTCTACTGTAAAATACTCTTCCTTTATTAGGGCCAGAGGTCTGCTTTAACTTCCAAAATTACCTACCAAAGGACAAGAACCATGCCTTCCTCACCTCTATATCCCCAACAGTGCTTGGTATACAGTAGGAGCCTTATTATCTGAATTAATAACTCTGACAGATGATCTGGTTTCTCTCTGAAGACTTTCCCCTGAATCATCCTATTATTAGATAGCTTTAGTTTTTAGAATGTTCTTCCTTCTTTTGACCTAAAATCTTATTATGTTCATCCGTTTGTCTTAGGTTATCCTCTGGTGTTACACAGAATAATTCTATTCCTCCTTCCATGTGGCAACCCTGTCAATATTTGAATAAAGGTCTCCTTTTCTCTCATCTATACCTTCTATGCTTTGGGCGTCGATAATGCCCATCATATTGGCTCTGTCTCATGACTGTCCACTCCCGGGATCTACCCTTCACACCTATTGGACTTTCCATTCAAATGATGCTGATGTTGAACATGATGCCTAGGTAGTCATATGTGTTCATTAGCTGTCGTGTGCTCCGGGAAATCATGTTAGACAACTTCATTCTCCCACAGCCCGCACTTCCACCTGAGGTTTTCAGCTCTTCTGAACAATGCAGGCTACTGGACGACTCTTTTCCAGACCAGCTCTACATCATGGCATTCCTGGGCTTCGTCTATAGATGCTACAGCTGGGACCCTCTGTTGGAGATTAAGCTGTCTGTGCCCAGCCATCCTCTTAGTTGCCACAGAGGTCTTAGTTCATATTAAATTAAATTAGCTAATATTACTTAAAGTGCACCACTGTGTGCAATCTTATAATAATCTTCTTCTACAAACCAACCTTAGGATAATAGATCATTGAGAAAGAGAATAAGAGAGAGAGGGAAAGAGTGAGACCAAATTTCTCTCAGGCACCAGATGTCCACATGCCCAGAATCAACAGTTCACCCAGGCCACTCTCACCAGGATGGATGCAATAGCCACCTCCAACCTATTCTCCACACAGTATCTGCTGTGAGCTTTTATTACTGACTTTTGTTTTTTTCTTCTTTTTTTTTTTTTTTTTTTTTTGGCAGTACGCGGGCCCCTCACTGTTGTGGCCTCTCCTGCCGTGGAGCACAGGCTACGGACGCGCAGGCTCAGCGGCCATGGCTCACGGGCCCAGCCGCTCTGCAGCACGTGGGATCCTCCCGAACCGGGGCATGAACCCACGCCCCCTGAATCAGCAGGCGGACTCTCAACCACTGCGCCACCAGGGAAGCCCTGCTGTGAGCTTTTAAATACAAATCTGGTCATACCGTTCTCCTGCCTAAAACATTCCAATGACACCCCTTTGTTCTTGGGAAAAAGACCAAAATTTCTAGCCTGGTCTTTGTGGCCTTCCATAAATCCGTTAGAAACCAGTTGACTATCTCTTACACACCCTCCTCAGCCCAGATCAAGCAAATTCCTCTGTTACACAGTCTCAGAGCTCCATGGACCATTACTACATCATGTAATTCTACACTGACTTGTGTGACTCTTGGAATCAGGCCTGTCTTCCCCTCTGGAGTAAGCTCACGTGGCAGGGACCATGTCTGTTTCTGCTCATCCCCATAGCCCCAGCATCAGGCACGGACCTGACACATAAACAGTCTTCAATAAAGCATTTGTGAATGAAAAGAAAGAAGGATGGTGTGGTAGGCTGAATAATGCCTCCCCAAACTTACCCACATCCTAATCCCCAGAACCTGTGAGTGTTACCTTCTACGGCAAAGGGGACTTGAAGATGTGATTAAGTTAGTGGTCTTGAGATGAGAGATGCTCCTGGACTATCCAGGTGAGTCCAATGTGATCACAAGGTGCTTATAAGAAGGAGGCAGGCTTCCCTAATGGCACAGTGGTTAAGAATCCACCTGCCAATGCAGGGGACGTGGGTTCGAGCCCTGGTCCAGGAAGATCCCACAGGCCATGGAGCAACTAAGCTCATGCGTCACAACTACTGAGCCTGCGCTCTAGAGCCCACGAGCCACAACTACTGAGCCCGTGCGCCACAACTACTGAAGTCCACGCATGCCTAGAGCTCGTGCTCTGCAACAAGAGAAGCCACAGCAATGAGAAGCCCGCGCACCACAATGAAGAGTAGTCCCCGCTTGCCGCAGCTAGAGAAAGCCTGCGTGCAGCAACGAAGATGCAACGCAGCCAAAAATAAATAAATTAAATAAATTAAAAAAAAAAACAGGAGGCAGGGAGGTCAAAGGAGGAAAGAAGGGATGTGAGGATGGAAGCAAGAGGCTGGAGTGATTCAAGGGAGGGGTCGAGAGCCAAGGAATGCAGCCAGACACGGGAAGTAGAAGAGGCACGGAAATGAATTCTTCCCTAAAGAGAGCAGCAGGACCAGCCCTGCCCACAGCTTGCCTTTAGCCCAGTGAGACTGACTTTGGACTTCTGGCCCCTATAACTGGAGGAGAATAAATTTGTGTTGCTTTAAGCTGCCAGATTTGTCGTAATTTATAACAGCAGCCACAGGAAACTAATATAGATGGGAAGAAAAAAGAGAAAGAAAAAGACAAAGATATTTCTATTTCACATTTGGAAAAAAGTAAGAAATACCTTACCTAAAAGTACCTAAGAGAAAAGATCTTTTCAGAAAGATCAAAGTACATCTATCCAGGTAGAGAACTGCGGTCCTTGGAAAGGGCCTCCTATGTGAGAATACGGTGTGTCAATTTCATCGAACTCTGGCGAGGACTTTTCCACTCCCCCGCCCCCGCCCCCCCCCACACACACCTTCCGGCCCTTACACTTTGTATGTAAGTGAACACACTCCCCCTGCTCTGCTGACATCTGGAAACTGCTTTTTTGTGTTTAGGGCCCCTCTGCATCCTTCCAGGAATCTGACCCTCACTACGCCCCATCTCCCCCTCAGTGGCCCCTGCCTAAGTCCTGGTAACTCAGAGGGCTTAAGCAGCCCCTGTGACACCTGAGCTGCCATTCACAACCAGTGAGGGCGGGGGCAAGAGCTGGAGCCTATGTCTTCGTGGTCCTTGTACAGTGCTCTGTCCACCACCCACGATGCCTCCTTGTCTACAGGTCAGAAAGATTAGGATGCTTGGGGGCTTTACGTAGGGAGATAAAAATGACTCTTTCCTAAAACCTTGCCAACCAGAGAGATCCAACTGCATTTCCAGCTGCAAGTCCTGCTCCAAAGTATTCCAGAGCTTGTCTTTTCTCCCTCATTGCAGGCCAAGGCTTGCCTGGCACGCATCTTAATTTCTTTCTGCCTCAAAAAGCCCCCTGACCAAAGAGGGCTGGTTTTCCTATTCAAAGCAGTGCAACCTCCCTGCCTCAGCAAATGACATGACATTTGCATAAAGCCTGAATTGAGATGCTCTGGAGTGGGTGATGCATTCAAAAAGGGCCTTGCTCTGTTCCTGCCCATCACCCTCACCGGAGATCCTCTGCCCTCAGCCTCTGTTTCCGCACAGCCAGCCTCAGAACTAGCACGGGGAGGGAGGCAGAATCGGGCCAGCTGCCTGACGACTTTAATGTTAAAATGTGTTGAACATTCACAGGCCACAGAACTCTGCTAAGTGAACCAAATGGGCCTCCCTAAAGCCATATGTTCACTCCATCACATCCCAGCTGCAGCCCTCCTGCAAACAGGGAGCAGACTTGCTGGGGAAGCTTTGGGTTTTTTTTTTTTTTCTTTCTTTCTTTCCTTCCTGTTGAACTGCTAATGCCAGATGCTGATGTCACAGCCTGAGCCCTGGCAGAGAAAAGTCAGCAGCGAGCGCACCCCAGAGAGCAGGAGCCTATCCTTTCTCAACAAGCACTTTTCCGAGGCATCTTTAAACTTTGGCATCCCCGGTACATACTTAAAGGATGAGATCATTACGGAGTGATTAGGAGCTGGGTCAGAGACTGGCTAAAACTTTCCTCTTTCCCTTGGGCCCCCAGCCAGTCCACATTTGTCAGCCTTCCTTGTAGTAAGCTGTGGCCAATGACTGATTTTTAGCCAATGGAATGGACTATGTGACACTTCCATAAAAATAGAATCTTCCATGGTCTAGGGTTACCAACCATCCCAATTTGTCCATGACTGTCCCGATTTTAGCACTGAAAGTCCTGTTTCCTGGGAATTCTTTCAGTCTCTGGCAAACAGGAATGGTTCCTGGGAATTCTTTCAGTCTCTGGCAAACAGGAATGGTTCGTCTCCCCCCACTCCTACTATCACCTGTCAGCTCTACACGAGGCTCCTGGGCCCTAGATCATGCTTCTCAAACTTCAGCTTACAGCAGCATCACCTGAAAGGCTGGATAAAACATGGATTTCTGGGCCCCGATCCAACAGTGTCTGATTCAGGAGGTCTGGGGTGAGGCCCAGGAATTTCCGTTCCTAACAAGTTGGCAAGTGAGACAGGCGCTGCTGGACCAGGGACCACACTTTGAGAGCCCTGCCCTAGGTCAGAGGGTCTCAAACTTTGCTACCTGTGAGAGTCACCTGAAGAGTTAAAAGAAAAAAAATCCCATTACTTAGGCTCGTCCCCAGATCACACCAGAATCTCTAAGAATGAGCCCTAGTTGGCAGTTGATATTTAAACTCTACAGGTAACTCCAATTTTCAGCCACATTTCAGAACCAGTGCCCAACACCAGTGTGTTCAAACGTTAATGTCCCTGTGACCCACCTGGAGATATTATTAAAATTCAGGCTCTTATTCAGTCTGTCTGGGAAAGGGACTGGGATTCTGCATTTTTAACAAGTTCCTAGGTCATGATGAAGCCACTGGTCTGAGCAACCACACTTGGAGTAGCAAGGCCTCAGCTCAGTGGTTCTAAGACTTCGGTGTGCATCAAATCACCTGGAAAACCTGGTAAGAACATAAAGATTTCTGGGCTGCACCCCCAGAATTTCTGACGCAGTAGGCCTGGGTGGGGTCTAAGAATCTGCATTTTTAACAAGTTCCCCAAGAAAGTTCTGGCTACTCGTGCCAGAAGAAGAGAAAGGAGTGGATTCTGAGGGACAAACCACAAAGGTTCACGACCTTGATACAGATCCCGACCCATTTTAGGGAAGCCGTCAAGATGCTGAAACGAACAATGAACACAACAGAGGCCCCAAGGTCTCCCTCTGATGCTGAGAAATGGACAAACAATCCATCTTAATCTCCACATTCACTCTACAGCTTCTGATAGAGGCCAAACCAGGTGAGGTCAGAAATACCTTACTATCAATATGTCTAGCGGTTCACATTTACACACTGCTTTCTACGTGCCAGGCACTGTCACAGCCACCGAAAATTCTGTCCTTACAGCAACCCTAGGAGAGAAGTACTATCATCCCCTTCACACTGTGTCTGAGGAGACTGAGACACAGAGAAGGTAAGTAACGGGTCCAAGGTCACGAAACTAGAACCAAGATTTGAAACCAGACAGTCTGACTCCAGTGTTCACTGTTGTAATTATGCCCTGTACTCTCTCCCTCAGGGAGCAGAAAAAGATGATGACCTGAAAAGAAACATCTAGACATTATTATTTAAGATAATTAGCACAAATATCTTTGTCTCCTTCCCAAGGCTGGTACTCACTAAGGCTTTAATTGTTTACAGGGAAAATATAAAACTACAGGAAGAAAAGACATGATAAGTCCATCAAAACCTTAAAGGATCACTGAAGATCCCCAAATGCCTGCCTCGTAGCAGAAGCCTGAAAAACCATGAGCAACATTTTTGCAGCCCCCATTCAATAGATGATTATGCTGAGAGCAAATTAGAAGCAATGCCCAACCCATCTGTGACTTTGGACAAGTCACTGAACCTCACTTAGCTTCAGTTTCCTCATCTGGAGAAGGAGGGCTAAGAAAAGAACTTGCCTCCTAGGAGTGTGGTGAGAATTGAACCAGGTATTACATGTCAAGGGCTCAGTGTGGTGTCTGCATTAAAGAAGTAGTAACTATTATGATGCTATTTTTAGTATCAGTTTTTTAAAAATCTACTTTGAAGGGTGATTATGAGGATTGGAAATAATATATGTGCCACACCTGGCACTAAAACATAAAAAAAAAAAGCCGTTATTACTATCCCCACCATGGACATGCATCATGTTACCTTTAAGGAAATCAGTATTTATGGAACACTGACCATGTTTCCAGCATCTATTCACTCATTCATTCAACAGTTACTATTGGGAGGGGGTCATATCTTGCATGTACGTTGAAGGTGGAGGCTATATGGATGGATCAGATGTGGGATGTGGGAGAAAGAGAACTGTCAGAGTTGATGAAGAGCACACAGTCCTCGGTACCACAGGGGAAGTGAAATGGATAAGGGTAGAAGGAAGGACATAAAGCTGGAGACATGGACAAAGTACAGCTCATGAGGAAACCTGTGCATGAGAAGTGTGCTCTTCTCTCAGACGGCAATGGGGAGCCGTGCAAGGGCTAAGAACGGAGGAGGGCTGACGTGAAGATGAGACTGAGTGCTGTGGAACCAGCGGAAATTCTTCTATAATATAGCAGTTTGGGTGAAACACAGAGGGGCCTGAACTAAGGCAAGCACAGGAGGAATGGATAGGAGGGGAGATGTGGGAGTGAGCTGTTGGTGTGTTGGCGTGAATTGTTGGTTGGTTGAATGGAAAGGTGAGAGGATAGAGGAGTCCGAATGGAGTCCCAGGTTTCTAGCTTGGTAGCCATGCCAGAGATGGCCAGTCATCAGCCCTTCTTCATTCTCCCTGTCTTCCTTTCCATCAGAAACCCAGCTAATTGTGCTCATCTTTTAAACATATATGCCCTTCCCTGGAGAGGCTGTGGAGAAAAGGGAACCCTCCAACGTTGGTAGGAACGTCAATTGGTGCAACCACTAGGGAGAACAGTATGGAGTTTCCTCAGAAAAACTAAAAACAGAGTTGCCATATGAACCAGCAATCCCACTCCTGGATATATATCTGCAGAAAACTCTAATTCAAAAGGATACACGCACCCCTATGTTCATAGCAGCACTATTTACAATAGTCAAGACAAGGAAGCAACCTAAATGTCCATTGACAGGTGAATGGATAAAGATGTGGCACATATATAAAATGCAATATTACTCAGCTATAAAAAAAGAATGAAATAATGCCATCTGCAGCACCATGGATGGACCTAGAGATTGTCCTACTAAGTGAAGTCAGTCAGAAAGAGAAAGACAAATACCATATGATATCACTTATATGCGGAATCTAAAATATGACACAAATGAACTTATCTACGAAAGAGAAACAGACTCACAGACAGAGAACAGGCTTTTGGTTGCCAAGGGGGAGGGGCAGCAGGGGAGGGATGGATTGGGAGTTCGGGACTAGCAGATGCAAACTATCATATATAGAATGGATAAACTACAAGGTCCTATTGTATAGCACAGGGAACTATACTCAATATCTTATAATAAACCATAATGGAGAAGAATATGAAAAAGAATATATATAACTGAATCACTTTGCTGTACACCAAAAACTAACACAACATTGTAAATCAACTGTACATATATATATATATATTTTTTTTTTTTTTCCCAGAATTTCTTGCAGATAAAGGTCACCATGTAACATCATTCTGGCCAATGAGATATGTGTTGAATGGAACTTTCTGGAAAGTTCCTTAAGGGGACTCACTCAGCTGGAACACATCATCTCATCCCACTCTTCTTCCTTCTTCCTACCTGGAATGTGGCCAGGAAAGTAGACAGGGAGGGGGCATGCAGGGGCCATACTGAAGCCACAGAGGGGTGGTAGCGCTGGACAGCTGAAGTGGCTGCTGGGCAGGAAGGGTGCTTGCAGAGCACAGAGGACCGTTTTCTTCTGGTCTAGGTTAGAGCAGAGTGTATTATGCTCTTCTGACTTTTCACCACGTGCCACCGAATGGAACCGTAGAACCATAGAATTTAGAGTTTGCAGTTTCCTCTTTTAAGTCTCTCTTGTCTGTCAAGGGGAAATTAAATGATGGAGAACTGCCTCTAGGAATGAATACATACGTCCAGGATGAAACTCCTCTCTGAAGTGGCAGCCTCGCCCCTGTTTCCAGTCTTCGCCTTTATCCATCTCCAGACTGCATGGAACAGTCTTAATTCATGTCCATACATCAATGTATACGTCACTTAGCATTTTCACATACATTTCATCACAGCCGCCCCTTCAAAGAATATCTAAGGGTGAATTTCTATCAGGCAACATCGCAGAAAGCCTCAATGGAATGAACTTGGAAGATGTCCTACCCCATGGAAGCTGGGACGTCTCTCCTTCCTGAAGTGTCCTCATGACGAGGCTGTCCAGATCTTGTTTAATCCCCCACCATCCAGGATTTTGCCTCTGCCCTGCCCAGAAATGTGGTATTATTAATTCACATAGAACAGATTCCTTGCTCAGGGGCAAACTCAGCATTAACCAAGCTTACAGGTCTAATGTCTAAAGCCAAATAGTGGTTTCTCAATTTACAGTGAGAAAATTTATAACTGCCATGAAGAGGGTTTGAGGAGCGTATAAGCAAAGCAAGAAGAATTCATTCGATGGGCTGAATGTTTGAGATCCTCCTATTAAAGAAGAGTTGGCCTTGGTAATGGGACCAGTGGTTAACCACAACTTTCCCATCCATTCCGTGCTGGTGGTGCCTATGTATCCAGCACTACAAACACTTAAAAGACCTCTGCTAAGGGTCCCCCCACCCCATGAGGGGACCTGATTTTCTACAGGGATTCTCCCAACTGCCAAGGTCTTTCTTTGAATATGTGAATTGCTATAATAAGGTGGCTGTCTGTTCTCACTGCCTCTTTAAGGTGACTTTGCCCTGTTCTGCTCTGATCTATTATGTATCTATATTAAAGTTTAACTCAGAAGGCATCCCTCGCTTCTAAGATCTTAAGCAATGACTCACGTTAGACCCCAAAGGCTGACAAGAGCAATGAAACTAGACTGATTTCTGCCTGTGGCATTGAAGCCTTTCTCATAACTTCATAGTCTAATGTTTTGTTTAGTACCAGCGAGACTTTAAATTCTGGGCTGTAGGGAAATGTTTCAGAAAGGCCCCGTGTAGCCCTTCTGCTTATAAAGTAAGCTGCCATTTCCCCAGAAAAGGACTGCAGATCAGGATCTCAACAGAATTCCAAGGCTGGCTGGGTATCATTATGCCTCTGTTGGTGGGAGCCAGTTCACGGCTTAATTCATACTTGAATCTTATAGGGCAATCATTGACATGGTAACATAACAATTCCCTTCACTGTCATCACTTCTTGTGGTTCAAGCCTTCTCTCTTCTCCCCAGCAGGCCGGATGAATCATACTGTATTTGGACAGCTAAATGGTGAGCCCACATATAAAAAGGGTTTTCTGGCACTAGAGGTGGGTTCCAAGCACATCGCTGATGAGAGAGTCAATTTCTCTGGCACCGGCACGATGGAAACAACTTGCTGGGGATACGCAAGTCGCCATATGCAAAAACACATCATTTCAAGAGGCGATTTGCATGGGTGGATGCAGCACTGAAAAACACAGGAGGAGAAAAGGAGTCATTTGGGTCCTTCCTCCCTTTGAGCTGGCACCTGTCTCCAAACAAATAGCACAGAATCAGTCCTAAACCCCTCTGTCCCTGGCTGGCCACCTAGAAATGTCAAGGGGATCAGAGGTAGCACCCTGCTCCCTGCTGCCGACAAGTCCCAGAGCACTCTCCGGACCGTGACTACAAAGCACGATGGTTGAACTAGTTGGGTTCTAAAGGTCCTTCCAATTCCTGTGTTGTATTTTAATTGATGCCTCATTAATTACAAAATTAGGCTCTCCGGGCACACAGGGATCCATCCACTTCACAACAGAAGAAAAGCAGTCATTCATTTGGCAAGTATTTATGAGCATCTTCTGCACAGAAGGCTGCTACGCTCTGCCACGGGAGACGCAGTTACAACGGAGGTGCTACTGTGATTCTACCATTTTGTCCTGGCAACTCACTGATGCCACTGGAACAAGTTGTTAAAGTTACAAGGTTTTTTACTATTTATTTTTCCCTGTGTTCTGTGCACATCAGCCTCTCTGTAAAATAGGGAAGAACAAATCTGACTCCGTGTTAGGTCTGTTTTTTTTACTTTAACCTCTGTATTCTATTGCTTTTGCTACAAGTTAAGAATGTTGCCTATAGCCTGAAATACACAAGAGAGCCCATTCTCAAGGCTCTGACCTTTAAAGGTGCACCACTTTTCTATTCATATAGAGTTAAGAAGTTGCGGAACAGAGAATAACATTTGTTTTGTTGGAGGTTTATAGGAACATCCTGACATGACCTGACCTGACCTGACCTACATAGACAGCTGCAAGAACAAAGGATTCTGACACCAAGAAGTCTGCGACAACCAACCACACGCCCGTCCCCTTTTAGTATAAAAGAAGCCTGAATCCTAACTTGGGGAAGATGGTTCTTTGGGACATCATCTTCTCAGTTGGCTGGCTTTCTGAGTAAAGTGCTATTCCTGGCCCTAACATCTCGTCTCTCAACGTATGGCCTGTTGTGGGGTGAGTAACTCAGTAACACCTCTTAATCCACACCTCAGTTCCACCCCATCCCTACTGGTCTTACCAGCCCCTCAGAGCTGTCATCAGACTCAGATATATGCTGGGCTCGGGGAGGGAGCAAGGGGCTTGGTGAGAGTCCAGAATGCACACCGCTGAGGACTGAGGTCGTGATCGGAGATGGAGGGCTTAGAGCCTGACTTCACTGTGAGCTCTGAGTTCAAGTTCAGGCTTTGCCACTTACCAACTTCATGTCCTTGAAAACTGCTTCCCTTGTGTAAAAAGCGATTAAGAACAGATCTGCCTCATAGGCCCAGTGTGAGATCAGGAGAAATAAATGTGATAACGCACATCAAGTGCTCAGCACAGGGCCTGGGAGAGAATAAATGCTCAGTTAACATGAAGAGATTGTCATCGTCAGGGATGAGTGAGGTTTAGAAATCTGACTCTCATCAAGGATGTCTATGTCCAGTCACTAGCGGATAGGATAAGAGCCCTGTGCATCTAGATAGCTGTGTCACATGAGCCACATCACAGGGTCCTCCTTAAGGTAACATGCTGCGTCTGCTCTCACAAAGCTAGAGACGCTAAACGTATATGACTGATGGTAATAGAAAAATATCAAGTGGAAGGCGAAGATGCCAGAACCAGTGTTCAGAGGAGGGCCACACAAAGCAAGAGGTGAGTGCTTTCATTCTGGAAGCGTCACAGAGGGCTCTGTGGAGGTGGTAGCGTCCAAAGCCAGGTAATATCGAGGCAGCTCACCTAGGCCCGAGAACAGCATGAGTACACACAGGGAGCTGGACATCCCAGGACCCATTTAAGGCAATAAGAGAGCGAGTCCCACTCTGTACACTGCGTCCGCCCCCGGACCCCAGGAGAGGGTGGACAGGAAGAGAGGGAGCCCCATGCTTCCCTTTATGATGTGAGTTCCTCTGTGTCACTTGAAAGGGAAGGGCACCTAAGAGCTGCCATGTAGCAGATAAGGCTGTAGTCCTAGGCTGCCCACATTTCAGTCTTGGATGTGCTCCCTTGCTAGCCGTGTGCCCTTTGGCAAATTATTTAACTCTTCCTGCTTCAGTTTCCGCAGGTGGAAGATGCGGTTAATCGTACTGATAGTGTTGCCAAAGGGATAAAATGAGACAATGCAAGTACAGCAGGTGGCATGCACCCTCTGAGCCAGAGCCACAATAACCGCATACAATCATACGATAATACGACTTAGCAATACTGCATCATTATATAATGTGAGATCCCTGGGCTGGAAATGCGCGGAATATCGTGTGTAGTGCTACCAATCCTCTGAGCACTGCTTGTCACCTCATCCAGAAATTCTATACCCACTTCAAGCCACTAGAATAAACTGGAGGGTTAAGATGTTTTCAAAGTAGATTTTCTTTTCAGAAACAGATAAAACCAGCCTTTTGGAAAAAAAAAAAAAAATCTCTGAAACTAATTTCAACCTCTTGGTGGTCTACTCCAGAAAAGTGACAACAATGATGACAACTGATGTTTACTGAGCACATACTATGTGCCAGGCACTGCTCTAAAAACTTCAACTGTATTAATTCCTTCCATTCCCTCCAGATCCTGACATGGTGAGTTTTACTGTTACATGAATTTTACAATAGAGAAACTGAGGGCTCCCTTAAAAGGACTCGTATCCAACCTGGGCTGGCCCAACAGGAAATAGGAATTCATTTCTCAAGGCAAAGAGGCTTCCAACGTATTCATCCTGATTTTTGCTCCAAACCATACATTTGCCGCATGTGGGAATGGCTGACTCTCCCGCTACCACCATCACCAAGGGAAACAACTGCCTGGCTGGGATGTCTCTCTAGGCTGATGCAACCAAAACAGCCTGCCCAGCAAGTGACAGTCATCACTGGGTGGTGCCGTTGCCACTTTCTGATTAGAGACTCTGTGATTCCTCCCCACCCCACTGCCCCCACTTCCTGGAAAAAAACTGGAAGAGATTGTAAACCCCAAAAGGTCAAGATCAGACTGTCTTTCTCAATGAGCACAAGGCTACAGGGCCATCGTCCCAGATCCCCCGTGCTGGCCTGAGTTCAGAAGCATCCTCATGGCACTCCCACTGGGAAGCTTCTGATGAGAGACAGCAGGAAGGCTTGGATTCCCTAAAAGTGTTCACTCTCATGAGCTACTCCCCATCTGCCTTCAGTTCTATCGCTTGTCTTATACCCTCCCTCGGGGTTGCAGGAACCAGACTCCTTTCCAGAGACAAATCGACGGACAGACAAAGAAACAAAGAGGAGTGATGAGCTGGAATTTTTTCAAGAAAAGGCTTTGATCTGGAAAAAAATAGAGGCTGTCCATTTATTTATTCATCCCTCCACCCAACTTCCTAAAAAATACTCCTTTTATCACTTTCATACTTTAAAAGTTTAATTATCATCTATAAATAAGCTTAAATTTAAGGCTCTTCAAAATCTAGCCCTAAACTTTACAGTCAAACATATTTTCAGTGATCCCATTGGATCTGCTCCAGCCCATCTGTTTCACCCACAGCTCACCTCCCTTTACACTTGGTGCACTGGTCCCTTCCTCGGTGTGTTCACGAACACTATTCCTCCTGCCTGTGATGCCCTTGCCTCTGCTTTCATGGATGTGCTCATGTCAGCTTCTTGGACCACTCCATCACACAAGACCCCTCTCTTTCTGCAGGAGAGGGCTGTCCATGTGCTGCACTGGCCTGCCAGGGACATGTCATCTTTTCACTGCTAGCTGACATTCCACTAGTTTACAAAATTCAACATTAATCTATTTTACTGAGCATTTGCTAAGGGCAAGATACCCTGCTATCTCTGCCCTGCAGAGATCTGAAGATGTAATCCCACCCTTCAAGGAGTTCATCATCTGATGAGAAAGATAAACAGATGTGCAATGAAACTCAATGAAATAAACGCTCTGTAGATGTATCAGGCATGTGTAGATGCATGGTCGAAGGTTAAGGAATCCTAACACACAGCCCTCCTACAGGGCCCCAAAGTCCAACAATAAACCAGCTGAGGCGCTGGACACAGACCCACAACGTATCAGCCACTGTAGAATCATCCCAAGGTCTCTTCTATTAGTACAGACATTCTTTTTTCTTTAGAAACTGTCCACTTGGAAGGCACGTGTATGTCTTCCCAAAGGGGATGTGGCACAGGATGGTTCCATCCGTATGGAGAGAGAAGGATCGGGAAGATGGAATGTGACATCTGGAAATGGGAGGCCAGAAGCACCATCTGGGAGGGAAGGTGGGGGGATCTGAAACAAGAACTTCCACTCGTTTCATATAAGCAATCTGGTGTCAGCCCAGCATAAGGGCTTCAACAGGGAAGAATAGATGTGACAGGTGTCCAAGAGTCCAGGGTGCCCAGCAGGGCTGCAGGGGTGAGGCAGACGTCAAAGGTGAAAGTGGCAAAAGCCGATGGCAGGGACCAGACAAGGCTGGAAGGCCAGGGCAGCAGGGTCTTAAAGGTAGTAGCTGGCGAGGGTCAGCGTAGGAAAACAGGGAGAAGCCCACCCACCTGCAGGCAGAGTCCACCCTCCACCCTCCTCCGGGGCTTGACAGTGGGGCTAGTTCCCTCTGGGTGAGAAGACGAAGTGCTTCCGCCACCAGCAGAGGACCTCAGCCCTTGTCCTTCTCAGGGCCTGGGACCCAAGTAAAACAATTCCCACCAAAGCCCTACAATACTGTTCCCTTCCTTTCAAGAACACTAAGCAACCCCCAACTTAAAATATGCTCTGAATCGTCAGGTGCCTTCAGCCCCTGCCACGCAGTCATCAGAGCAGGCACGGCTCAGTAGATGGGCTGCATGTCCTCCTGAGCGTATTCAAACCTCAGTTTCTAGCTAACCTGGCATCCAAGCCCAATCAATGCTAGACTACAGAGCAGATGTGGAGCAGCTGCTTCATGGTGGCCCTCATGATCACCTTCCTATAAGGTTCAGGGACCTGCCCCACTGATACACATGGAGATGTCCCTAGTGTCTCGACTAAGCACATGCCCATCAGGGGCTCTACCACAGTGACAGACCCAGCGACCCTCCCAGGAATGAGGAGAAGCAGTGCAGCATCACGGTTACGAGAATGCACCATGGCACCAAACAGCCTGCCTTGAATCCAGGCTGTGTTACTTATTTGCTGTGTGACTTTGGACAAGTTACTCCACTTCTCTGTGCATTTTCACCATCCATAAACTAGTAATGACCATCATAGTACCCACTTCATAAGACTGGGGTAAAGATTAGATTAAATATATGTAAAATTCGTATGCAAGTACTGGATAAATTATAGGTATTACTACTTGTTTTTTTTTTTTTTTTAAGTAGACGACATTTTTGTTTGTTTGTTCGCTTGCACTGCACGGCTTGAAGGGTCTTAGTTCCCTGACCAGGAACTGAACCTGGGCCACGGCCGTGAAAGCACTGAGTCCTAACCACTGGACCACCAGGGAATTACCAAAAAATGGACAACGCTTTGTCCAAAGAAGCGAAGAAGTGAGTTTCACAGAGCTGAATCCCATGCCCTGAAGCAGCTGAGTGGTTGGTGGTGCAGAGCAGAAGCACAAACCCCAGAGCTCTCCGTTTCCATCACGTAATCCACCCACCACGTCCCTGGGCGGGAACGGCCTTGGCTCCAGGTTTAACGGATCAGTTCCCTAACCCAGGCTGCCTCCTTCATCTTTACTGTTCTCTGTGGTCATGTGATATATTTATTCCTTTTCTCTATATAAATATCATTTCTGTTTTCTGTATTTAGTACTCAAATTGATGCATTATATCACAAGTTGTACATTTGTCTTCATTCTGAAGGAGTAAATAGATCTTTCTCTTTTTTTTTGTAATTCAAAAATTTGATTTTCTATACAAAACAATTCAAGTTTATATTCCTGAGGGAAGGGGAAAAAAACAAAACAAGCAAATAGTACCACCTCAGTATGAAAAGAGGGAGGGGGGAGAGAGAGAGAGAGAGAGGGAAAGAGAGAGAGATTGATGCAGAAACCCTGAGGGTGAGAGAGAGTGCAATTTCACAGGGAGAAATTACCTCTCAAACATCCGAGGTCTTTCACACCATTTGAATTCGACACAACTATTATTGGCAAGGGCTGGTTAGGGCAAGAAGACAGTTAACGGGTCTGAACGAGGTGCTGTAAACCAGCCGAGAGTCGTCTTCTCCAGATGCTTGTAGAAGCCAGGAAAAAAAAAAAAAAAAGCTGTCTGAAATTCATATTGGGAGTTGGAGGACACCCAACAGTGACAGGGACAACGGTACACAGGGGACCAGGAGGTCTGCTCTCTTGGCTGACGGATGAGGTGAATCTTAACTTTTCTCCACTAGCAGCGTGTGGAGCGCAATTCCAGTCTCAGCCAAACAAATATCACGTTGGGGCAACAGAAGGGCAGAGTGGCCTCGAGGTGGCGCTCTCACTTCCCAGCTGTGTGCCACCAGGCAGATAACCTCTTCCAAACCAACCTTGGGTTTCTTTTAAAGCCCACATAAAGGCTCATCTTCCTACAACCCCAAGTCTCACCTACACACTCCAGCTGGGAGCAATTTAGCCCTCGACCATGTCCATGTGTATGTTTACATGTGTGTATATGTATATATGTACACCTACATGTCTGTATGTCTATTACATCATATCCCTAATGTGTGTGTACACATATCTATGTATATGTGTGTGTGTGTGTGTGTGTGTGTGTGTGTGTGTGTGTACTGTTTGGGAGCTGCAGAAACATTAAGAACTATCTGTTTCAATTCCCCTCTTTCACAGAAAACGGGAGGAGGTCCAGAAGCTTCAGGAGACTTGCTTAAGGTGACACAGCTGGGATTTGAACCCAACGAGACACCTGGCCTTTGCTCCCACGGGGTGCCCCTAGAGGGGAGTCTTACAGGACTGAAAGGCTTATTTTTACAGGCTAAGCATGTTCAGTGCAGGCTCTTGAAACGCCTGAATACTCACTCCAAAGAGGGAGCCCCACGCGAAGCTCTTTTACTTCTCAGAATGTTCACACCTGCCGCCCCAACACTCAGGTCCCCAGGCTGGTTTATACATCCTCGTATCTCCCACAGTACTTACAAATGGAAGCTGCTCAATAAATGTTTGTAAATGAATGAACGGTTGAGTGGGACACGAGTAATGGAACTTTGCAGGGAGGTCTGGGGGGATAAAGATTTACCTAACAGTTTATGTTGCTCTTGACGTGCCAGGCTTTTTTGCTTGCCCAGGAGACCAATAGCACAAATACATGTCTTGCCATGAAAAATTCACAACCGTGCGTTAGTCAGATACCCTGGTGACACTACTTGAAAACTGGAAAGCCAAGGTCACAGCAGAAGCTGCAGTAAATCAAATGTGTCTTAAACACAGCATCTTCCTGTTGGGAAATCTGACCCATTTACTGCATTTCCCCCAGGATAAAGGCTACTTAGCACACCTCCTGCTTAAGGAGAGGATGCCTGACACTCAAATACGTCTGACTCCAACCTGTAACATCAGCCACGGGCTCCAAGGCATCAATCCCTCTCGCCACAAACAGCTCAAAGGCAAAGCTTATCTGGTGCACGGTGCATTAGACAATCACAGGAGAAGATGTGAAAGGCTTTACAGCAGCATTTCCCAAACCGTTCCACATATTTCTAGGTGTTTGGCAAATAAAAGCATCACACAGTCAAAGAATTGGGGGAAGCTGCGTGTACTAAATCCTATTCTTTTTTTTTTTTTTTTTTTTTTTTGCGGTACGCAGGCCTCTCACTGTTGTGGCCTCTCCCGTTGCGGAGCACAGGCTCCGGACGCGCAAGCTCAGCGGCCATGGATCACGGGCCCAGCCGCTCCGCGGCATGTGGGATCTTCTCGGACCGGAGCACGAACCCGTGTCCCCTGCATCGGCAGGCGGACTCTCAACCACTGCGCCACCAGGGAAGCCCTATATCCTATTCTTGAGAGTTCCACAAAGTGCCTATGAAAAACCCACAGTGAAGAAACCTGTTTAACCTTGCTTTACCCAGGGTCTCCCAATCATTTTGACAACTAACACTTTATACCAGGCAGCAGCAGCTCTGTGGAACTGCCGGCTCTACGGTTATAGCTATTTATAACTGTAGAGGCCACTGGGGTCCTCATGCTGACTTTCCCTCCCACTTCTGTGGGGCCTTAGGAAGAGTCATAGGGGAACACTGTCTGCACGGGACAGCAGGGATTCAGCTCTTTCTGGAAATGATGGAGAAGAGAAATCTGCCCACAGCCTCCTCATTCACAAATGTCCTCAAGAGGCCTGTCCAATGCCCTTATATTTAGAGGTTGTCAAGTAAAAGCAAATCTGGACTTAGTAAGGAGAGACTTTTATTCAAAAGGATTATTGCCAAATATGGGGGGGGGGGCTATTGAAATAGAGGAACGCTGTCCATAAAATCTGCACACAGCTCAGACTCAGGCAGAAAGGGTTTTCTTTTATAGAGAAGGGTAAGTAAGCCTAGAAAGACCAGATGTGGGCGAGTGAGATGAAAAGGTGGCGTGATTGGATAGTCAGTCAAAGAAGGTCTCATGTGGAGGCCAGCCTGTTCTCAGGAGGGGCATCTGCTGGCGCGGGCTGAGCGTGGGCCAAAGGCCAGGGTGTGGAGGAAGGAGGGGAGCTTAACCAAAGTTTGGGTAACAAGCATTTTGTTCCAATGGATCAGTGTGGATAAAACAGTTCAGCTAATCCTTTGTGGGACAAAGAATGAGAATTTGGAGAGTCTGGGTCTGGCTTTGTCATTGGTAAACAAGCGGGGGTGGGGGGGCAGCTGTGGGCCTTATCTAAGGCATGTGGAGAAGGGTGGTCCTTTGCAGTAAGCATTTCTCCAGAACACAAAGGGTGAAGGGATTTCCTTTAACCCTCCTTGGCTGGTTTCCAGGAGTGCAGGGCTCAGGCATAGTTTGGCAGGGCCTGTTCACAGCTATATGAATCCAGCACCAACAATATCTGAGGAACTCGCTTCTCCCCATTCTTCACTGGGGTGCTGGCATGGTAAGAGTGGTTCTGTTAAACCTTCAGGCTTTTCCGTGGAAGGAGGGAGATACATACAGTCATAGGGAGGAGTCTGAACTCTACCACATGGCGTGGGTGCAGGCATAAAAGGAATGGCCGAGATACCAGGCCACCTAACCACTATGGATTCTCCCCTTCTTCCTCAGTATGGAACTCAGCCTTCCTTGCAGCCTGGTGCAGCCACATGGCTGAGTTCTGATAACAGAAGGATGTGGAAAGTACTGGGCAGGACTCCCAGGACTATTCCTTAAATAGGGATGGAGAGCTGGGGCAATGTTTTGCCCATCTGCTTTTATTCCTGCCTCATCCTGGGATGTGAATGAGAGGGCTGGACCTCTAACCACCACCTTGGGTCACGAGGTGACCTTGAAGATGGAAACCATGCACTAAGGATGATAAGAAAGGAAAATAGAAGGAACTCAGCTTCCTGAAGATGAGGTGAGCTGCCAGCCGACCCGGAACTCTCCACCCCCGTGCTTCTGTTTCTTGGGGAAAAAAACTAAAAAACAAATTCCTTTGTTATCAAGCCATTGTAACTTCCAATCTCTGTTGAATCAGCCCCCCCAAATTCCTGATACACAGAGATGGGGAAACAGCAGAAAGGGACAGATTAGTAATACCAAGAACACTTTCTACTATTAATCTTTGAAAATCTCTCTTGGCACCCTAAGGCCAAACTCACAAAACATAACATTTTCTAAAACTCAAATTCTATCAAGAACACCCCTTGCAGACTCGTGTAGTGGTCCACAGGGCACAGGTAGGGCTGGGGGCTGTACTGAACTCCAAACTCCTTTGACTGGAAGGCCAGAACATGGCGTGACAACTGCAGATGTGCATCAAATGGTTCCATGGGCTCTGTCTTGCCAATGTCACTCAGTGCCAAGGTCCCAGGGATGTTCTGCCTGCAGCCGATGCTCGTAGGAAGAACAAGAGAAAGTCAGATAGGGAGAAGACATTTAATTGAAATTCCCTCGCTCAGGCAGACAATGACGTTAATTGTTCAATAAAGCTAGACGCAAACTAAGCCTCTAAATAAACAAGCAGGTATCTTCACCCAGACCTGTGCTTAAATACTCCTGCACACTGGGTTGTGCCCCGGCTGACTGTGGCCCGTGGCCGATCCACCAGGTTAGCACGATAATATCTGACGCAGAGCAGAGCTCTGAGAAACTCTGTCTCACAGGCACGATCATTATGAAGATTGGCTTATGAACGCTGAGAGCTCTCAACTCTCTCCAGAATGGATTGCTCTCAACTCTTTCTCAATGATACAAAAAAAACAAAAAGCACTATGATGATACAGAAAAAAAGCTTGGTCATGATCACCGGCAGACCTGGGTTTTTGCTGATGTTGGGATTAACCCATTGCATGACCTAAATTACCCACGTATTCTGGAACTCACGTTTCTTCACATGTGTATTAGTGCCTTCTTGCTGCTGTAAAATAATTACCACACACGTATTGCCTTAAAACAATGCAAATGCATTATCTTACAATTCTAGAGTTCAGATGTCTCAACAGGTTGGTAAGGCTGAATTTCTTCTGGAGGCTTTAGGAGGGAATCTGTTTCCACCCCTTTTCCAGCTGCTACAGGCTGCCTGCATTCCTTGGCTCCAGGCCCCTTGCTCCTCCATCGTCAAAGCCAGGAGCACGAGCATCTTCAAATCTCTCTCTGATTCTGAGCCTCCTGCCTTCCTCTTATAAAGGCACTTGTGATTACTGTGGGACCTCCCAAAAAATCCAGGATAATCTCCTCATCTCAGAATTCTTAATTATATCAGTAAACTTCCTTCTGCCACATAAAAAAACATACAAGTCCCAGGGATTAGGATGTGGAAATCCTAAAATGGGAGCATTATTTTGCCGAACACGGTGTGAAAATTTGAAAGCTGGGAGACAAGCCAAAGCCCATTCCACCCATTAACACCTCGTTCACCATTACTATGGTTCAGAGCCATCTGGTCTTCAAAAACTGTTATAGTCCCACAGTTCTGGCCTTTTGACCAAACTGGAGATGCCTTGATGAACTTATTTACCTGTTCAGTACTTCATTAAACACTTACGGAGTGCCTACTATGTGCCAGGCACACCCTATACCCTATGGGGCACAACAGAGTTAAATAAGGCATGGTCATGAGACAGGCTGGAACCTGGGACCAGGTGCTGCAATGCTTGCACCTGGACAAACATCTCCTTGAGCAACAAAATACAAAGAAACTGTAAGGGACTAAAAATAACAGTATGCATGCACAGTTGGGGCAAATTACGGGACAAGAAGATACAAAAAGATCAAAAAAACCCAACTGCCACTTCTGAAGAGCTGGGAGCAAAAGCAGGGTACTGCACACGCCCCCTGCACACAATGTCACCAAAGGGGTGGGCAGACCACCTAAGCCATGCCTCCAGCCCGGCCCCTGGACACACCCCTACCCTACCCCCATGTAAGGAACCAGCCTGCCCCCACTTCAGGGAGCGAGCAAGTGAACCTGTCTCTTGTTTTTGCTCCCTCCCTCCTGTGGCCGCTGGAGCCCCGCAAAAGACTTGGCTGAATTTTTTGACTGGCCTCTTATCAATTTCTATTGATTGCTGAAGGCCAAGAACTCTGATCGGTATCAGACTCAGGCTTCAGGCAGATTTCGGTACAGCAATTGCCAGGAATAAGGGGTGCTGCCTTCTGAATATCTGTTTGTTACTTTATAGGTTTGAATTTATCAGGAAAGCATGAATGGGGCTTGTATTTCATTTTAGTACAATATTTGCAATTTTATAAGGTGTCTCATGTTCTCAATTGGGTAGCATTTTTAGATAAAACAATTCTTTGTTTTCTTGGACTGTCCTAGGAATTGTAGGACACTTAGCATCTGTGGTCTCACCTAGTAAAGGTCAGTAATGTCCCCCAGTCACTGGGACTCACACACACATACACACCTGAACATACGCACATTTCCAAATGCTTCTGGGGGGGTGGGTGGTGGAGTGGGACTGTTCCTGGTTGAGAGGCACTGGGTGAAAGGTTGTGGACAAAACAGATAAGCCTTCCTTAGGCTTTCCATCTAATTCTTAGACTGTCGCACAGTTCTAGTAATCCGTGCCTTTTCCAGAATTTTAAGATGTCCAATGAGCACATTAAAATTATTTCTTTTATGATTAACTATTAACAGTTTAGCCCATGGGGCCCACCTTTTTGCTATTTTGGGGTTAACTGTGTCCTTCTAAATTCTAATCACAGCTGGACACTTAAGACCACAGGGATCTCTGAGTGCCAAGGTACACCACCAAAGTCCTACTGGGCACGGTGGACCAAGGAGAGAATGCACTGCTAAGTTTTGCTTGGTAGGGAGTGTGAATTAAATGTTTGACTATATAAGGAGCGCTACTTTTCAACAGCATTAGCTCATTACACAATCAGCTGTCTTGGCCACGGCGAGAACAGAGTCTCCCAAATTAACTCTGTAGTTGGCTTTTTCCAGCCAATTCTCTGGAGTCAGTAGCTTGAATTATTCCAAAGTTGTGGGTAAAGACCACCACCAACAAAAAGTGTATCTAGGGCTATCTCAGCCACCAGGAGACCTGCTCCTTGCCAAATGCAAGAAAACCTTCATGAGGAGGGACAAAGCATCCTTCCTTGCTGTGTCCCTCTCTTTGTCTGCCTGTCTGTCCCTCCCTTTGGCAGTCACACAGTGAAAGCTGGCTTTCAGTCAGTCTGATAATGAACAGCTGGTACTCGCTGGCAATCACCAAGTTCTCAGTGGTGACTTCTCAAACAGCAGGCAACCACAAACAGTCTTTGCTGCCTGTCATCCTCTGAGTGAAAACCTCCAGTCTTCCAGGCTCCAGAAGGGAAGTAACACCAGCCATTAGGATTGTTACTTAGTTAAATAAGGACAAAACATTCTCTGAAAGAAAATTTAACCAGCCTTACATGCTATCTGGGCTTTCCCTTTCTTGTCCCATTTCTGGATGTTAAGGATGAATGTGCAATTTATATGTCATCAATATAAACGGCAATTCAACATTAAAGAATTCACAAATATAGCTGAAGCCCAGGAAGGATGAGAACTTTTCTATTATCTGAGGTCTCTCAAGGGCTCAAAATAGTTAAGCAACTACTCTCTACAGGGGGGCCTGGTGCTAAGGGAAATCTGGGTGGCTCATTCCTGTAAGGTCACCCGACACCAACAGGTCAATAATCAAGGCTCATAACCAAACTTGGATGAGACCAACATGTAAGAGGAGCTTCCATACATCCTCATCTAAGGATGAGTGGGCTGTGCCTCTCTTTCCCTAAGGACCGACCTCTGCAGAGTAGCTCACAGGGGACCCCACCTCCTCTGGCCTTCTGCAATTTTCAGCAGCAGGGCGGGCCAACTTCTGCTTCATTGCATCAAACCCCTCAGACACTGATCCAGCCCTCACCGTGCACCAGACATTGCGCAGGACCCAGAGGAATTAGTAAAATAGGATTGTTTATGCCCTGCGCATAAAGCAAGTCACAAAGAGACACACACAGCAATGTTCTCCCTTCTATCATATGGACAGAGCCAGAGATGGGACCAAGAAGCACAAATGCAGAGCCAGAAGTAGAAACAAACGAGCGTCATTCAGTGTAACTCGGGCTTCTATGGAGGCTGGGTACAAGGGACCCTGAGGACCCAAGAGAAAACGTGATCATCTCAACCTGGGAGGGTCATTCCCAGCACTGTGACTCCAGCAGGATGGTGGGAGTAGAGACGGCCATTAGTGGACAGACATGAACATATTTATATGTTTGTGTATGTTAGAATTACTTGCTGATGGTTCACAGATAGAGCAAGAGGGAAAGGCAGGGGATAAGATTAACCCCCCAAGTTAATGGCGTTCATAATTGAGTGACGGTGGTTCCACTAGTGACGGTGGTTTGATCACGTTCATGCCACTAGCGCTGCTTAGAGCCCCTAACATGTCCCAACTGATCCCAGTGTCCTGGGTGTGTCTGTGGCCCATATGAAAGTGTCTGAGATCCAGGAGTGCTATACTGCAAGAGGTACCACAGAAGTTCAAGTATCCAGTTCTGTGCTCTAGCTGAGCATGAGTGTTCCTATACTGATGCCAGCTTTCAGGAGAGTTTCTCTGGGCTCCACTGGAGGCCCAGGAAGAAAAGCATGACATTGACTGGAACGACAGGAAAACCGGGAGGAACACACATGCCTCAGCACTCCTCCTGCAGGTGTCCAATCTCCCTGCAGTAACCCAACTGGTAAAGCCTAGCATAAAGCCAGTTGACCAAAAAAATGTGATGTGGCTGAGTCCTAGCTCCAGCATGGCAAACTGGACTAGAGGGTGGGTGTGGGGCTGAACAACAGAGCTTATCATCACATCATTCAAGACCTCCACTCATACCCACTGATACCTTAATACCCAACCTGCAGAGTCACAGATATCTGTAGCTATGAGATCTAGACAACTGAATACGATTTGAGAATGGCGCTCAGTGGGCAATGAAGTGGACCCTTCCTAAGAGGAATTAATCAAGACACAGCTTGAGGCTCCTGGGGCTGATCCCATCGGCAACTCCACTTCTCCCTCTCAGTGGCTTCACACTGTACACCCTCACCTGGACCCCACTGGAGGGATCAGGTGCTGAGTGATACTTACCCAGCAAAAAACCTCAGGCGAGAAGGAATCCCACCACGAGAAACACTGGTTGACTCCTTAGCAACAATCACACGTTCTTGTCCTGAGAAGCTGGTAGTAACCTGCGCTTCTCCATCGGCTCGCTCCCTGGCCTACAGCTCTCGGTGACCCCTCACTGTCACCCTGGTTTCCATCCTGGTAACAGCCCTCAGTTCTATCCTTGATTGTGTGCTTAGATGGTGGACTATGGTAGAACAGATGGATACCCAGCTCTGACCTGTGAACTTCTGACTTTGAACCCTTCCCAACGCCAACACCATGTTGAATGTCAAGAGCTTCCAAAGAGGAAAGGAACTGAGGCAGATGCACAACCCTGACTACAGCCAAGCAGAGATGAGACTGACACCCCGTCTTAACCTCAAGGCCTCAACTTCAAGGTCACACCAACCATAACCACTACTATCTCTGGGAAACAGTGGAGCCAATTTAAAAAAATACTGTACACCAATGTCTGAAGTTCTCTAAAAAGAGTAGGACAAACAGGGGCAAATACTGGGTACACAGAGACCTGTAAAATGAATGGGTATAATAATACCTACTGCAGAGACTCTTCTGGGATGAGTTGAAAACACAAGTTGTGAATGGATAATATATAACATCAATGGAAGGATCGTTAGTACCACTCCTGCACTTGATCTAAGTTCCATTGCCAAGTTTTCAGAGATGAAAGTAAGGGAAAAGCCTTGGGAAGCACATCTGCTTGCCCTCTTTTTTAATCACTGTGTTTCATCAGCAACTTCTGCAGTTCCCCTGCAGAACAAACCTCATTCCAGCTCAGAAGGCAGCAGGTGAACACAGTGGTGTAGGCATTCCAGAAGCTCTCAGGCTCGTTTCAAAAAGCCCCATTTTATCCAAGTGAATAATACGGTTTCCCTTCTGTAAGCAAAACCATGATATATAGGCAAACTCCACGTTAATTGGATAAACCAGTGGTAAAACCCCCAAAGAACAATTAACTTGCATGTGAAATACTCCCAGCTGAAATCTTGGAAAACTTGCATGTAATTAGTACTCTCTTCCAGCTCTCCGAAGTATAAAATACAATACATGAGGGCTTGTAACACTAATATCGCCAAGAACACAGCTAACGTGGGGCGTCTAACTTGCCACTAATATGCGGATGGCAGGCTAGTTGGTGCTTTCACCTGTTCTGGCTAATTGTTTTTACTGTGATTTAGAAACTCTCTGCCCTATGATACATTTGTATCAAGTCCCTGGTGCTGGGCTGTGGTGAGCTAGGAAATTCAGATTTCTAATTCAGAAGTGACCTTCGCAGTCATTTGGTCCAGTTCTCAAGCAATAGGTTATGGGCCTGTTGCATCGTAATCAGCTCAGGACAGTTTACTAATGAGAGTTTCCTGGGTTGCACCCTCAGAGATTCTGATTCAGCAGGCCTTGGCTGGACCTCAGAAATCCCAATTTAAAAATAAATAAATGAACACCTTTCTGAATGCCACCAGAAGATTCTGTGGTCCAGCCATGCTTGGGAACTATTGATGTCCCAAACCTTCTACTCAATGCAGAAATTCCCACTATAACTTGAGTGACTGGTGGGCATCCAGTCTCTGCTTGAACACATCCAGGAATAAGAAGCTCAGCGGCTCAGCTCCAATGGATGGCAGCTGCCTGGCCCACCATGCTAAGAGGGCTTCTCAGGCTACATCTAAATCCAGTGGAAGAGAGTGCCAAGTTGATGAGTGCCCTCTGCCCTCGGCTTAGGTAAGGGCAGTATACCAACATGTATTTTCCATTCCCGACGAGAGATATCTACTCTGATAAATCCCATTCAATAGCTTGCGGTTTATGAAGATTGAAAACAAAAAAGTGGTCTAGTTTCTAAGTTAGCCTTAAATCAGAGTATTGCAAGAGACATGACTGGAAGGTCAGAGTCTGAAAACATGGATTTTAGTTGTGGTTTTAGTTGGGACTCTACCGAAACAGTCCTACCTTGAGAAATTTGCTTACCTGTCTGAGCGTCAGTTGCCTGTTTACCCAATAAGGACATGATACCTGCATGGGAGTGTTTTGAGACTCAAATACACTTAACGACTGTGAAGAGGCTTTGAAAATGCTTATTTATTAAAAACACAAAACAAAACAGTAAAGTACTCTTGTTGTCAGTATGCTATCAAACATGAGGGATATTTTCCCAGGAGTACAGGTGCTTGAGCAGGTGGCCAAACACGTACATGCAGTAATAGGAAATTCGAAACACTGAGCCTTTCTTCCCGTAAGGATACCAAGGCTCCTTTTGTTATCAGAACAAAGGCTTGTTCAAACCCAGAGCAATCACAAAGCGGGTTTGCCTGGTTCTCAAACAGCTTCTGTAAACACTTTGTAAACATCCACCTCTCTGCCTTTCCCTGCGCCTTCCCCTGCAACCACCCGGCCTGAGCGTCAACTGGAATTTAAGTGCCCTGCCCTTGGCTTCAACGCATTTGATAGGGTTGTGTAATTCAAATGGTGACCTGACCTAACGGACTTAACTGACCTCTGTGTTTTTGAATGAAGAGACTTAATTTGTTAAAGGCCAGATGAGATGGACACTGATTAGACTGAAAGATATGAGATTGTAAAACTGCATGATTTATCAGGCTGTTAATGATCTCCTTAAGGACAAGGAATGGGTCGAACCTACCTCCGTACCTTGCAGGACTTAGTGATATATTTTGTACACTGGCTGCACTCAACACCTGTTTGTTGAATGAATGAATAACAGATTTAAGAATAACTCAAATAAATTTGAGACTAACTCAAATTTAGTCACACCCATTATATGACGGCATGGGCACGTGCTCCTGTAACTGGCATTGAGGATTTCTACTCTTGGAGCAATATTCTCTGACTTAAAAATAAATGACATTGATTTATCATTAGAGCCTTTTTATAGAGGAATTTATCTCAACAGAACTTTTAAAGATATAAAATATACAGCTAATGTAGCCTTAGGTTTCTTAACAGAACCAAATCAAACCGAATAATAAATTAAAATGGAATAATAAAATGATCAAATAGTGTAAGATCAAGTCAGAACTGATTTGGAAGCACCTTTTATAATTACTAGGCTGGAAGCAATCTCTGTAGATTCGGCAGAACTGAATCACAAAATGAATTAAGACCATATCAAATTATTAATACTTTTCACATGCCGTAAAAAGTCTTACTTCCTGCCTCTCTGGGAACTGGAGCAAAATGTCTCAAATAGCAGGCAGGGAAAATTGAGGAAAATTAATAAATAAGATATTGCTTATTGTTCTTTAATAGCCCCTTGTCTAATCCTTTGAACGTTTATGGACCTTTATTCTTTCCAAAGAACTTTCAAATGGCTTATCTCATTTAATCTCTGTAAGACCTCTGTGCGATTCTTGAGAGGAGTCTCCTGGCACAATAGGTGGTGAAGGGCCTGAGGATTAGACTTTAGGCTGCTTCTTCTGGCTGGGCACCTGCAAGCAAGTTCCTTAACTCGTCCACGCTTCCCTGGTCTCACCTGGGTAGGGAGGATGGCAGTGCTGTGGTGGAGATGCAGTCAAGAGTGCCAACAGAGGGCTTCTCTGGTGATGCAGTGGTTAAGAATCCGCCTGCCAATGCAGGAGACAAGGGTTCGAGCCCTGGTCTGGGAAGAACCCACATGCCGTGGAACAACTAAACCCGTGTGCCACAACTACTGAGCCTGCGTTCTAGGGCCCGTGAGCCACAGCTACTGAGCCTGCAAGCCACAATTACTGAAGCCTGCACGCCTAGAGCCCGTGCTCCGCAACAAGAGAAACCACAGTAATGAGAAGCCCGTGCACCGCAACGAAGAGTAGCTCCACTCTCCGCAACTACAGAAAGCCCGTGTGCAGCAACGAACACCCAACACAGCCAAAAATAATTAAATAAAATAAATGAATTTATTAAAAAAAAAAAAGAGTGCCAACTGAGTTCCTTGGTGGTCCAGTGGTTAGAACTTGGTGCTTTCACTGCCAGAGTCCCGGGTTCAATCCCTGGTCGGGGAACTAAGATCCCGCAAGCTGTGCAGTGGGGCCAAAAGGAAAAAAAAAGAAAAGAGTGCCAACAGCCTCCAGCTGTTAATGTCTTCAGGGTCTACCTCAGCTTAGGGGGCTGTGGTCCCTCTGTCCTCAGAGCATCTGCAGGCCAATGACTATGTCAGCACAACTCAGGCCAGGCTATTTCCACCCCACAGGGACTACCTGAGTGGGCAATCTGCTCTGGCGCTCCCCACTGGGCTGGCAGAGGCTTTGTCAGCTCTGTGCTGGTCCCACAGCTCCCCCTGTCCAATCCTGCTTCCTTCCACTTAGCCGTCCATAAATGTTATTCCTAGTAAACCTTTGGCACTCCTAACTCCCCCTCAGCATCTGCTTCCAGAGGGCCCAGGTGCCTACCTACTAATAGTGCTTACCTGGGAGGACCATGATAAGATAATGAAGGTGAAGGTTTTAGCCCAGAGTTGGCCCACGATAAGTTCTCAATAAATATTAGCTATGGCCAGAATCCTTTCCCCTGCTTTGTACTTGGGGAGTAGAGGCAGTGCTCTTATGTGATTAACCAACTAGACTAAGTTTTCTCAGCCAGTCAGCGATTTTAAAAGATGCCACTTCAAAGACTTCAGAGAGTCACGTCGTTGGACTCTGGCATCAGTCATCATTGCCAAGAACTCATACTGGGTCACTCTCAAGGGTGAGCAGCGTTTATTGCTCAAGATGAGGGAGGTCCCTGCGAAGATCTGGCTCCCCTGGGACTGGTGCTCCAGATTACCGGCTCTGTGGTCCCCACAGAGGCAGAAGTCCCAGTAGCTCTCTGTAGACTCTGTCTACATGATAATACCCTGTTTGTTTGACCTTTTTCATTACGTCTCAACTGACAACTTGACCCGTTTTACAGTTGTGTCTCAATCAATTGTCTTTATGGCATGGGTGTATACGTAACCTCTGAATGGTACTTTGTGCTTTTCAAACTCTACAGACAACTTGGAAATGAAATGCATGATTCCAGGTGCCAATTTATTGCTGTATAGCTTTTGTGATTTTGAGATTTTAATTCCTCAGTTCAGGACATAAAAATTACTCCACTCTCCTCCTTTCCCTACCTATTAAATGTTTCAGGTGCCAAGCCCTGTGCCCGAATCTTTACACCTCACATCATTTACCCTCCCCCAAAACTCCTGAGGTGGGTGTTACACAAAGAAACTGAGGCCAGAGAAGTTCAGCATCTTGCCAGAGGTCACAGAGTTTGTAGGTGTCATTTGGGGCTTATAGTTTTATGAGCTGTGGGTGAGCAAGAAAGAGATTTATTTTAAAATATATTGAAAAAGTAGCAAAAAATAATTTGGGGGACAGTGTCAGAGGCGTACGGAACCACTGAGAGGATGGAAGCATCCATCTTAAATCCACGCAGGCTGGAAAAATGCCCCACACTTCACGCAAAAGTTCCCTCCCTTGTTCTGATGCATCCCAAGCCCAAGTCCAGTGTGGGTACCTCTGATGGGTGAACCTAGGTCACAAGCCTGGGTCTGAGAAAGCAAGTGTCCAGTCCTGTCAGCCCTTGAAGTGCGTGGCAGTCTTTCTGCATCAACAAGTCTCAGAAGTTGGGAACTTTCTGAAATGCAGGGCATGTGTAGAAGGAAGAAAAATGCCCTCTACCCCAACGATGTCCACGGAGCCTATGAATATATTAGGATACATGGCAAATGGAAGCTAAGGAAGCAGATGGAGTTACAGTTGCTAATCAGCTGACTTTGAAATAGGAGGATTATTCTGGATTATCTGAGTGGACCCCATGTAATCACAAGTGTCTTTGTAAATGGAAGAGGGATATGGAAAAGGCAGTGTTTGAGTGATGGAGTGTGAGAAGGACTGAACCAGCCATTGCTGGCCTTGAACATGGAGGAAGGGGCCTCAAGCCAAGGACTGTGGACAGCCTCTGGAAGATGGAAAAGGCGAGGAAATGGATTCCCTACAGGAAGTAATGCAGCCCTGCCAGCACCTTAATTTAATCCCGTGAGACCCAGATTGCACTGCAGACCTCCGAAGTGATACATGAATACATCTGTGTTGTTTTAAGCCACTGAGTTTGTGGCCACTCGTTACAGTCGTAGAAGACTAATACAACAGGCTATAGCTTTGTGTAGCAATAATCTGAGTGAGACATGGAAATAATGGAGAGGAAATAAACCCAAGCTTTGGAAATGATGTCTGGTAGAGAAGTATGAGCTGAGACAGGAGTAAAGGGCCTGCCAGCCCGTGTTTGGGCTCCAAGTTACTGTGTGAACCTGCATATGTGGAGTGAAGGTTTGAGGAAGACTTACAAACTTTTACAAGCCAAACAAGGTTATGCAAGATGTTGACTATCTCAAGCCTCCAAATTACCCAGGTGCTACCATGAGATCCAAAAACAGAGAATCAGCCACAGTAAAATCAGAAACACACTGAACGTCTGGATAGTGGATCAGATCTGGAGTAAGTCCCTTTAACGTGTACACTCACTGCAGGAAAGCAAAACAAACTCAGTTAAGACGTAAGACGGCGAAGAAGGGAGAATGTAAAAAGTGTCTAGGGCGCAGAAGGATGAAAATCAACAGTGCCATGTTATTAAATTAAGGCTTATAAAGTTAGATTGATATTCTCTCTACCAGAGAGAATATCTATTTTCATTTTTTTAAAAATATTTCTGGGGATTTTCAGATCTTTGCTACCGATCCTATCTTCCAGGTTTCCCTCATGAGATCTTAGAACCCTCCACTGTACGAAGGTGGTGCTGCTGGGGACTCGCTGGACAGAAACATAACTCCTACAGTTTGAGAGAAACTACTAGAAGTGACTTTTTATAGAATTCAGCTTCCATTTTTCCCCCCAGTCATTTGAGCTCACAGCTGTGGACCATGTTTTTCAGTCTCTGAGTTTCCCTACGTGCCCCTCAGCGACACAGAAATTGCCCATGAATTCTGATCATTTATCTGTTCTGATCAGGCCTTCCTAATGAAGCTTGCCACACCCCCAGAAGGCCAAATCCCTTCTGGCAAACTCCTGGTCTTGTGATCCCTGATCTGCCCCGTGCTATTTTCCCTACTCTCTGCCTGGCTCCCTTGGACTCCCGGCCTGACAGCTCAGTGATGCCTACACCCCCATCCAGCCCGAAGGACCAGGGAGTGGAAGAACTACCCATTCATTTCCATCTTCCCAGGCACTAGATGCTCATACAGATTCTACGGTCATCCCAGTTCTGTTTGCCTTTAGAATTTCTAATTTCTTCATCATCTTTTTTCCGATTCGGCCTTGAGTTCTTTCTATACTGCTTTCTCCCCTGGGGATGTGTGTTCAATCCAAGCATCTGCTTACAGCCTCCTTTTGAATCCTCAGGCAAATATTCATTGAATTTCTGTTGCATTGTTTTCTTCCTCTCTCAATAAATTATCCTGTCTCCTCTTCAAGGTCTCCCTCTCCAAATCCCAGGTTCTTCGTGTGCATGAAAAATCCCCCTGAATTTACCTTCATCTCCTGTGCAACCTCACCTTGATTGTTTTCCACAGTTGGCGCGTTCCTGTCACTGCTTGATATCAGCGCACTGTGTAGCCCACAGGAAAGTTGGCTAACTTTGTTCCTTGTTTATGCTGGTCTTCCCCCTGCATGGATAAGCTCTAGGAAGCAAGGTGGCTACCCGAGCAGAGACCTCTCAGCCCCCGAGCACACTAAGCCGCACAGAGTTACCAGCCCAGAGCCCTGCCCGCTTCTGCCCAAGTCAGGAAGGGTGACTTCACAGCTGAGCAGAACGGCAGAATGGCCCCTCTGGCCCCAGCCGCCCTGTCTGGGCCTGGGCCTGGGCCACCCCAGAACTTCCAGTCTCATATGGGTCCCATAATCCTGAGGCTGGTGGGGATGGCTGTTTATACACGAAGGATCATTCGGGTTTCACTGGAGCGATAATATAACATGGTATCGGGCGCTTGGAAGAGAAAACGTAAGCAGCATACAGACGTCAGGAATGACTCCAAGGGTAAACCCCCTTATGCATTCCACGGGACCCCATACACACCAAAAGGAGGGATTTCATGCTTTGCCAATCCAAATAAGGACTAAGGGTAGGAGACATTTTTTTTTTTTTTTTCGCCCCTACATAAAACTAAAGTGCATCTCCCTTAGAATTCCCTGACAGTCCAGTGGTTAGGATTCTGCATTTTCACTGCCGAGGACTCGGGTTTGATTCCTGGTCGGGGAACTAAGATCACGCAGGCCGCGCTGCGTGGCCAAAAAAATTTAAAAAAAAATTTTTTTTAAGGCATTTCCCTTAAAATGATGTGGTCTCAGGGAAATCCTCAGCAGGGCAAGCTGGGATGACAGCCAGAGTCCTTCACTGCGAGGTCAGTGAGTCAGGAATCACCATGGCCCTTGTGTTTGCAAAAGGCTCCACCGCTTCTAGCTGCACAGTCCAGGACAAGTTATTTAATTTCCCTGAGCCTCCTCCATGCCCTCATATGTAAAACAGAGACAATGAAAGCCAGGTAGCAGGATGGCCTTGCAATGGAAATGGGAGGATGTATTTGCTCATGGTGTCCGCCCTTCTCCCTGGCTTTTGATCTGATGATGACCTTCTGGTCAATGCTACAGCTGGCACTGTAGTTGGTGGTTTGGTGGGACTTCCACCAGTACAGAGGATCCTCCAGGCATCCTGGACTTGGGCGAGGCTCATCTTCACACAGACCTGGGTCCACAGCACTGGGGTGAGCACATTCCTCAGGGGTGGGCCTGCCTGGGTTCAAATTTTGTTTCTCCCCCTTGATGGTTGAGTGGTCTTAGGGGATGAGCATCATGCTAGGACTGATAGGATTTTTTGAGAATTAAAAGAGATAATTCCTGGGGCTTCGTGGTTGAGAGTCCACCTGCCGCAGTGGCGCAGTGGTTGAGAGTCCGCCTGTTGATGCGGGGGATGCGGGTTCGTGCCCCGGTCCGGGAAGATCCCACATGCCACGGAGCGGCTGGGCCCATGAGCCATGGTCGCTGAGCCTGCGCGTCCGGAGCCTGTGCTCCGCAACGGGAGAGGCCACAACAGTGAGAGGCCCGCGTACCACAAAAAAAAAAAAAAAAGAGATAATTCCTGCAAAATATTTAGCAAAAATTTTTAATACACGTTTATTAATATCCAAGTCCTTGATTATTTTGACATGTTATCATTTTCCTAGGGGGATGGGGATGGGGAATATGAGGTTATTTCCAGCTAAAAGAGAAGAATAGGTGAATGTTTACAGCACTTTTCCAAGTTCAGAGTTTTGAGTACATGAATCCTCAAAACTGTAAAATGAGGCAGTCAGTATTGCTTCCAGTCTCCTGAGGAGGAAACTGAGACATGAAGAAGTTCAATAGCTGTTCCAAAGTCACACGGCCAGTAGGTGAGAGCACCCATCCTTCTGACACTTCACCCAGTGATCTCCACCAACTCTCACACTGAAAGTCAAGTCAACCAGAACTCGTCCTCGAGGCTGGAGCTACGACAATTTTCTTTCAGACCTTTAATAAAACCATTTGTTTGCTTTAGTGCCAGGTGTAGCATCTCTTCTTGTCTGCCTGCCACTTGCCTCTTATCAAGAAAAGGACATCTACTCAGTTATTCAGCTGTTCTTTGAGAGTCCAGGCATCAAGTAGAATTACTCTCTGAGGTCAATCCAAATGATTATTTGAGAGACTCAATTTCCTTTAGAGAAGGCACATTGTCAGTTCAATCTACTGTGGAATTTGTAGTATTAATGAATTGAAGGATACTTTAGGGATTTCTCCCAGATGCTTATTTTAATTTAAGCTCTAGGGGTTTAACTTTCCAAAATACTCAATTTTGTTCATTATGAAAACTAATAACTGGCTTATTTCACTGCTAATTTGGGTACGAAGGTTAATTATCTATAGTGGAGTGGTCTCGAACTAATCTAAAGTCTACCTGAACACGGCACTGTGGCTAATTGATTTCTCCCATGCACTAAGAAATGAGTATTTCTTTGTGGAAAAAAAGCTCCACTGACTTGGATTCTTTTTTGCCTCTGTCTTTGTGAAAGATGCAGTGTTGTTCCAAGATGGTGGGCAATCTCTCCCTTTTTTGGATATGGTGGAATCCATTCAGTTATGTATGTGAGAAGGTCCCACTCAGTTCCAGCTCAGCGTCTTCTTTTCCACAACCCAGTCACCACTCCTACCTCCCATTGTCTCTTCAGCACAAGGTTAGGAAATGTGGATATATATTTTATATTATGTTAGCATGATCCTGATCAAGCCAGAATGCCTTGCCTTCTAAAATATACCAAAAATAATACCCATCAGAATGGCCATCATCAAAAACTCTACGAATAATAAATGCTGGAGAGGGTGTGGAGAAAAAGAAACCCTCCTTCACCATTGGTGGGAATGTAAAATGGTGTAGCCACTGTGGAGAATAGTATGGAGGTTCCTTAAAAAACTAAAAATAGAGCTACCATATCTATCAATCCCACTCCTGGGCTTACATCCAGAGAAAACCACAATTCGAAAAGATACGTGCACCCCAACGTTCATAACAGCACTATTTACAATAGCCAAGGCATGGAAACAACCTAAATGTCCATCAGCAGGTGAATGGATAAAGAAGATGTGGTACATATATACAATGGAATATTACTCAGCCGTAAAAAGAATGAAATAATGCCATTTGCAGCAACATGGGTGGACCTAGATATTATCATACTAAGTGAAGTTAAGTCAGACAGAGAAAAACAAATAGCGCATGACATCGCTTACAGGTGGAATCTTAAAAAAAAAAAAAAAGATACAAATGAGCTTATAAAACAGAAACAGACCCACAGACATAGAAAACAAACTTATGGTTACCAAAAGGGAAAGGCGGGGGATAAATTAGGAGTTTGGGATTAACATTTACATACTACTATATACAAAATAAACAACAAAGTCCTACTGTGTAGCACAGGGAAATATACTCAATATTTTGTAAGAAACTACAAGGGAAAAAAATCTGAAAAGTTTTATATATGTATATATATTTTATATATATATATATATATATATATATATATATATATATATATCTTTGCTGTATACCTGAAACTAACATAACATTGTAAATCAACTATACTTCAATAAAAAAAAGAGTAAAATACACCAAAAATAATGATCACAGCAACAACAGTAAATCTATTGTCTTGCTCTCTTTATAGTCCCAAAGGGTAGAGGGTTTCACATACATACCCCTCATCTTTCTAAAAATTCAGTGAAGCACATAGGATGCTTTATTTATTCCCCTCTTTAGCAGATGAAGAAACTGAGACTCACAGAGACCCAGGTTCACACAATATCGGGTGTAAGGCATGGGAGTAGAACATAGGTTTCTTGATTCCTAATTCTGTGTGCTTTCCACTCTACCACCCCACCTCTGTGATCTGTAACATATTGAAAAGGCATGTTATTTGCAGCATTATCTACTATCTCAGATACGCTGCTATACCACCATTCTATTTCTTGCGCTCCAAGAAACCCAATATTGTCTCCAGGAAGTAAGACAGGCTAACACTGCCCACTGGTCCTAGAGCATACTCCATTAATTGACATTCATATCTTTGCCTTTAAGGTCAGCCCTTTCTCCCTCTGCTGCCTCTGTTCTTATAGAAGGTGAGGTGTCTGGATCTAATTGATGCTCCCACTCCTCCCAAAGACTAAAGCCAGATTTGGCCCTGAACTTCCTATGCACATATTAGTCTTGGAGCTCTCTTTTCCCATCTACCTCTGATTTATTCAAAAATTACTTTCTAAACCAACATGAAGCAGCTCAAAATTCATTTAAACTCCCCCCAAACTGAATCTGTCAACGTCCAGCACTGTAATTTGTTACGTTGCATTATAAACTACTGCAGAACCACGGCAATGTCAGACCTCCGATGAGGTAGTGTGGTCTCCATCTACAATATATCATAAGAGCAGTTTCAGCTTCGATGATAGATGGAGCAAATCTGGGAAGAATTTAAAAAGAGATCTAAATTTCTAGATTTTTTTTATTCCCTTTAGGTGGCCAAAGGCGTCACCCCCAAGAGATTACTGAAAGTTTAAATCATTTTTTCTCCTTTTTGCTCTGCGTCAAACGGAGGTCTGCAAAGGAAATTAACCTGACATGTTGGCAGAATTGCTGAGGCATAATTGCCTGTGTTATAGCCTTGTAGCTTTGGCCATGACATTGCCCCATCAGTTGGGAAAGGAAAAATGAATCTGCTTTGGTGTAACTATCTACAATCATGGTCTGTCCATCCCTTTGTCAAGGTCCAGGGTGCCAGGTCCTTGATAGAGTTTATCCCCAAGGACAGGAAAGAACTCACCTACAGTCGGCACACCATGTCTTGGGCTCCTTTTTGAAGCCAACACTTGTCAGGCAACCTGCTGGCTTAAACGCATCAATGCCAGGCTGAGGCCCTACGACCATGGAGAAAAACCAGCATGCTCTGCAGAGATGCACTCTATGTGGCAAGCCACAAATGCAGTGCATCCACAGATGCAGATGACATACCGTCATTCTGGTCCTTCCCAGAGTCTTAGACTCCTCTAGCTAAATTAAACTCAACAGTCCAGGCATCTCATTTTATGGAAGAGGAAATGCAGGCCCAGCGACTCACACCAGGACAAAAGCTGGACCTTAGAACTGGGTCTCGGGATCTCGGGCCCCTGTGTTTTACACTCTAATCCAGCAGGCCTCCATGGCAACTGCCTAACATGCTGGTATACCCTGATGAATTCGGAGCTTGGTTGCAGCTCATTCACTATTGATAATAAATTTAAAACTTGGGAATTATTTTGCTTATTTTAAAAACAATTTCTTAAAATTTTATTGAAGCATAGTTGATCTGCAATATTGTGTTAATTTCTGCTATACGGCAAAGTGACTCAGTTATACATATATATATTCATTTTTATATTCTTTTCCATTACGGTTTATCACAGGATACTGAATATATCAATAGTTCCCTGTGCTCTACAGTAGGACCTTGTTAAAACATAAATTAAAGTAGCTGTCTCTGTGATGACCTTTCCACTCTTTAGCCATCCTACTTGTTTTCCTGAGTGGAAGAAAAGGGGAGGGGAGTTGCAATGGGAAATGTAGGTACCTCTTGGGACTAAAATACATACTAAAGTTCAAATGACTTGTATTAGATTTTTATGGAATCTAAAGTGGGGGCAGAGGTCTACCAACAGTATGGGAAGAATTAGAATACAGCTCGGGCCACTGAGGATAACTGTTTCAATGTCGCAATTTGCCGTGAAGACTACTCTTTCTTTGCTATGTTCCTTTCTTCCATTTCTGGGACTGTGTTTCTCCCCACTAATAACACACACATCCATAGATAGATAGATAGATAGATAGATAGATAGATAGATAGATGATAGATAGCAGATATATAGATAACATACACACACACGTAAATCATGTGGGCATATGAACAGCACAGAGCAAGCCCAGTAATCTGATCATAAGATGTGCCAAGGACTGAGAAATGGCCGGGAAGGAGAACATGGGCGGGTGCATCCTGACCACCCGATGGTGTACATCAGCTGTGTTTCTCACTCTCAGACAACTGCAGCTTCCAGACAGACAGAATTATGGCCAAGGGTGGGAAGGGAGGTGGCCAGGATGAGATGCAACAGTGGGCTTTTCAAAAACGTCCTCTGGACCAGTTATGGCCCTGATTGGGCTCCAAAGCCTCACCACTCTGGTGTTCCGTCGGTCAGCAATGGCCCCCAGACCACTCAGGTTGCTGGTCCTCCTTAGACTTACCAGCTGCTGTGGTCGCTGCGGAACCTGGCCACTGTGGCAGGGAAGGAGATGGTGCGGGACAGTGGATTCCGGTCCGGTCCAGTGCACAACCTCTAGGGAATGACACTCGCTGTGTGACCTCGGGCTGCTCATTCAGCATCTTGAGGGTCAGGACTCTTGTTTGCTGCTCAGCACAGTACCTGACCCATACAAGTGATTAAGAAATACCAGCTCTCACGTTTATCAGATTCGAAAGGTCCAGCGACCTCAAATATGGTCCCTTATGGCTTGTCTCTATCTAAGCTTGATTATAAAGGCTTCGTTTATTCTTATCTCTTCCAAGTCACTGGCAACATCACAGCCCCACCCAAGGAGAGAGGGGATAATTTCATCTGCTGGAAGATACTTCACATTCTGATATAGATGAGGAATACACTGTACTTGAACACACCAACTTGAATTAATCGCAGCTGTTCTGTGTCTCAGCAACTATTATGTGAGTTACCTTTGCCACAGGTTCCTTTGAAAATGGAAATGTGGAGAGTAAGTACTGGGGAAGATATCATTTAATGAAGAATCAAAATTTAATCTAAAACATGAAAAAGAACTCAAAATACCCATGCTTCAAGAACTTGGTGTGGTGTTTCCACAGGTTGAGGGGATTTTTTTTAATCGAGAGACTGAAGACCCATCACATGTTTAATGTTCCTGCTAATCACACCAAGTCATATTTGATCATGATCAGACATAAAGTGCATTTCAGTCTGTATTCTCATATGCACACCGAATTCTAAAACTGAGTTGTAGTTTCATCCATTTCTCCCAATCCAAACCACTGTGTATGCAGAAACAGCATCCTTCTGCACCTTGGTGTTTACTAAAATGGGGCCAAAGTCCACAAGCTTTACACGTCAAAAACTTATATATGCTACAGGGCAAGTCAAACGTGGAATGTGAGGGGCAAATTCAGCCCCCTCGTCTGTGAGCTGCTTTAATTCATCTAGGTTTCCAATGTCGTAATGAGAAGATGAATTCCGGTTGAGCCTCCCGCAGGGCGAGGCCCTGTGCGCCCTCTGAACAGAGCTTTTTTTCTCTTCAACACAAAATGCCATTTGCAGATTTCCCGCTGTGGGTTCTAAAGGGAAGTTGTCTTTCCTACCACCACCCGCTCCTGGAAGACAAATGCAGGAGTACGGTGGGTTTCAAAACGTATTCTGAAGCGCCCCAGGCATGGGAGGGTAGGTTCCAGGGAGAACTAGGGAGGAGAGAAAGCCTGGTCCTGGAAAATCTAGCCTATTGTTTCTTTTGTCTGATCATCCTGCACAGACAGGTGAAGATGCTCTCTGTGGCCCACCTGTAGCTGCCGTGCTGCTGGCGATTGAGGAGGAGGTGAGTGACTGCGGATGGAGGGTACGGAAACCACCCTCCCTAATCCTTCCTCCCTCATTGTCTTGGCCATTGATGCTCCTGGATTTAAAAAAAGAAATCTCTAAGTGGAGAAAAGAGCATGGCTGAGGGATAGGAAGCATCCTTAGATGTTGGTGGGTTCCTGGGAGAGAACTCTGCAATCTGCCTCTCTTGACAGCATCCCAGAAGTGGAAGAAGGACAACAACAAAACCAGCAGGTGTTTGGGGGAATCAGAAACCACAGGGCTGCCTCGTCTCAGGCAGAGCTCAGAAAAGCAGCGAGACCCCAGCGAACGAAAGGCTGCTGGATGCAGCTCATCCATGGGTCTAAGGGAGCCTCATGGCTTTCCCACCTCTCAGAGCCTCTTGGGTGAAGGGTATGTAGGTTTCCCGGATTCCAACAGCAGCACAGACTCGGCACAGAATGCCATGAGAAACTAAGAGGTTTTGCAGAAGGAAGCTAACCTAGCAGGACTGAGACTGCTTTCCTTAAAAAGGCCAGCTTGCAAGGCTGGCCCCTGGCTGGCATCTGGGAATTGGGATTTTGGAAGGAGTCTCCCCATGCTTTAACGGATAAGAGAGGCTTTCTGTGCCTAAACTGTTTGTACAATGTGTTTTATGCTAAATGCCTGCTTTCCTTCTGGGACCCTGGAATGTTGGCAGGTTCTAAGCAGAGGGGACCTATGTGACCGGCTCCTGATAAAACCTTGATCACTGAGTGTCTAATGAGGTTCCCTGGTAGACGGCATTGCACACGTGTCGTCACAGCTAGTTGCTGGAGGAATTAAGCACATACTGTGCGACTCCACTGGGAAAGAACTCTTGGAAGCTTCAGCCTGGTTTCCTCAGACTTCGCCCTGTGTGCCTTTGAGCTCTGAGGGTTGTGCTTTATACTCGTTCACTGTAACAAATCTTAACCGCGAGTACGACTATATGCCGGGTCTTTCAAGTCCTCCTAGTGAACCATTGAACCTGGGCGGATCTCCAGGCTCCTCCACACAGAGGCTGTGGATTGGTTAAGGGGGATGCTGCAGAGAATGACCTACAGGAACCAAACACTGAAGTCCAGACGGGTGGAGGGATGCTTCAGAGGATGCTATCCCAGACAGATAACCAAGAAGAGACACTCACTTCCAGGGCCAGCACTACCAAGGCCCCACTTCACGCACATCCCACCCCAGAACTGACTAAGAGGACCATAAACTGAGTTCCCATCCCTGCCATGGGGTGGAATGGGGGCTTGTGAAAGAAAGTAAGTTCAATTTTAGAAAATCCAGTTTCATCTCTATTACCCCATGCTTGTTCTTGCTGCACACAAGCTCTCTAAAGAGAAAATCTGTGGCACACAGGACTGCGAGGAGGCGGCAGCATAAAGATGTAGTTCACCCTAGTCTAGCTAAGCTGTTCCCTTGCACTACCCAGAAGTGTGGGGTCTCAACCCCCAGATCTCCAGATGGTCTCCTTGAAGCGGATCTAGCAGCATGTATCTCTATGGGCCCATCTCCCTTCCCCTTGATGCCTCCTTCACCTCCACTCTCCCCAGTCCTTGACTCTTATAATGCATCCCTGACCCACGCCCCCTCACTAAATTTTCTCTAAAAAGTAATCCAGTCCCAAGTGTCTCTGCTACTTATACGTCTTTACAGCCTTGGGCCAGAGCCAGAGGTAGCGGACACCCTGCTTTCCATGGTTCTGCGCTCGGTAGAGAAGAGGACAGATACAGAAGGAGCTGGGAGTAGGGAAAACTGGGAGATCATTTGGTTTTCACGTTTCCCTTTGATTTTCATGTATGTTGTGGGAGGAGGAAGGACTCATCTTGCTCCCCAAGAATTAAAATCCTGCCAGCTACCGTCACCGGATCCGCACGTGACGTCTATAACCTACCACCAGCCCTCTCAGTTACGGTCTAATATCTGAAGAGCATTCACTGCCTTTAAATCCTTAGATGCTTTACGAAGCCGCCTGGTGGTATCTTAGCACTGGGAGGAGCCAGGCCCATTTCTCTTCTTAAATCCTGGATCTTCCTTATAGCTCAACCAGCCTAGAGAGATTAGTAGAAGGAAGGGTGTCCCAACACATATTTTAAAAAATGGGTTCCTCTGAAGATTTATTTCCTTTGTGGGAAGAAGCCTGAGGTTTTAAATCCATAAATCAACAGATTACAGTTCTCAATTCTGACTAAATTTGACATGCTAAAACTTAAAGCCATCGTAAGTTCTGTACTATCTTTCACAATTAGCACATTGGACCCCCAATCTAGGGTTCCCCATTCGACAGGGCGCCCCAGAGGTGTGCTGTGGGAGGGCATGGTAGTTCTTGATATCAACGTCAAAGGTAGCACTTTGCATAGCCTTAACTTCCCCTTCATAGGACGCAATAGATCTATTATTCATTAGCTTATCTAAACCATTTCTTGAAGCTCTTTATACTTTCACCTTCTAATGGAGTCATATTTCTTAGACAATAATTAAGGTTGAAAGCAGTCTGGACCTTTATGTAAATCCCTTAGCCAAGTAATTCCATCATGAGTCTCCCTCAGAGTCCGGTAATGTCTCAGATGCCAGAAAGCCTGAAGGCTCCATCATTGGGCCCTCCCTAGAGCCTCTTTCCTCCGCTATGAGAACCTTCCATGCCCACCTTTCCCCATGCTTGAGAGCAGGTCCTTTGTCAGCTCCCACTGCTGACAAAACTCCAAGTACTTCTCTCCTCCAATATAACATCTAAATGTCTCCAAAGACATCAAAATGCAGTACTGGAAAGAGTGATTCCTTCCTCTTTTGTCTCACTGGAGTGGCCATTGAACCCAACTTGATATTCCAGTTTAATTGCTATGAGAGCATCTTCACCATAAAGGCGTCATTCATCTCCATGAGAGCTTCAACATTCTACTTCACCGAACTTTCTTCCTTTCACTCTTTAATGTTAACAGGGCACTTTAATTTTCTCTTCCTTTGAATGTTTTATTTTAATTACCAGAGGAATGATTTTGTACATGAAAGGATATGGGAATTCAGGCTGAAAATTCCATTTCTTTCAGGAGCATCAAATGTGATGAGCTTCCTTCCACTAAATACAAGTATAATGTATTGTTTGTTGGGAGTAGAGTGTGTGTCTTTTTAGAGAGTATTATTCTAATAAGAAAGACTAATCGTATACAGAGCTTCGCATTTTACGAAGCGCTCTTCCGGTCATGATCTCAACCCTGTGCAAAGTGAGGGTCAATGCAATGACGGTCATTTTATAGATGAGGGAACACGCTAAGTGCCTTGGGACATTCACAGCCAGTCCTATTCTCTGGTCGCGATATCACGATGCCATCAAAGCAGGCAGATCTCACATCTAAAACCTGCCCACACACAAACTGACCTCAAGTGTTAGAAACACTTGACTTCACACACATGCAAACAAATAAGTGCATGTAAAACAGGTAAAATCTGAATAAGGCCCGGGGATTACTCTAATATCAACTTCTTGGTTGTAATGTTGTATTGTAATCATGGCAAGACATTACCACTGGGGGAAACTGGGGGAAGGGTACGCAGGACCTCTCTGTACTATGTTTAACAACTTCCTATGTATATATAATTATTTCAAAATAACAAATTCCAAAAAAATTGATTTCACTTGAATTTAAATGTTTAGAAATCTCCTTTATTTTTCAGAAGGATATTTAAATTTGTTTTTTATTTTTTTAACATCTTTATTGGAGTATAGTTGCTTTACACTGGTATGTTAGTTTCTGTTTTATAACAAAGTGAATCAGCTATACATGTACATACATCCCCATATCTCCTCCCTCTTGAGTCCCCCTGCCACCCTCCCTATCCCACCCCTCTAGGTGGTCACAAAGCACCGAGCTGATCTCCCTGTGCTATGCGGCTGCTTCCCACTAGCTATCTATTTTACATTTGGTAGTGTATATATGTCCATGCCACTCTCTCAATTCATCTCAGCTCACCCTTCCCCCTCCCCATGTCCTCAAGTGCATTCTCTATGTCTGCGTCTTTATTCCTGTCCTGCCCCTAGTTTCATCAGAACCATTTTTGTTTTTTCTTAGATTCCATATACATGTGTCAGCATACGGTATTTGTTTTTCTCTTTCTGACTTACTTCACTCTGTATGACAGACTCTAGGTCCATCCACCTCACTACAAATAACTCAATTTCGTTTCTTTTTATGGCTGAGCAATATTCCATTGTATATATGTTCCACATCTCCTTTATCCATTCATCTGTCGATGGACACTTAGGTTGCTTCCGTGTCCTGGCTATTGTAAATAGAGCTGCAATGAACACTGGGGTACATGACTCTTTGTGAATTACGGTTTTCTCAGGGTATTTGCCTAGTAGTTGGATTGCTGGGTCATAGGGTAGTTCTATTTTTAGTTTTTTTAAGGAACCTCCATACTGTTTTTTATAAAATAATGACTCTTCTAATAAAGGCACAAGTAATATTGATATGCCCTACTCCAGTAAGACCTCATTTAACTAAGTACGTCTACAATGACCCTATTTCTAAATAAAGCCACATTCTGAGATTAAAGTGGTTAGGACTGGGACATGTCTTCTCGGGGGACAAAGAGGAGAAAAGATGCAAAGACAGACGTGCACACCAGGAGAAGGCCATGTGATAAAAGAGACAGATTAGAACAAATGCATCTACAAGCCAAGGAACACCAAAGACAGCTGGCAACTCCAGAAGCTGAGAAAGGTATGGGACTGTCCCCCTACAACCGTCAGTGGAAACATGGACCAGCTGACATCTTGGTTTTAGACTTCCAGCCTCCAGAATTGTGAAAGAATACATTTCTGCTGTTTTAAGCCAAAAGAAAACCCAAACCAAAATAATGGATTCCACTGTCAATTACACACACACAATAACGCATTGCTCCACTCCATGAGGGAAACAATGGCACACTTTTGTCTTCTTTAAATTATTTTTTTACTGATGAATTCTAAAACTACCATAACGAAATCCCATAGTACGATTCCATGAAATATAATGGAAAATTATTTCAAAAGATTACAGCAAGGGGTGACATACGATAACATTTAGCAGGGCTACACTTTAAGCGTGCACACAAGGGTTTGAGAGTTTGAAGCCACACGTGAGTCTCCACATGAAACGGCTGCCAGGAGGGCTGGCACAGAACAAAGCTCAGCCAGAGAGAGACCATGACCTGTTTACACCCAGACGAGCCAGACAGTACCCACAGTATCATCATCTTCACTTCGGGGCACCGTAATTTAAGAGGGACATCAATTAACAGCAGCTGAAACCAAGGAGAATGACAAGAGTTCTCACCATAAGGAACCGGTGAAGAAATATTTAATCTGGAGAAATCAATATGTAAACAGGGCTTTGGAGCTGTCTTCTCGTATTTCAAGGGCTGTCATGAGGAAGTAAGAGTAAATCAATCTGCAGAAATTAGAGCTAAGATCAGTGATGGATGTTAGACAATGGACCACTTGGCTCCATAAAAGGAAAACTGAGTCTCATTAGGACTTGCCTGCTTCAAATACAGGACTAGCCAAAAAGTTCATTCGCGTTTTTGAAACACCTTACAGGAAAACCCGAACGAACTTTTTGGCCAACCCAGTATGTCCCCAAATGGTCTTCTATGTTGCTTAGAGTCCCTGCCATTCGTGTCACTTCTTCAGGATAAGGGAAGCTTTCCCAGAGGATTTCTATTACCAATGATCTAGAAAACATAACACCTCAAACTATTAGTTCCTACACACACATTTGCACAGACTAGTTTCATAAACTAGCTGTCACCTATCAAAGCAGCAAACAAGCCCCTAAAAGAATGGGACACCCAATCAATATAGCACAGAGGAACCTGCAAAGTGGGGTGTGTTCCAGGGAGAGAGCTTGGGAGCAAGGAACACGTTCGATAAGAAGCACGTGGCTGAGGGCTTCCCCGGTGGCGCAGTGGTTGAGAGTCCGCCTGCCGATGTAGCGGACACGGGTTCGTGCCCCGGTCCGGGAAGATCCCACATGCCGCGGAGCGGCTGGGCCCGTGAACCATGGTCGCTGAGCCTGAGCGTCCGGAGCCTGTGCTCCGCAATGGGAGAGGCCACAACAGTGAGAGGCCCGTGTACCACAAAAAAAAAAAAAAAAAAAAGAGGCACCCACTGAAAGTTCTTCCTTCAAAGCCCCATTTGCAGACAAGAGGGATTTCTACCATACCCCCTTCCATTGCAAGATGAACTGCTCTAGAGAACCTCTTGGCTTTATACACACACACACACACACACACACACACACAAGTGCATGTAAAATAGGTGAATCTGTGCAATGACACTGTTCTAATGTCAATTTCCTGATGTGCTATAGTCACACAAGATGTTACCATTGGGGGAAACTGGATGAAGGGTACACAGGACCTCTCTGTACTATTTTTTGCAACCTCCTGTTTCAAAATAAGTTTTTTTAAAAAACCTTGATTTTAGCTGAATTTAATATTTTTCATTTCCTTTATTTTTCAGCAGAATGTTTACAAAATTTTTGACAATCTATAGATTCAATTATCATTCACACTTACACAGGCCCAATATATCTGACACCAAGACAAGTAATCGGCTGTCCCTCCCCACACACTCTGTCCACCTCCCCTGTCACCCTCCCCTCACGAGATGACAGACCCAAACCTGCCACTGGTGGCCACCCCTTCAGTGGGAGGGAAGGCATGGAGGCAGGAGAAGGACATAGATCAAGCAAAGAAAGAAAAAAAGGAAGACAGGGGAGACAGAAAAAGGAAAAGAGAACGAAGAGAAGCAAGCAAGGAAAGAAAGAAGAAAAGCCAGCGTCTGTCATTCAAAAAGATAAACATTTTACAGCCCAGCTTGACTGTGTCAAGAACACTTGTGTTTTAATAGTATGCCTGTAAGCTTTCAAAACAAGTGTTTACCTGTCACAATAAACAGTTATGAGTGAGGAACACAAAACAGAGAGAACCAGGAGCTGGCAGGCTGCCAGCCCCGCTGCGCGCTGCTCGGTGCTAAGCCTGTCATCCAGGCGACAGCAGCTCAGCGTCTCTCGTCTCCACAGTGCGGACTGCTATCACAGGTCGCAGAGCCTCTGGGCTCAGGGGAGGCCACTTAGAGCCAGAGGGGGCTGGGGGAACCCAGTCCTCAAAGGACACACAGCAGCAGTTTCTGCCTTGAGGGCAGCCCACACGGACCTACAGGAGCCCACAGGTCCCAAAAGATGGGAACCTTCAGAGACTGCTGGAAAGAGCCTTGACGGAGAGCTGGCACACAAAATGCCACACACTCCCCATCCTTTTTGTCCTTTAATCTTCACAACAGGCTCACGACTGAGGTAAGTAAATAGCAGTGTCACACTTCTACTTTGATATTTATAACTTGCAACTGGGAGCTGGCAGCCTCATAAAAACTAACTTTTCTGGAGTATGTTATACTGTAGGAAGAGCTTTCATACCCATCTTTCTCAGTTAATCCTCACAATAATCACTTGACATGGCTGGGCTAATAGTATCATCCCCACTTTGAGGAAACTGGACAGGATCACCTCCAAGCCTTGAAGTCCATCATCTAATATACAGCCAAGCAAGAACTCCAGCACACGAACACATGGCTCCAACGGTCTATGGTCCTCACACCTGGGTGTGCAAAAGAATCTCTTGAGTCACTAGCTTAAAATGCCTTACTCCTAGGGTTTTACCAACAGAATCAGTAGATATGGGCTGTGACTCAGGCATCAGCATTTTTAAACGTTCAGGAAGGCGACTGAGGGCCAGGTGACTCTGAAGCAGGTAATGAGGGAAGTGTAATTTGCGAAACAGCATCACTAAGAGAACAGCATGCAACCCAGCCCTTGTGAAGCTTCCATTTGGAGCTGAGCTGTCCAACATAGTAGCAGCTAACCCTCGTGGCTATTGAACACTTGAAATGTGGCTAGTGGCATGTGTTGAAATGATAATTGGATATAGTAGGTCAAATAAAAACGCATCACTAAAATAAATTCCACCCCTTTCTTTTTACTTTTTAAAATGTTACCAGAAATTTTAAAATTACCTACGAGGGATGGCTAAACAAAAAGATCCTACTGTATAGCACAGGGAACTATATTCAATATCCTGTGATAAACTATAATGGAAAAGAATATATATATATGTATAACTGAATCACTTTGCTGTAGAGCACAAACTAACACAACACTGTAAATCAACTATACTTCAATAAAATAGCCAAAAAATTTTTTTTTAAGTTTTAATAGAATTACCTATGAGGCATGCATTAGATCTCTATCAGGCAGCCCAGGTCTACAGGGGTCCAAGAAGCATATGAAAGGCAAATTTAAACGCATTACAGCAGATGGCTAAGATACAAGTGTAACGAGGTGAGTCCAGTAGCTCTGAGAAGACTCCCAGGAGGCGTTTCCTCTTTGCCCCATTTAGTCTCAAAAATGAGCAGACGCACAGAGGGAAGGTGGGGAGCAGAAGGAAGCAGAAAGAACAGCATCGATTCATGACGTGTTCAAGGCACCAAACTGCTTGGTATTACTCTGAAGGGACCAAAGATGGAGCACGAGTGGCAAGCAGAAGCCCATCAGTGAAGTCTTAGAAGCCAAGGCAAGAAGCCTAGGGATGGTCCTGAGCAAAACGGACAGTCACGGGAGGCGCTGAGGAGAAATGAAACATGGTCCAAACTGACACTGAGACCATTCACTCTGGCTGCAGTGTGAAGGATGGATGTAAAGGTAACAAAATGAACATCAAGAAACCAGTTAGTCAGTTACAACAATAGACCAAGTGGGAGTAATAAAGGCCTAAATTAGAGCAGTGGTTGGAAGCTCAGAGAGAAGATAGAGAATCCAAGAAATTCAAGAAGTGCTTAGGAGATAAAACCTGGTGGAGCTTGGTGATTAACTCCATCTGGGCAAGGAGGGGAGGGAGTCCGGGCTTTGGTGATGGTGAGCGTGGCTGGTGACCACACAAACTGAATCTGGGAGCTTAGGAGGCAGACCCTTTGTGTGTTCATGTGGCAGGGGATATTAATTTCATCATGGATAGGCTGCACACTGCAGAGGCCCATGTGACTTTCACATAGATAGGCTCCCTAGAGAATAAGCAGGATACATGAGCTCTTAAGTTCAGAGATGAGCAGGACTGTGTTCATATTTGGGAATCATTTGTGTATAGACAGTAATCAAAACCAGGCGAGCGGACTGAAATTCCAAAGGGAGAGCAAGACATGGAGCCAAGTACGGAATCTTGGGAGTCATCAGTGTTTGGTCCTGAAACTCACATTGTTTAGTCTGCATGTTGACACAAACTCATTTGACTCATCCCAACCCCCGCACCCCCCACCAACCACTACCCCCACTGCCAAACCAAATGCCTTTCGCCTGAACCAACTGGCTCAGGGGATTTCACAGATCCAGGACAGGAAGCCACTTCCGAGACCCTTGACTGTATTGCTGCTATGAGAGTGGCTGGCATTGTGGCTTTGCCTAGGCAAGCTCAATAAGAGATAGGAGAAGACATTAGAGTCCCCTATTTCCAGAACTTAGTACACATTTTTTTTTCTTGAATGCTGAAGTTCCACAGAAAAATACGTCACTGAGCTTCTTCATGTCTTTTCAAGTGTTTTAATAGAATATAATTTCCTAAGGACATGGATACATATTCAAAATTTTTTAGCATCTTCGTCTAAGTCCTGCTTTTAGGGATTAGCAGAGTGCCAGATACTTAGGAAGATACAGTCTCTTGAAAAGTAGGCTTTCAATAAATATTTATGGGGAAAAAAAATCTATACCCCATCAAAATACATTGAATTATCGTGAATGAATGAGATGGCTATTCTGTTAAGTGGCCTTGAGCTATATCAATAGGAGTATTAAAATAGCTACTAACTATTCAAGTCTCCCTAGATACACCACCCTGTCCCATGGTTCAGATATTATTGCACAACAGTTACTCCCAAATTTATACTTTCATGATCTCTCGTTTAAGTTCCAAACATGTGCTCCCCACTGCCTGCTTGGGCTTTCTACTTCCACCTGTATTAATAGAAGAAATCACAAAGTTAACATAATCAGAACAGAACACTTAGATTTTATCTTCAAAACTGCTCTTCCTTCCTCTCCCTAGTTGCTCAACCAAAAACCTAGGAGGCATCCTCAGCTCCCCTGTATCTACCCCGGTACCCTCCTGTTGGTCATTCATCCTCACTGCCAATGCCAAATCCCTCGTCCAAGTCACCCGTGGACTACGGCAATGGCCTTCTTCCTGGCTTCCCTGCTTCTTCTCCTGGCTCCTAGACTCCATCTTCCAGTCTTTGGTCAAAAGGAGCTTTTGAAAATGTAAATGAGATTGAGTCACTCCCCACCTCCTCCTCTAGCCCAACTCCCTTTATTTAAAACACTTCAGTGACTTTTTAATTGACTTTGCAATAAAACCCAGACTCTTGAGCGGAGTCTCCAACTCCCTACAATATTTGAAAGTGGCTTCCACCCTGATATAATTTCCAAGCTTTTTCTTTTCTTCCTGTCTTCACTCTGACTCTTCCCGTCTGCATAGAATTTTCTTCATAGGACTGACTCCTTCTTGTTATTCATAATTCAACTTAAATTACACCCTCCTCGGAGGTACCTTCCCTTATCACCTAATCTAATTTTAGTCCATAAGGACTAGCTCTTCCCTGTATCAAAACATAATGTAAAGCCTGTATAATTAAAACAGTGTGGTCCTTGCCAACAAATACATAGATAGACCAATGAGCCGGAATAGAGAACCTAGAATAGACTCAGCTACATATGGAAATTCAGTACGTGATAAAAACCCATCTCACATCTCTAAGGAAAATACGGCTTTGCAAATAAGTGATGTTGGAACAACTGGAGAGTCATGTGGGAAAAGATAAAGTGGTAACCCTTTTCATGCCCTTCCCTTTGAGAGGCTGTGAGCTCACAAGAGCAGGAATTGTGTATTAATCCTGGTGGTCTCCATAGTAAACACACAGTAAATACGTGCTTATTGCATAGTGTTTAGTAGTCTAGCTTTTGAATCACTTTTTGGGGTTCAAATTCTGGTTTTACCACTGTGGCCCTTGGCAAGATATTGTACACCACTAATCTTCAGATCTTCCATCAATAGTGGACAGGGGGACAGAGAGAGAGAGAACTTGTCTTTTTGGGTTGTGTTAAAATAAAGCATGTAAAGCATTTAGCATGATTCCTGGAGTTCTGTACGTGCTCAACAAATGTTGGTTACTGTCATGAACACAGGGCCAGAAAAAACAATGGCTTTGACATTTTAGTTTTATTTTCTTTGTTGTTAGCATGATCATTGTTAGTTATTATTGTTTCTAAAAAGAATGAAATGTTAAAAAGAACTTTCCAACTTTACCATGACCTTCAGCTTCTCTGAGCCTTGGTTTCCCTATTTATTCAATAGGAATGATAACATGCAGCTTACAGGTCTTTACAAGAGTAGAAGAGGATGTGTATTTAAAAATCAACTATCTAGGATTTTAAAAAATCAGGGTTTGGAGCACAGAAACATTTAATTGTTGGTACCCTTCTCCCTTCCCTCCCTCCACATCTCTCAATGGCAAACTTAGGGTCGTGAACAAGCTCAAAAAAGCAATTGCCTGCTCTCTGCTGACCCAGGTTTGAGAGCCAGTCCTGCCCTGGGTCGGAGAAAATTCCAGGAATCCTCTACCTGTGCAGTAGCTGGGCATCTCATCAACGTGGGTCTAGTCCCTGTCTGACCAGAGTCCACACCTCCAGGAGGTGATGGCTATCTTTGCCTGTTTGTCCGGATTTCTGCCTCAAAACTCCCATTGCTCAAATCTGTCCATACAGGAGTCCTGCTCAGTTCTGCCCAGTTCTCCTTGGGCTCTAAGTTCGCCTTCTAAACTTTATCGCTCATGCTCACTCCTGTGCCCTGCCTCTGTCCCACTGCAGCCCTGCAAAGCCTGACGGCCCAGCTGCACCCCTCCCAGCCTCTGGATTCCTGCCCCCTGGGCCTGGCTCTGCGAAGGGCTCAACTTCCATCCTTGCATTACCTTTGAAGACTGGTTTTCTCTAAAGGCTGGACAAGGAGATTTGAGAATCTCTGTTGAACAATTCAAGAAAAAATATTCCTAAAGAAGAATGCTCTAGGAAGTTTGCACTGTGATTCCCAGACAGAGCATCTTGCTGTATAGCTAGCCTTAACATCACTCAGCATCGGAGCAGCAGAGATGAGCAAAGACTAAATAAAATAGGCTCAGGCCAAAAGGTCAGAGTCCTCAACCATTAGCACCTTCATTACCAGCCCAGGGCAGAGATCGCTCTGCTGAAAGTCACTTAAAAATGCACTTCAGGGCCTCCCTGGTGGCGCAGTGGTTGAGGGTCCACCCGCTGATGCTGGGGACACGGGTTCGTGCCTCGGTCCGGGAAGATCCCACATGCCGCGGAGCGGCTGGGCCTGTGAGCCATGGCTGCTGAGCCTGCGCGTCCGGAGCCTGTGCTCCGCAACGGGAGAGGCCACAACAGTGAGAGGCCCACGTACCGCAAAGAAAAAAAAAAAAAGCACTCAAGTCACAGAGATGTTCTGCTTTTAGGAAAGCAGTTGAGTCCCCAGGTCCTCCAGGAGATCAAAGGACACTCTTTGTCCTTTAGTGAATAAGCTGTTAAAGAATAAGAGGAACAATTGGATTCTGAAGTGAGAGAACAATTAGGCACCAGCATCATTTCCAGCAGGTTGCACGCTGAACCATACTTAGAAACTGGAGAAAACCCAGCAGCACACATATGATTTAAGGAGACGGAGCATAGTTTGTTACTAAGAATGTAAAATACAGCTGGTTTTCCATTGCTCAGCCCAGAGTTCCCATGGACTTGTTCCCTGATTGGAATCTTTAAAGGAGCGCTGGTACTGAAACCAAGCAGGACCCTGTGGGACCCTCCTGGGTACAAATCCTTTCCATGTTCCCCACTTCTTGCTTGTAGGAAAAAGACTTCCGCCTCCTAGACCTTCCCTGAGTACCAAAGGGCAGGTTCAAAGAGTCGCTAATCAGGGAAGTGAGGGAATCCAGATAGAAAGGAAGAGCAATAAAGAAAGAGTGCAGCCATGGGGCAGGGTCCTGGTTCCTCCTCAAGGAATAGACATAAGCAATATCTTTGAGTTCTTCTGCAAGAACTAAGATCCCCACCCAGGTGGAGGATGGAAACTTCAGGCTGAGCACAAGATTCCTGGAGCACCGCCCTGTTACCTCACCACCAACCAATCAGAAGAAAGTCACACACCCTGCAGCCCTCACCCCAGATTTTGTCTATAGAAACTTATCCCTGAAAACCATTGGGGATTTCATTTTTTTTTAAGCACAAGCCACCCATTCTCCTTGCTTGGCTCTGCTGTAAACCTTTCTCGGCTCCAAACTCCAGCGTTTCAGTTTGTTTGGCCTCACTGTGCGTTTAGTAACGGTGTGACTAGGAGACATTTTGCCCTTCCCAGAGTGTACCTCACCCTAACCATTACTGGGTGTTCTTGAATGGCTGACACAGTTCTGCCACAAGATACTGGGTACTGGCATCAAAGGGTCATCATCTGTCCAGGCCTAGTTCACCTAAACTTGAAGCAATGTTGAGCTTCTACTAGTGCAGCTGCAGGGAGAGGGAAGGCTAGAATGTGAGGATTGCGAGTAAAGCTGTTAGGGAACCCTTGGCCGAAACTGCCTGCCTTGACCAGGCAGGATGATAACCACTTGCATGAGTTGTCTCAAAACAAGAGGTCCCAATAAGGAACACGGTGCTGCCACCAGAGACTAACCAGGAGAATTCGGGAGGGGCCTAAAGGAGGGAGGAGGCGCTAGTCCATATGTCTTACCAGCCTCCCAGAGTCCTTCGTGCTGGAATCCATCTTGGCTGAGAGATGCGCGTACCACCAGGAAGGACCCTAAGTCAGACCAAATGTGGGCCAAGCAAGATAATTGGCCGGAGACAACGCGGAAACTAACCCCATCACAATAAACCCCTAGACTGTGAGCCATACGGCAGAACGCTTCTGGGTTCCCTGACCCTGCGGCTCTCCGCCCAGGGCCCCCTTCTCAATAAAGTCTCTTGCTTTGTCAGAATGTGTGTCTCCTCAGACAATTCATTTCCGAGTGTTAGACTAGAGCTCATTCTCAGGCCCTGGAAGGGGTCCCCCTTCCTGCAACAAAGTCAGAGGTGATAGAGGCTAGAAAGTAGGGAAGCTGTAGGTAAAGAGGGAAGAGAAGCCACCAGGATTAAAGGAGATAGTTCATATGTGGTTGCTGAAAGCTCGGGGTGACTCCTATAGCTGAGATAATTGCTAAGAATGTTATGTCCAGCTCCACAGTTTACACTTTAATTCCTGCCATCACCCCTGGGTGAGAGGTTCTGCCCATTCACACATGGTCTGAGGTTTTCCAGATCTCTTTGTCTTTGGCTGTGATGAAACTGGACACAGATCCTCAGGAGAATCTACTGACCTAAGTCCTCCAAGGTGGAAGGAAAGGATAGAATTACAAGCCTGGGAAAGAAGCCTTGGAAGTCCATCTTTCTAAAGTCCTCAGCAAAGCATTTTGTGTGAAGAGATGCTAAACAGATGCTGGTTCTGGAATTTTTGGAGGTGGGTGGGAGTTTTCTGGATCACCAGCTACAACAGCACTAATGATTACTTACTGTATACTCGCAGGGAGGCTGCCACATCAGCCGGTACCAGGTGCCTGCATCCTTCACCCTTCCTTGCCCCTCAGCTGAGCAGAAAACAGGGGTTATCTTTAAACTAGAGGCAGAAAATAACAAAAGCTTCATGTAACATGTTCACCTTTATACCATTAAAGAGAGAAAGACGGGAAGGAAGAAGAAAGGAGAGGGAAGGGAAGGGGAGAAAGGTATCCCAATAAATACCCTAATCCTACAACAGACCATTCAGAGCAGAGGTCCCCAACCCCTGGGCCACTGGCTGGTACCAGTCCACAGCCTGTTAGGAACCGGGCCGCATAGCAGGAGGGGAGTGGCAGGTGAGCCAGTGAAGCCTCATCTGCCGCTTCCCATCCCTCCCCGTCACTTGCATTACCACTTGAACCATCACCCCCCATCTGTGGAAAAATTGTGTTCCAGCTCCTGGTGCCAAAAAGGTCGTGGAGCTTCCCAAACTCCTGTCTCCACCTCTCGATCATTTTCATAAGGAGGACTTTACTTTCCAGAAACTGAACATAACAAAAATAGATTAATTAGGCTGCAATTATTCCCATAACAAAAGGATCCCTGGCTTCATAAAAGATTTGACTATGGGGTTCATTTAAATAGAGCAATTTCCTTCTGTTTTTCAAATATGATTAGATTTACATGCAACTTCTCTCAGGCAAAATGAAGTCCAACTATAATGGGATTTTTCCAATATCTCTGTTGAATTACAAGTTGCCACAATTTATAAACTTCAGTGCTTCGGGGTTCAAATCACGGTGGCCCAGCGTTCATACATAACATGAAAAGATGGAGAGAGAACTGGACAGAGGGGCCCAGTGGCAGTCCTGGCGGCAACTCGAGTGGCCTTGGGCCCATCACATCTCCACTGTGTGCATCAGTTTCCTTACGTGTTACATGACAAGGTAGGGCTAGATTCCTTCTCTGGATTTTTCAAGGTCCAGGAATCCGTGAATTATTATTCAAGTTTCTATTTGGGATTCCCCCTCCCTTGGATTAATTCAGAAGAACTGGAGGCACTGAAGGATGCATTTCCACTCAATAGAATTTACCTGCCAGGCTCTGAGTGCAAGTGAGACAGACATAAATGCCGTACGGAGACCACTTCCTGAAAGCTGACAGAGCATAAAGGACTATAGAAGGCAGGCTACAGGCAAAAGCAGAGAAAAGGTATCTCTACCTGGGTGATGGTAGAGTGCACCAGAAAACATCTAAGCTAATTCTTGAATCGGGGCAGACAAGGCAGAGCATGGGGGAAGGTTTCTAATGGAAACCTTAAACACAGTGTTAGCTCTGCCCAAGCGTTAACTAGTGAACCGTCCTAGCTTAACTCTTCAGCTTCCCAAACACACCAGCAAATCTTCTGATGAATCTTAAGGGAAAAAGTTTCCCCATAGATTTCTACCATCCCGGGGAGAGAGGCTGGAGAAATTTTCCCGTTCCAATAGCAATTATGATAAACTTTCTCTAACACTGTGTGAACTTCTAATCAAGGTCTAGGAAGCTGGATGCATTCATTTTAATGGATTGCTGGAACACTCTGAACAAGAGATCTTGCTAATAAGGCCTGAGTAAGATGCCGTGCATCCTTCTGAGCAGGAAAAAAAATCCTTGGGGTAACAAAAAAAAAATGCTTGGCATGTTAAGGCCAAATTCAGAGGAAAAATCACTCTGGAATCTCTGGTTTTCTCAAGTCACAATTTACAATCTACATTTCAAGGTCAATTGAACCACTTGATGGCCAATTTGGGGACAAGGGAAGAGCTACATGAGGAATTATAAATGGGCATAAGGGTTCCTGACACCAACCAGATCCGCACAGCCACACTCGACTGAGTCTGTAATGATCTCAGGTCATTCCAAAAAGTGCAGGTCAAAGGGGCTCTCTGAGCACAGGGACTGTTGATTTAACACCTGCCTGGTGACATCCGCTCTGCTCACTCTGTGGGTGGACTTTCCACGTGGGGACCTGGCTCTAATGAGCTGTGAGGGGGGAATCGGGATTTAAAACATTTGTGGAAACCTGACCCTTCTCTGACAGCCTGGGGATCCGTTTTCCATTCTGAAACATCCATCCTGTTTTAGAGACAACACCCTAGGGATTCAGTTGGCTCATGATTGGTGGAGGCATGAAAGGGACCATCATCCACAGAGATGGGGGAGTCATTCACGGAATCATCTGCGGGAAGGGATCAGGGGAAGGTGCCTGAGGAACCAGAGGAGAGAACTGGTCTCTGCCCACGTTCACACGTAATGCTTAGCACTGTGAATGGTTAAGGGAAGCCACAACTCTTTTGAATGTAGGGGGAAAACTCTATGTCCGAGTTTACACTAAACGCCTCCGTGGGTATTCAAATATGAATTTATTTGGCTAAATTTATTTGAGTGCCGTCATTTGAAGAGGGATAGCCAAAATGTGTGAAAGGAGTCAAAAAGTACAAACTTCCAGTTATAAACAAGTCATGGGGATGCAATATACAGCATGGGGACCAGAGTTAGTACTGTATTGTGTATTTTGAAAGTTGCTATGAGAGTAGATCTTAAGAGTTTTCATCACACACACAAAAAAGATCTGTAACAATGTATGGTGACGGGTGTTAACCAGACTTATTGTTTTGATCATTTCATAAAATATACAAATATTGAACAGTTATGTTGTACACCTGAACTAATATATTATTGTGTGTCAGTTATACCTTAATAAAAATAAAATAAAATCAGGCCATAAGAAGACAAACAAGTAAATAATATTACAGTACAAAAAGGGAAAACAAGGACTCCCCTGGTGGCGCAGTGGTTAAGAATCCACCTGCCAATGCAGGGGACACGGGTTCGAGCCCTGGTCCGGGAAGATCCCACATGATGCGGAGCGACAAAGCCTGTGCGCCACAACTACTGAGCCTGCGCATCACAACTACTGAAGCCCGTGCGCCTAGAGCCTGTGCTCCACAACAAAGAGAAGCCACCACAATGAGAAGCCCGCGTACCGCAATGAAGAGTAGCCCCTGCTCGCCACAACTAAAGAAAGCCCACGTGCAGCAATGAAGACCAAAAATAAATTTAAAAATTTAAATAAATAAATAAAAGCTATTTTAAAAAGGGGGAAACAAAGTACTGTATTAATACTTCTTAATTACACTACCCCATTTTTACAAAATGGGAAGACTTACATCTATTTATTGGTCTGACACAGTGATGAATAATAACATTATGGTTTAATAATGAATAAGAATAACAACTTTAAAAAATTAGATTTTAATTTTAAAGATATTATTCCCACTTAATAAAATATTTCATCACTGTACTAAAATTTGAATTTAGCAAATAAAAATATTACACTTTGCAAAAAAAAATTAAGAGTAGAGATAAGGAAAAGATTAAGTATTTTTCTTTAACTTGTCTACTCGCTGGGAAATTCAGGCATAGCAGAAGAGAAAGCTGGATTTCTGGAACTTGAAAAAATAAAAGTTACTAAGCCTTATCTTTGTAGAATTTGTCTTAAGATTACGAAGTGTTATAGCAATTGTCCCCAAATATTTGAAGACTGGAGTGGATGTGGCTGCATCAGAATCGCCAGGGACATTTATTAGAAATGCAGATCCTTAAACCCCATTTCCCAAGATTTGACTTTAGTGAGTCATTGGTAGCTCAATCTTCTCACTGCTCATTTGAGGAAAGTGAGCTGTGGAAACTATATTTGTCTTTCTTGATCAATCTCATTAAGTTGTTGTTGAGAAAGGCAGAGTGTAAGTGCATGTGAAATGATGCAGCTGGCTCAACACTGAGCCATGATCCGTCCAACGTTCTTTCCTGTGCTCTTTTTTTTTTGGCCATTTGGAGGACTTCCTTCCTCTTAAGTCTCCTGCTTGTCTAGCTGAAATACCCAGTTACTTGAACGTCACACACCCAGTTACTTGAACGTCTGCCCCTGAACCCAAAGCAGAACCTGTGTTCTTGCATTAAACCCTACAGCTCAATGCTGCACTTCATCAAAGCCCGTGCTCAGCCACTACGCTCGCACGTGCCCCTAGTACTTTGTGACACCCTATTACTACAGTGCCTTTACGAGCTTCAAGGAAAATTACATTTTAAATTATAGCATACGGGCATAATGGAAAACCTAATTGTAGCAATGACAGTTTATTTATCAATCATTTATTATTTTGATTTATAGGGTGCTCAACTTGATTTAAAGGTAGCTAATGTTTAAAAATCTCAAGGCACCCATACAACCACATACACATTGAAAGCAACAAAGTGAATAACTCCTGCTTTTCTGCAGCTCATCTTTCCCATTCCGAAGGCTGAAGCTAGAAGCACAACGAGGTCGATCCTGGGGACCTGCAGGCAGCATCTCAGAACGTCTTAATATCAAATCTCATTGATTACAGAACTTAGCAGTTGTAAACTGTCAATGTTAACATAGAGCCAGGGTCCGTCGTATTAATATTTCTGCATCTCAAGTTCACAGAGCTTGAGAATTTAGAGGTAGAAGGGACTTCCAGAGGTGACCTGATCCCCACACCCCATCCTCCTCCTTCCTTCTAAGGAGGTGCCTTTAAGATTCTCCGAAAGAGGTGTATAGGTGCAGGTCAGTAGCCCTTCAAATACAACCCACTCCATGGTATAACTTCCCATGGCCTTGCTTCAAACCTTTCCTCTCTGCCAATCCTCCCTGGCTTTTGCTCTAGGCTCTGAGTACCTCTCTGACTCTCAAATTCATCCTTACTTGAGTCTGGTATGTCCTGCCAAGCCAGGCTCTGGTCCTGGCCCACCCCTTCCTGGGCTTAACTTTCACATCCCAGGGACGTATTCTACCTGACACTGGACTTCACCTTGCCCTGACTTGCCACTTTACTGTCCCCATACTGGCTCTGGAAGCTCTGAATGACCTCACCACGGAGCAAGACCCCAGTTAACAGTCTTGGGAAGTCTGAAGTCCCAGACTTGCAGTAGCAACTAAATCAAAATCCGAGTCTTCAAGATGGAGCTGTGCCTACAGGCCAACTTCAGGGGTCATAGTAGGGTTTTCCAGAGCTTCCAGTTCAAGTCAGCACATACACACATGCCAGGCACCAAGCTTACCCGGGCCCTGCCATGAAGGGATTTTCCCAGACCGAAAGTGGTTCGAATCCCTGGTCTTCCACCTTCAAAGGCAATATTCTTCCCATTACACCCTACTATTCTCCAGTTCAACATATCCCACTTTATTTGCTTTGTTCAACCACCTTGTTTGGAAAAGGGCTTAGGTTCTCTAAGCTGTCACTGTGAGAACAGAACTCTCATTTCATTCTTCAGGGCTTTGATATTTATCTACTAAAGAGGGATATGATCTGCTTCCAAATATTAGAACACTTGGTTGTCAATAGAAGTCTAGTTTCCAAATGCCTTGATCGCTTATTAATCATCACTTCTTGAATGATGCTAAAATGGTCTGTAAGGACTCATCCTCTTCCCGCAGTGAGAGAGACTGATCTCTGAAAATAACTGGTGGCTGAATCATCTGCCTTCTTCAGCAGCATGTGGACCCCTCGTGATTCACAGCGGAACTCCCCTCGGTATATATTTCTTGCAATAAAAATGTAAAGGTTTGTAAGAATATGGGAAAATTGGAGCTCTTTGTATGCTGTCAGTGGGCATGTAAAATGGTCCACTCCTCTGTGCACAACAGTTCAGCAGCTCCTCAAAAAGTTAAACATAGAATTACCATATGACTCAGCAGTTGCACTCCTAGGTAAATAACCATTTTAAAAATGGGCACCCACACTGCTTTTTGTTTTGCAATGGATGATCATGAAATACTGAGAAATACAAATACTCCCCTCCTAAAAAAGGGAAAGACACGCTTTCCATTTATTTTCAACCAGAGATAACTGAGAGTATATTATTCGTCACATATATATGTATATAAAATTAAATTTATTCTACTAAAGTTAAAAAACAAAACAAAACAGGTGCTCAAACAAGTACATGTACACGCATATTCACACTGGCCAAAAGGTAGAAGCAGCCCAAACATCCATGAGCAGGTGAATGTATAAACAAATGGCGGCGTATCCATACCATGGAATATTAGGCAGCCCGAAAAAGGACGAAATACTGACACATGCAACAACATAGATGAGCCTTTAAACGTTATGCCACGTGATAGATGCCAGACACAAAGGTCACATATGGTACAATCCCATGTACACAGAAAATCAAGAATAAATAAATCCACAGAAGCAGAACTCAGGTGGGTAGCTGCCAGGGGATCGTGCGGGGAGGCGCAGGATAAAATGGCTTAACTGGGACAGGCTTCATTTTGGAGTGACAGAAATGTTTTGGAGCTAGGTAGAAGTGGGAGTTGCATAACCTTGTGAATGTACTAAATGCCATTAAATTGTTCACTTTAAAATGATTAATTTTATGTTTGGTGAATTTCAACTCATTATTTTTTAATTAAGCACTAGATGAATTCACTCACCTTAGGATAATGAGCTCCACTGCTACTGTATGTCGTAGAGATCCTTTTGCTAGCCTTATTTTTGTCTTTTTGGCTGAGGTAAAGGGAGTCTCTAACAGGTTTTTAAAAGGCATTAAAACCTGCCCAAAGAGTCAAAGCCAGTGTCTTCCTCAGGCCTTGCACAAATGCAGCTGCTTTGAGCCTAAGTCTTAGGACCTGCCAGCAGGATGCAGACCTGGCCCAGTGAAGTTTGATCAGCCTGCCCTCAGGCCCAGGACTGGGTGGGTCATCGTTGGCCTAGAGGGATGTGCAGGGTATACAGGGGAGGTGCTGCGTCAAAGGCTAGTAGTTGTGCTATTCACAGAAGAACTGTAATTATGAAAAAGCGGCTGGTGGCTGAGTCCAATTCTTGGAGCTCCTGGATCTTAGATTCTAGTCTGGGACACAGACACTAAACCCAGTAACAACTCAGTGAATACGGAAGTTAGGTAAGTGTTCTTGACTAGAGAAGCTTGCTTTCTTGACAAGAAACCAGAATAATGTGCTAAATGGTGGTAGGGGAGTGGGGTGGCGGGTGGCATGAGTTAGGCTGGGGAAACTCTCTCTGAGGAGGTGACCAAGATTTGGGCTCAGACCCGAACACTGGGGAAGAGAATTCCAGGTGGTGGAACAGAAAGTGCAGAGGCTTGAATGCAAGAGTCCCTTGGGGGCAGGTTATTTCCCTCTCATGGCTGCTAAAAGCAAACATGTCACTCTACTCACGTGGACAATTGCTCCAACACAGAGAGGGAACGAAGCCATGCAGATCTTGGGCACAATCCACCACGGACTTCACGACAAGAAGTAACTTGTGGCATCTCCTTCCTCTGATTATCAAGGCCAGCATGAGATGCTTTCATGGTGTTGGAGCCTCCTGGGGGGTGAAGCAGGAAGAGTCCATTCAGCAGCTGCTGTACCAGCAGGGGACGGATGCACACCCTCTAACTGTACAATTAAACCAAATCCCTAGCAGGGGAGTCTATGCCTTCACAGCAGCTACACAGTCAGGTGGGCCCTGTGCACAGAGACCCGCAGTGATGCAGAGACACGGCCATCAGGTGCACGGGGGTGTGAGCAAAGCCGGAAGGGGGCTGTGGGCCTCCTCGGCAGGGCAGGCCTGGTGGTCTGAGCCAGACGAGATGTCCTCCCCCTGCAGGCTGCATGTAGCCTGCCCCCAACATCAGTGAGAGAAAAGGATGCCAAGTGATCTGGGAAAGACCTCTAAACACAGCTCTTTCTTCCATGTTCCATGCTTTTCATTTTCACAGCAGCAGGTGAACAAACCCTAGGCCCGCGGCGGCAGCAGCAAACCCTACTTTCCCAGATTTCCATGTCATGTTCTTATTTTAACCAAATCAGGCCACCTAGTTGGAAATAGCCTCTGTGTCACATCTGATCCCTGCTGGAGCGTTTCCACTGTTCCTGGGCGTGAGGCAACACCCCCTAGCTGGTGACCAGGAGCGGGGCGCGGGGGGCGGAGCAGGAAGGCCTGGCATTTCAGAACCAGCCTTAGGCCACCTGTGCGCACACGCAGCTGCTCTGATTTGCACCAGTTCAGGCACGCAAAGCCTCCTGTCTTTCAAAACGACTTCTCCATTGGAAAACCCAAGGGGAACTTGACCACCAAATGCCTTCCCAGGAACCCCATCCTCTACTCTAGTCTGTGTTTCTATTCATTTTTCTGGAAATCATCTCTTCCAGGAATTCTGCCTGGATGCCCCTCTTCAAACCGCCTCCTCTCTCATAACAGCTCCCTCCAGAGCAACACCATGATGAATCGATTTATGTTCTCCTTTTTTACTGTCATTTAAAAAAATGGGTAATGGAGGAAAAGGGTTCTTAATTAGACTGTTTCTCAAACTTAGAAATAAGAAACTCCTCAAAAGCAAGCAACTTATTTAACTAGTATTCTTGAGCCCTTTATTTAATATTAGATGCATTCATTTATTTGCCTTATTTAACCTCCACAACAAGCCTGCAAAGCAGATGTTTTCACTGAGTTTTAAGATAACGGAATTGGTCCAAAGTCACACAGCTGGAAGTGTGCCAGCAGGGAACCTGATGCCCAGGCCAGCACGGTTTCCATATACCTGGCCTCCTCTTCCCTGATGTCTCCTTCTGTCCCGCTCATGTAGGTGCTAAGTAAACACTGATGAACTGGTAGCAGAGAAATGTGGGCCAGGCTAGTTGACACCGGTTTTTAGAGTTTAGGAAAGAGAAACCACCATTCAGTTGCTAACAGCAACTCTGTCCTACCGGCTCATCCCACCTCCCCAAGGTTACAGGTCATCTGGATTTGTACTCAGTTGATTCTGAAATGCTTAAATTAGTAAAAATACCTCTTCCCCCTTCACATGACCTGAGACACACTGAGCTCTTGGCCTCCTGCTGAGTCCAGAAATGAGGAGAGGGCGTCAGCCCTGTCCCCCTGCAATCCCAACCAGGATCCTTGAATATCCCCTCAGCCACCTGGGACAGATGGGTCTTGAAGCCCTGGTACGTCTTCCAGGAGGGCCCTTTACCTCCCAGGCCTGGACCCCAAGGGGAGGAGGATTCCAGACAAAGCTCTGATCAGCAACCTGTCGTAGGGTTTGGTCCTTGATAACTAAGGTCGAGGAGCTCTTGGAGGCCAATTTCCAAGGTGGCACCAGAGGAAAAGCGGCTGAGATGGAAACTGGGTCCAATTAGTGGCAATTCTTCTTAGTGTCACCGCTTTGCCTTGCACTCTGCTTAATGCAGTGTCGACTCGTTGTACCACGCCAGCCAACCGCTGCGGGCGGTCAAGCTGTCAGCTCCAGTATTCAAAGGAAGATCAGATTTGGGAACAAAAGGTGGTGACAAGAATTCAAGGAAGAAGCTGTGAATCCAGACGTATTTCCGAGGACAGCGTTCAGCTCTCAAAGGGACCCTGGGAAGACCCAGCAGCCCCGCATCTCAGCATCGGCCTCCACCCGTCCTCTGACCCTAGTATCTGATCCTTGGTGCCCCCGGGTTTCTCTGAGGCACTTGGCGGAGAGGCAGGGGCTGAATAATGGGAGAAATGGGCAAACAGCACTGCCCCCTTTTTTTTTTTTTTTTTTTTTTGTGGTACGCGGGCCTCTCACTGTTGTGGCCTCTCCCGTTGCGGAGCACAGGCTCCAGACGCGCAGGCTCAGCGGCCATGGCTCACGGGCCCAGCCGCTCTGCGGCATGTGGGATCTTCCCGGACCGGGGCACGAACCCGTGTCCCCTGCATCGGCAGGCGGACTCTCAACCACTGCACCACCAGGGAAGCCCCAGCACTGCCACTTTAACTGTGATCGTGAACTTGTCATTTAGCTTCTCAAAACCTCCATTTTTGCCGTCCGTAAAATGGGACGAGCCATGACCCCTCCACTAGTTGGCTGTGAGATCTAAAGAGATCAACTCGTGTCAAAGAGCCAGCCCAGGGTCCAGCAAATGGGACATGCTTGAGAAATGTCATCTGCCTTCTCTCCAATTCCACCATCCTCATTGGACAAGTCAGAGACCAGCTAGGTTTGCCGAGAATCGGAGGAGGACTCCTCTTCAGGGGAGGTGGAGGGAACTGCAGAGGAGACCTGGACAGGTAAGCAGTGCAGAGGAGGCGGCTGTCATTAGGAGATAATTGACTGGAGAGAGGCCACACAGCCCAAGGTGAGCCACAGGGCACTTTACATATCAGTAAGGTCGATTATCAGGGGATGTCGGCTTCCCCGGTGCTGCTATTAACCTATATTGCTCTTATTAACCTTTCAGATGAAGAATCTTTCAAAAATAATTATATTAAAGCACAATTCTCTGTGAGTTTAAAATATGTGAATGTTCCATTTCCGTACTCCTGTGTCATCAGATAATGAACACCTGATTGCCCGGCTTCCGCGATGAGGTTTTTAATCAGAATACTTTCCTTTCTCTGCTGCAGGCTCAGGCCAGTCCTGGGAGCTGGGGAAGTGCATCTGAAGGGCAAGATTGGTAAAGGGGAAACAGATTTTGAGGAGAAGCAAAGGGCCACCCACTTGGGGTGTGTTCTCAGGTCCTGAGAGGGACCTGGGGAGGGGACCCTCCCCAATGCTGCTCCTACAACTTGTCCCTGAGCCTGGATTTTTTTTTTTTTTTAACAGAGGACACACTTTGGTTTCACAATGAGAGATTGGAGGTCAAGAGCAATCCCAGTAGAGACAGAGAACTGACCGGCTATTCACACATATTAATTCTGAGACGCAAGTGGCAGAAGCTGATTCTGTGCTGAGCGTACATAAGTGCAGGTCAGGGATACCGAGGTGTCAGAAACCTAAGGGGGGTGTTGGAGGACCAGGAAAGAGTGGAGACAGGACCAGAAAGAAGGGAAGGGTGGCGGGAGGCCGTCTTTGGACATAATTGGTTGACCTTGCCCATTCCTGTAACTGCCTAAGAGCGAGACAGGACACAGACACCCCTCCCAGGAGTCAGGCAGCCCCAGAGCTGTCACCCACCTGCCCTTTCACACGTGTAGCCTCCACCTGGCTGTGCGCTTGACCAGCGTCACAGCTGCAGTGTCAGCAGCCTCCACAGTCCAAGGCACCATTTCAGGGGCTGTTTCATTTTGGGTAGTTGAGATGCTGGCTTGCTTTCTCCTCTGCAGCGCCCACTGCCACAGGAGATTAACCTGTGCTCCTGAGAGTTTCGAGCTTCCAGAACAAAACCTGGTACATAGCGAGTCCTCGGTTTCACCTTATCCACAGAGAACAGTGGAAGTGAAAATGTGTGAGGCGGACACGAGAAACAGCTGAGGGTTTGCCCTTTAAACACAAACTCAAAGTAGGTGCTGGAGACTGTCCATCCTAATTTTGCCAACGTCAGATTTACTCCACAATCTCTCAGGGTTTCCCCCCACCAAGAAGCAACTTTCCAACTTGGTCACGCAAAGTCTTGGAAATGGGATTTCCCTCATATTCCATGCATCCACTCATATGCCCTTAAATCACAATCTTAACAGACTAAATGGACGGAAAATATTGCCCCTAAACACAGGCCAGAGAGATAGATGTGGGGGCCATCAAAACCGTGGACAACTCTAGACCTACGTCATAACAAGCATGCGTGATGGTTACTAATATCAACCCATTTCACAGATGAGGAAACTGAGTCACCAAGAGGTTAAAGAACTTTCCCAAGGTCACACAGCCAGTAGTGGCAGAACCAGGATTCATATCCAAGCATCTGGTTCTTAGAATATGTTTGTTTGTTTGTTTGTTTTTGCCATGATTCTCTACTGTGTAAAGAGGACAGGTTGATAATTTAGTCCACAAGTATGGGCAAGACAGGAGCAAACCAAGGCAAGGACCCTCAGATGAAAGAGAGGTTCAGGTGAATGGGTATGACCTCAGTACAAGCCCTGTGGTCATAAGAAGTTGAATGTCAGGAAATGCTGGTAACCCAGAGAGTTAAACAGCAGGGTTGAGAAAGGACTAGGATCTCGGTAAGCTGGGGTCTCAATTCAGGCAAGAATTGTGTGGCAGGTACAAAGCCAAGGTCATCTCATGAACTAGCCTTTATCTCAAGATAGATGCCCAGAAAATGAACAACCAATTCTTCATGAAGCATATTGGAGATATAAAGGTGACAGGGTGGGCTTCCCTGGTGGCGCCGTGGTTGAGAGTCCGCCTGCTGATGCAGAGGACACGGGTTCGTGCCCCGGTCCAGGAAGATCCCACATGCTGCGGAGTGGCTGGGCCTGTGAGCCATGGCCGCTGAGCCTGCGCGTCCGGAGTCTGTGCTCCGCAACGGGAGAGGCCACAACAGTGAGAGGCCCGCGTACCGCAAAAGAAAAAAAAAAAAAGGTGACAGGGTACCTGAAGTTTCTTATAGTTGAAAGATCCAGAAGGCGAACAGAAGGCAAATACCAGGAGTTCCAAGGACAAACCTGGTAAAGCTACACACTGTCTCCAGGCCAAACTGGAGAGCCTGCCCATCAGAGAGGCAGGCCTGCATAGTGGTTAGGACCACATTCTCTAAGACTGAACTGCCTGCCTGGCTTCCCAGCTCCTCCACTTACTAGCTGTGTAGCCTCAGGCCAATTGCTGAAGCTTTCTGAGCTTCATTTTCCTCACTGGGCAAACAGGGCTGTTGTGAAGATTACATAAGTTAGCATAGGCAAGGCTTAGTTCAGTTAATGCCCACTGTATAGTCAGCACTAAATCATCCTGGGCAGAACAGGCAAAGAAACCAATATACAAAGGAAGAAAGAGAAGGGGAAAAAACAAACCAAACTCACACCAGCGCTATCTCAAATGCAGAAGTAACAACATGGTGCCAAACGCTTGCCACCATGGGTATAGAAGTCCCAGGCATGTTAGGAACTAAGCAATCAAATGCGAAAATATCAATAATACCTAACCTGGGGTGTTGTAAGATTACAGATAATGTAGACTGGGGGTAACAGACCCAGATGCCTTCAGGGGTTTGAAGAGGCAACAGTATAGGACAGCAAGTCTCCAGTTTGGATGTGCAAGTAACTTCTCGAGGGCTGGTTAAAACAAGGGCTGCTGAGCTCCACCCCCAGAGATTCTGAGTCAGTGTGTGTTGAGGGGGGTTGCCTAGAAACAGCACCTCTATCAATTCCCAGGTAATGCCCCAATGCTGGGTCCCGACCACACTGTGAGAGCCACTGGCCTAGAACAATAAGGAATGGTGAAACTGGAGCACTGAATATTGCCATGTAGAAATGTGGCCTCGAGTTACCAAATCTTCAGATGTTTGAAGGAAAAGTCTTAAGCCTGGAATTCTTTGTGCTAGAACCCAGTGCCTAGAATGCTCTGCAGCCCAAACAAAACATGGCGGCCCCTGTGTGACTCCAGGTAGAACATTCAGGAAGGGTGACAACATGGGAAGAAGTGGCCTGGGTCCGTGCAGATGGTGACAATGATGGGAGGAAAATCAGCCAGAAAGAAGGACAAGTGGGAGGCTGATCAGATTTAGGACTTAGATGCTCTGCTGCTGTTATAATGTCAAGAAAGTTGAGCAGCTTGTGTTTTTGTCTGAATTTAGAAGCAAGTCTTCTTGAAGACAGTATGTAAATGTGATAAGAGAAAAAAAAAAACAACCCTGAAAGCTGTAGATAACGTTCTAATAAAAAGAAAGAGGTGGCAGGGCAGGGAGAGAGAGAGATTGAGGAAGGGGGGTTAACATCCTAACCAAAGCACACCTGTCATCTTTTAATGAGAATTTCTGGGACGCCACGTTAGGGATCTGAGAGAGCCAAGCTCCATTAAAAAAAAATTTTTTTTAATTCTAACTTTTTTTTTTTTTCCAGAAAGGCTTTCTGAACACCAAGAAATGCAAGAGTCTCAAAAATACCCCCAGAGATCCAGAAACGTGTTTTCATTTATGCAGGTTTCCCTGAATAGCACTTGCTAATGCAATTCTCTAATTGTTTAAAATATTAATTAAATGGAAGTACACATTAGATTTCTACCGGAATCCTTCCATCGAACCAATATCATCAGGCTTTTTTATTGATGATCTAATTTCCCGTTGTTTTTATGAGAAATATTACCCTTCTGACAGTCAAGGTCTTTGTGTTTTTAATACAAGACGTAAAAATAAAAATTTTTTCTCCAAAATGAAAGTTCAGAAGGGAGGATTTGTTCACATTTTGCTAATCAATTCGCTCAGATACACAGAAATCTTTATTTTGTGGGTTTCTTTTAAAATCTGCATCATTTAGACCAGTTGGAACTAAATTCCAATGATTTCTACTTACCCCTTTAATTGGACATTTTGATTAAGATCAGCTCTACACCAGCTAAAGTCAGAGTCCAAACTACACACTTAAACATGCGGGTTCGTGACTGTTTCATGGTAAGGATTTTGTTCTGTTTGCCTTACGCTCTGTATTAACAGTTTGGTTTGAAGGTACAGATGCAGACCTCAGGAGTTTCCTTCCAGAAGTGGGACTTGAAGGCAGGCACAGAAGACGACGCCCCCAAACCCCCATCAGGGAGCTATTTGTAAGTCGAACCAAGGGGTCTGAGAATCTGGTACCACTAGTTTTAGGAGATGGCAAACGATCCGTCCTCCAGGTATCAGAGGACACTTTAAGGTGTGAAGAATCGATTACCCTCAGTATTCCCCAGCGGATAACGGGGAGTTTGGTTAAATTCAACCAGTGCCCTCATTATGAGCACACTTGGGTTGTGTAACAGACCCAAGGGCAGGGTCTAAGAATCACTGACTCTCAAAGTGGCCTTAAAAGTCATCTCATCCACACAGCTGTCTGTCTCTTTTGGATTGTGACTTATGCCGTGAACACATTCTGAGCCCCTTCCTACTCATTAAGTTGACACAGGTGCGGCTGTATTGTAATCTCTGATTCACTTAATTACCTATGCTGTGCTCAAGATCTGAGGCCATATACATCAATCAACTCTTTTTTAGATTCTTTTCCCAAATTCCTAACAGTAACACAACATTGGGAATCAACTATACGCCAACAAAATTTTTTTTAAAAATCCAAGGCCACAGTGACTGTCTCCACAGGAATAAGATTTCCGGGGGCTTCCCATCCCCTCAACATGCATGCTGCCTTCATCAGCTCTCCTGGACACTCCCATCTTCATGGAATGTTCTCCACGCCAAGCCAAGAAGCCTTCAGAGTGGGCCATAAACCCAAATCATGGCCATGGGTGTCTCCTGTCGAGGCGGTATCCATATCTTCCTTTCCTCCGGGGCTCAGGTGTCAGTAGAAAGAATCCTTGAAAACACCACCTCCTGGTCTTCAGTCTCCTACCTAGGAAAGATGGCATGGCCGCAGCAATGCTTCTCCCCTCTTCCCGCATAGATTTAAAATGACAAAGCTCATAGTACAAGATGGTAAATGTCACCTTGTGGCAAAGATAGTCAAGCTCTAGGAATCCGGTGCATCTTCCTCTTGGATGCTGGCTAACTCCATCAATGAATGAGAGCTTAGAGGTGGAGAAGTGACTGGCCCTGGGGCTCAAATGGGGAGTAGAATTCTGCGGAACATTAGGATGGGAAATGATCAGCTTCCTTACTTTTGCAGTGAAGAGACTGAAGTCTAAAGTGGTGCAAAACAGACACGGCTCTCATCCTTGTTGTACCAGTTACAAGCAGGGCTACCTCGGGAGGACGGCTGCAGCCTCTCTAACTGTATTTACTATTCAGCAAAATGGGGAAAATGATCATCGCCACGTAGGGTCATCGTGCAGAAGAAACAAGAGTGTCCTTGTGATGGACCCCAAGCACTCTGCGCATGCAGGAGACGCTTACAAAGGCAACTCCTTTTTCATCCACTTATCTTTTCAGTCGGGGCACCAAGCAGTAAAAAGACCATCTCTTGGAAGCCAGATTTTGGAGCTAAATTATGGTACTAATACCTGTGCTATTTCACCTTTCTGAGCTGTGACTTCCTTGCCTGCAAATGGGAGATGCGAGGTTCACCTCACTTACTTGACACACAGCGCCAGCACAGGGTGGGCACTTGATCAATGTTTATTCTTTTCTCCTTTGAGCTCTTATCCTGGCTGTGGTATGCATCTCTATGTAACCTTGGGAGAGTTATTTAACCTTTTTGGATATGAATTTTCCTACTCATAAAACTAGGGGATTTGACAAGATTCTCTCTGAATTTCTTTCCAACTCTTAAATTCTATGATTCTGTGACTTTGAGCCACCCAAGGGATATGGTAATGGGTTACGTTACACAAAAGGCTCTGTAATATGATGAGCTGTAACACTGGCTTCCAGCAAACTCTCCCGCTCTCCCCAGCAGAATTCCCTATTGTTCTGCGTGTAATGAATAATCCAATACAACACATGCTCTGTCTGAGCCCTGCCCATGTCCACACTCGGGGCCAGCCAGAGGCAACACTGTAAGGCTGAAGAAGGCTGCTGTCAACATCTCCTCTTCCCCCGGCAATGACCCTGCCCAGGTGAATGTATTCACTTACTTGACATCACCCACCAAGGACAGCATCTCATGCTCTGACTACTTCCTGCTCCCACAGCAGCCTCAAAATTCCCCATCCTTTTGTTCCATTCCTTTGGGACCCAGTGTGCTTCCTGTTCATGTGATGAAATGATTGATTTAAGTACATATCACTTGCTTTAAAAGATACAAAGGTGAACAGGACAGAGTGCCTCTCCTCAGGAGCCTTCAATCTTAAAGTGAGGGGGTTCTGGGGCTTCCCTGGTGGCGCAGTGGTTGAGAGTCCGCCTGCCGATGCGGGGGACACGGGTTCGTGCCCCGGTCCGGGAGGGTCCCGCATGCTGTGTAGCAGCTGGGCCTGTGAGCTGTGGCCGCTGAGCCTGCGCGTCTGGAGCGCTCCGCAATGGGAGAGGCCACAGCAGTGAGAGGCCCGCGTACCGCAAAAAAAAAAAGTGACGCACAATTATCAATTGGAAAACATCAAATACAAAAATGAAAATAAAGAATGTTCTTTTAGCAAAGGAAGAGAACATTACTCCCTGAAGTGAGAAGGGAGGGCTTTTGAAAGGTGGCATTTGAGCTGAACTGCAGGTGCAGGTAGAATCTGGTAAACAATGATGGAGAATAAGAGCATTATGGGCAGAGAAAAATTATAAACAAAAATATTAAGTCAGAAAGTACACGGTGAGTTTCGGCAACCGAGAATAATCTGACTTGGCTGGGGTGCATGGAAAGAAGCAATGCAAAAGGTTGCAAGGCTTGAAAGCCTATCATGAAGTGCCTGGGAAGCCAAGGAAGGATTTTTTCCACAGACAATGGAGAGCTGTTGAAAGTCACGGGGCGAGGGTGTGTCTGGGGAGCAAGGGTGGAGGGGCAGGTCAGAGATTTCCGTGAGAAGCTTAATCCCGGAGCTATGCTTGGGAGGACCGGAGCAGAGACATGCGAAGGAGGAGGCAGGCCAGAAGATGTGTAAGGGATCAGGGGAGAGAGGATGAGATCTGAGACTCAAGGAGCAGCCAGGGAAATGGAGACGAAAGCGTAAGTGGGAGAATCAACACGCCTGGGCTGTGATGACACAATGAGGCCAAACGTGTGAGAAAAAGAGACAAAGGATCAACACCTTGATGCCCAAAACACAGAAAAGGGAAGTCAGACAGAAGACTGGGTTTGGGTGGGAAGACCGTGAATTGGGTTTGCCAGACATTGAGTGTCGAGGCCCTTGGGGTGACCAGGAGAGGTGTCTGGGCCCGAATTCCAAAGAGGAGCAGGGCTGAAAGCCCAGATTGGAAAGTCAGCTGAGCACAGTGAAACGGCAGCAGAAGCCAGGAGATTGATTAAGTTTGTAACGCATGCATTGCGAGAGAAGGGATGGGCGCCAAGCACCAGGCCTTGGGGAGAGCTACACGGACGAGGCTGAGGGAGGAAACAGAGAAGGGGTGTGGGCACACGGCCAGAGGAGCACCGTGGAAGAGCAGGAAGCAAGGGAATTCCAGGATGGGTCAGGGCTGGTGGGTCTGCTTCCAAGTATGTCTTCACTTTAATCCAGAAATAGTGCCTTATCCTGCAGCTCCTGGGTTCCTCTGCTGGGGCAATTACTCAGGACAGGCAGCCCTACCGCCCCTCTCCTGAGAGACTCAGCCTTGCTCTGGCTCAGGTGGGAGTCCCAGCCTTTGTCAGCCCCCATAGAACAACTCTGTGGGTGTTCCCATCGAACAGCTTTAGTGGGTACAAAGAGAGAGTTTCCTTTCAACAGAATCCCTCCTAGAAGACCATAGCTTTGTCTGTAGGAAGACTTAGTGCCCACAAGGAGTAGGTGAGGCGCTGCGGAGAATATTCATGAGCAGATGGGAAGACATCAGAGGGTGAACGGAAGCTGTTCTGCATAACAGAGGGGGAAAAAGTGAGAAACTCTTGAGGGCAAGCTGGAACGGAGAGGCTGAGGTCCTGAGATGGGAGTGGAAATGAGGAAAAGGAATCTACAAGCTACAATAAGGCTGGGCCCGGGGATGGAGGTGGGCTGGTGGGCAAAGGACATTTTAAGAATTGATATTACGCAGAGGAACCTTAAATGCATATCACTAAGTGAAAGACGCCAACCTGAAAAGGCTATCCACTGCATGATTCCAATCATATGACTATCCACTGCATGATTTCCAATCATTCTGGAAAAGGCTAAACTAAGGAGACAGTAAAAAGACTCGTGGTTGCCAGGGGATGGGTCGGGCAGGGGATACACAGGCACAGCACAGAAGTTTTTTAGGGCAGCAAGACAGTTCTTTACAATACTACAGTGGTGGGTACGTGTCAGTATCCATTTGTCCAAACCTATAAATGTACACCATCAAGAGTGAACACTGGGCTTCCCTGGTGGCACAGTGGTTGAGAGTCCGCCTGCCTGCTGATGCAGGGGACACGGGTTCGTGCCCCGGTCCGGGAGGATCCCATATGCCACGGAGCGGCTGGGCCAGTGAGCCATGGCCGCTGAGCCTGCGCGTCCGGAGCCTGTGCTCCGCAACAGGAGAGGCCACAATGGTGAGAGGCCCGCGTACCGCAAAAAACAAAAAAAAAACAAAACAAAAAAGAGTGAACACTAATGTAAACTATGGACCTTGGGTGATAATGACATGTCAATGTAGGTTCACCAGGTGCAATAAAGGTGCCACTCAGGCGCTGGGTGTTCATGGTCGGGGGAGCTCGATGGGGAGAGGGATGCATGGGAACTCTGACTCTGCTCCACTTTGCCAGGAACCTAAAACTGCTCTAAAAAATAAAACCTAGTTAAAAGGAAAAAATTGATATTGCTTCCTTGCAATACTTGTTTACACTGCTGCTGTGTAAACCTCTCTTCAATCAATTCTTTCTTCCCTGTCTCCCAGCCCTCCCCCACCGAGACTTTATCAGAGTGTACTGAAGCCAAAACGTCCTTGGCATACATGGGTTTCTTTTTCTTCTTCTTTACTATGTGAGAAACTAGTGAAGGGGCTAAGTTTTAGGCACAGAGATAATCCTTGCAAGCCCGGAATCCAGGGGACAGAGGGGACTAGGAGAGTCCAAGTCTTAGAGAAGTTACGGAAGTTGCGGGAAAGTTTGTGTTTTCCCCAATGCTGGAACTGGAAGGGTCAGGCACCCCTACTCAGACCTCAAGCCCAGGGAGTCCCCACTGACAGCCTGGTTCCATCTGGGAGGCTCCAGGCTGGCACAGTTCATCAGCGCTGCATCTTACAATTGCTGTGATTCTGGAGAACAGGCTGGAGTAGAGGAAAGGGCACCACGTGAACTGGGGATGGGCAGACAAGTCCCTTATCTGAGCTCTGCCATGACCACCAGCTTTGACCCTGACCAAGTGCTTAGCTTTCATGGTCCTCTCTGCTCTAACACTCTCCACTTCTAAATCAGGACTTCCACCTTTCTTTGACACTTCCAAGAGAAAAACACGGTTGGTAAGCAAGTGAAGCAGGATGCAGTCAGCAGGCTTCCCCACCACCGGTGTTATTGAATGCCAGCCTGTACAGCATCTCCCGCCAGAAACACAGGGCTTCCTTCGCTTAAGTGGCAAACACGGGTCCCACCTGCCCACTCTGGAGGGCTGACGGCGCTCCCAGTTCACCCTGGACCGCTGCAGCAAGTGATCACCTGCGGGCCCCTGCAGCTGCCCGGCAGGCTGGCCAGGGAAGAGCCCAACATCCCTCTGCGAGGCCCAGGGCAGCAGCAGCCCTGTAAGCACTGTGCATGGCGAAATGATCTTCCCCGACTTTCATTAATCTCTCCAGGGCCCCCTGAGGTCAGAGATGTTTAAACAGCAGTGGAGGTGGAACCTGCTCACCAGGCCAGCTCACTCATCTAACTCCCCCAGGGCTGCAGCCGTCCTCAGTCATGGCCAAACCACCAGGTGAATGCACGGTGAACAGCAAGGTGTGCAAATATTTGGCTTTATTCTTGATCAAATAAATCATTTTTCCTTGCCCTGAGCTCTAGGAAAACCCAGCAAAGCTCCTGGACCTGCCCAGGACCAGAGATTTATGCACATAAAACATACCCTGCTTAAAGGAAACTCAAGGCTGTAGAGGAAGTCCGTTTTTCCACACACACAAATTACAACTAGGATCTCACAACTTTGCTTTTCCAGACACACATCTTCGCAAAGCATGTCAGCCTTTGCAGAGCAATAGGTGATGTGATGCAGGGAAATAAAATCTCTTTGTGTGATGGGCTAACATGAGGTTTAGTCTTCGAAACGGCTTTGCCATAGTTATTCGGGGCCATGTCAGCCATGCGGAAGCTGCTCAAGGATTTCACGTTTTCCACAAAGTCCTGAGTCCTGGACCCGCGGCAGTTGGTACAGCACAGCTTTGTCCCCTCCCTGAAGGAAAACCAAGGCCAGCGTTCCTGGGACACCCTGGCAACCAGAGGAAGCCCTGCTGTGCTTCTCACATGGTGTTCTAGATCCTGGCGCCCGTTTTGATTCCTTCCAAATGACACTAGGGGAGCTAGGGAACAAGGGGAAGACGTTTAGTCAAATTGCTTTGTGGGCTTCATCTTTACCAATGGTGTGAGATGACTTACTCCAAGGAAGTTCCACTGTCATCTATTTTGTGCCACCACCTTTGATTGAGTGGGTTTCTGTATTCTGGGTCAGTCTCCTACTCCTGTTTCAGAGTGTACAGGGCAGGCACTGGGTGGGAATTCGTGTGCTTTGTATGATTTTTTAAATCCCAGCTCTTCCTGTTTTCCCAAATGGATAGTGCGAGCCTGCTGCCTCGGCTTCCTCCTCCCTCTTCTGGACTCTAGAGAAGCAAACGGCAATGACCCACTGCCGAGCAGACACCAGCACGTACGGGTCCAGCCTAGGTGTGGGTAGCCTGTCGTTGGCACCAACATAATGAAACCACCCACCAAAGCAAGGACTCCCCACACTTGACACAGGTCTGGTCCACGATCACCGCACCAGGGACAAACAGGATCTTCTCTTAGGCTGTGGTTTTAGAATACAGCACGCATCTTACTTGGAACTACATACAGCCATTCTCCACCATGAACCTCCAGCATCCTCAAACACAAAGAGCTGCTTGGGATGCTCAGATCACTTTACTACAAGGAGATAAGAAGCAGGACACTGGGCCAGAGCCTTCCTTCTCATGCACGTTTAATCACTGGTGTCATAGGACTGGCACTCTCCAAGAGAGACGAGTCCTCTCTCTCCAGACCACAGACATTCACCCAGGTTCCCCCCCATCTCTTTCTCAGGCCCCATCCTTGTGATAAATCTGTCAGAGCTGAGTCTCTAGATCCTTCTCTGACTGGATTCATGCTCCTCCACCAATTCTCTTCACCTCTTGCTTTCTCTACATCCTTACTCTGGTCTCCTCCAAACCTTTTCTCAGACACCTCATGTCTGCCTCGGGGCCAGTGGGGCTGCCTGGCTTCTTCCCTTTCAGCTTCCTTCTAAGTCATTACAAAGTGCCCATGCCCCAAACCCACACTGGCTGCAGCATACTTAAACCATGTCTAGCTACTCCAAAAAAGAGAGGATGGTGATACACCTACAACACATTGGGGAAAGTACACTGATAATCCAGGACAAGTATGGTCATGGTGGAGACAGGAGGATAAGATCTGTAATTATTGAGCATCTACTATGTGCCAGATACTTGTTTAAAACCCTTGGGGCTTCCCTGGTGGCGCAGTGGTTGAGAGTCCGTCTGCCGATGCAGGGGACATGGGGTTCGTGCCCCAGTCCGGGAAGATCCCACATGCCGTGGAGCGGCTGGGCCTGTGAGCCATGGCCGCTGAGCCTGCGCGTCCAGAGCCTGTGCTCCGCAACGGGAGAGGCCACAACAGTGAGAGGCCTGCGTACCGCCAAAAAAAAAAAAAAAAAAAAAAAAAAAAACCTATTCTTCTTAGACGTGGCAACAAGCAAGTGAGTTAAGCCATGTTATCTCCATGCTACAGCGAGGATTCTGAGTCTCGGTGAAGCTTAGGGAGCTGCAGAAGACCATGCACTAGCCTGACCCAGGTCTCTCGGACTCCTTGTGAGAAATTTCAGCTCACGGATGGGGCGTTGGGCCCTCCTCCTCCACTTGACTCCCTGCAGTTTTTCCTCCTGCCCCTGTCAAGTCATGCCTTTCATTCAGGTCAGAAATATAAATTTAACATCCCACAAAATCTCTCACTGGTGGAGGTGGACACAAGGAGCAAACATGAGAAAGCTCACTCTTGAACTTTATATTTTGAAATAATTATAGATGCACAGGAAGTTTAAAGATAGCACAGAAAGTTTCCATAGACCCTCCACCCAGTTTTCCCCCATTTGAACCCATAAGGTTTTATATGCAGTAATTGTGCTACTGGTCAATTCTAAATATATCCTAATTTCCATTAAGATTTCTTCTTTGTCCCATGAAATATGTAAAAGAACAATTTTAAATTGCAGACATATGGAATTTCTTAAACTTATTATTTTTTTTACTGATGTCTAATTTAATTGTATTGTAGACAGAAAATGTGGTCTTATGCTATTTTTTGATATTTTCTGAAATTTGCTTTATGGCTTAGGACATGGTGAATTTTTGCAAATGTCCGTGTATACTAGAAATAAATATATAATCGCTAATTATTAGGTACAGAGTATGCCCTTTGTATCTTAGAGAGCTTCAGAAGATATTTAAATAACCTATGCCCTTATAAATTTTTGTCTGCTTGACCTAATACCACTAGTGATACAAAATCCCCTAAAATCATTATGGATTTGTCCAGTCACCTTGTAACTCAGTCAGTCTTTGCTTTTATATATTTTTGAGACTCTATTATTATTTCCATTTTTATATATTTCTGAAGAAGTGTTACTTTTAACATCCCATAGATGCCATCATTATGCCTATTATTCTCTTTGCCTTAGAAAGCATTTGTCCAATGTTAATACAATAGCTTTCTCTTGGTTAGAAGATGTCTTTTTCATCCTAATATTTTCAATCTCTCTGTGCCTTTGGGTTTTAAGTTCGTCACTTGTACACTGTGATGGACTTTTCTTTTTTTATTCAATCTCTCAATATCTGCCTTTCAATATATGAGTTGAGGCCATTTACAGTGAGTATACAAACTGATTTTTATATATTCATTTTTACTATTCTATAATATTTTGTGCTTTCTCACCATGGTTTTTATGCTTCTTAATGTTTCCTTTCCTATGTTCTTATATTAATCAATTTTCCTTTATACTTTTATTTCCCTCAGCTACTTAGAAGTTACATATCCAGTTTCTATCTGTTCACCCTCAAAAATTTAACATGCCTACTGGGCTAAACAAGATCTAAAGTTAATCAGTATCTCTACCCTCCTCCTAAACAATTAGATGGACTCAGAACTCTTCACTGCGATCAACCCCTTTCGTCACCTCGAGGTTGTAGACCCGCATTGTAATTCCCTCCTTCAGGTGTGAGGCACGGGATCTGTGGTCGCCACGTCTCCTGATGTGTGAAGCTGGTCGGAAAGAATAAAATCAACACGCAGAGAGAAACTGAGATGAGAGACAGGAAAATTCTGACAGAATTTGAAACCCTGGCTCCAGTTGTTGCCAAACTTGAGCTGCAACCTTGCCCTTCCTGTGGTTTACTTAATCCAACTGGGAAGAGAGCTTTCTCCATCAATCTTAGACCAAATGTCCTGGGCTTCCATCTGATTGGACAACTCCAGTCACATGTCTTTTCCTTAACCAATCCTCTCCTCATAGGGGCGAAGTTTTACTGGGTTAATTGAGGACGTGGAGAGTGGTATCATTTTCTCCTGGATGACATGGGCCACATGGGGGAATGATGGATCTCACACACACACACACATAAATGAAATCCTAAGCCAATCAGTCAGGAGTCACCTGACCAGGACTAGTTAGGTAGTAGGCCTGACAGATTCCTGCCATCCCCTAAAGGAAAGTGACCTTGCAATAACCAACCCACTCTTTTGCCTAGCATAACTTCCTTGTTCCTGCTCCCTTCTGCCTATGAAAGTTTTCCATTATGTCCAGCTCCTCCAAGTTCCTTTTTGTTAGATGGGATGCTGCCTAATTTGAATCAATTTTTGCTCAAGTGCTTAACATTTTTTTTTTTTTTTTTTTTTTTGCCGTAATCGGGCCTCTCACTGTTGTGGCCTCTCCCATTGCGGAACACAGGCTCCGGACGCGCAGGCTCAGTGGCCATGGCCCACGGGCCCAGCCGCTCCACAGCATGTGGGATCCTCCCGGACCAGGCACGAACCCATGTCCCCTGCATCTGCAGGCGGACTCCCAACCACTGCGCCACCAGGGAAGCCCTTTTTTTTTTTTTTTTTTTTTTTTTGCTTAACATTTTTAATATGCTTCAGTTTATCTTTGAATAGGTAGAAGTCAGGCTCTGAGTCTGCTGGGGCAGAAGGATGAGTCCCTGATGGAACATGCAGCTGGCAGCAGCCCTCAGTGCCCACCTCAAGAACTCGTTAACAGGAGACAGAAGGACACTCCTTCCTTGCTTAGTCACTGGAGTTTGGGTTTTTCTTTTCTATGTAGACAAATCAAATCCCTCCAATACAGACATCATCAGCCTATAAATCGTGGAAACTCGAGAGTAGGGAGTGGAAGAAAGTGCCAAGGGAGAGGAGATAGGAGAGGACAAAGGGCCCGAAACACCTGTATTTAATGGACAAACAGAGGAAGAGATGCTTGTAAAAGAGACTGAAGAAGAGCCAAGATGAGATTGTTGAGAATGAAGAGGGTAGATGTCCAAAGAGGGCCAGAGCAGGGTGTAGGGAGATGAAGCCCTCCCTCTGTTGTGGGTTCCTGTTCAAGGGGATGAGTGAAGAAAGGGCCTCAACAGACCCCAGGGATGAAGAGCTCAGATCCCCCACAAGCCAAACACTTCAATGTCAGGAAGCCTTAATGGGTAGAAATCTTGTCCTTATACGAAGCTGAAATCTGCCTTCCTGTGATTTCCACCCATAGCCTCCTGAAGACACACTGAATAAAATCTCACCCTTGACTTCAAGACAGCCCTTCTAAACTTTGAAGATGACATTCTTGTGCTTCTCTCCTCCCAGATGAAGATTCTTTAATTAACTCTCAAATATTCATCACATTACTGGAATCCCAGGTCTTTTGCAATGCTGGTTCCCCTCTTCTAAATGGACTTTACCTTGTTAATATCCCTGAGTAGGCACAAACTAAGACAGGCTGAGTCCTGCAGACCATCACCTCCCTGGACTGGCACTGTGCTCCTATTAATACGGTCACCATGGCATGGGTTTCTTCTGGAGCTCATCAGCTGGTAGCCTACATTGAGCTTGAGGCTTCTGTTAAGTCAGCTCATCCGTCAAAGACAAATATGTTGACATCTTTTCAAATGACATCCAACCTCTGCAGAAGTAGGCAGAGAGATTAGATCCCAAAAGGCAGTTCAGAGATGTCCCCTGACAGCACTGGGTTAGAAATCAATTTTTTTTTTAATAAATAAATAAATTTATTTATTTATTTATTTTTGGCTGTGTTGGGTCTTTGTTGCTGCGCACAAGCTTTCCCTAGTTGAGGTGAGTGGGGGCTACTCTTCGTTGCGATGCGTGGCCCTCTCATTGTGGTGGCTTCTCTTGTTGTGGAGCACAGGGTCTAGGCACGTGGGCTTCAGTAGTTGTGGCACACGGGTTCAGTAGTTGTGGCTCACGGGCTCTAGGGCACAGGCTCAGTAGTTGTGGCGCACGGGCTTAGTTGCTCTGCGGCATGTGGGATGCTCCCGGATCAGGAATCGAACCCGTGTCTCCTGCATTGGCAGGTGGATTCTTAACCACTGTGTCACCAGGGAAGTCCCTAGAAATCAATTTTAAGCTCTCATCTATAGTTTCAGGGTGAAGCAGCCCTTAGATGACTCCAGCATCATTAGCAAAGCAAATGGCACATGTCCCACAACCATCCAAGCATCTGAGTTGCCTACTTCCCTTTGGTGACAAAAACAATTGGCATTAAAGAGTTTCAAGGAATGGTGCTGGGGCAATAGGACACGAGATGCTCTAAAAATGTCTCCTTCAAAACCATATTCACAGAAACTGGAAGAAATTCTAGAGGTTTACCTAAGGAGGTTTACAGAGGAATGAAAAGACCACCGATTTCATAATCAGAAGATGTGGATTGGCTTCCTGGCCTTACTACAAGGGAAGCTGTGTCATGGGCACACTTAATCCCTCTCTTGGCCTCGAATCCTTTATCTACAAATAGAGATCATAATATCTGCTTCGTAGCGCCTTGTGAGAACTAGGAATGATGAGAGCACCTGATCCAGTGATAACCGCTCAGCAGATGGTAACCATATTAGCCTTATCTAAGCCAGCCTTCAACCTGGGCGAGAAGTCACCTCTACGATATCCACACTTCACGAAGAAAACCTTTCGGAGTTTCTAGTTCTTAACTCATACCCGTCATTTCTTAAGTTTTCTGGAAATCCGTTTTCCTGAACCGGCCATAGAGCTCTGGCAGGGGCCGTCATGCCTTCAATATTACAAACGACAAGGCAGCCTGGCCACCTCCCCCCAGGTTCCCGTCACCCCCGCATCCTCAGACGACGCCCATTCATCTCTGGGAAGTCCAAAGCAGCAGCTCCCCACTCTTCCCCCCACCCCACCCCGCGCCGGCTGAGCTACGAAACTGCCAACAAGGCAAATCAAGAATTCATTAAAGAGCTCGGCTTCTGGGAGTTTCCAGACTATAAAAACAGTTTAGCTCGCATTATTCATACGATCCATGAAGCCCAAGATAAAATCAGCAAGGCAGCCGACAATTCTCTTTGTGGATTTGATTTGTCCATGAAAGAGCCACAGATGAAGAAGTTTCATTCGGAGAGTGATTCCAATAAGGATTTGATGGGAAAGTGATGCTCAGATTCTAATCGAAGCCGGCAAAGGTGCAGTAGCCCCCTCCGTGGTGTGCTTCCGGCAGGTCTCACCATCCAAACAAGTCAACCCAAAGCAAAAGGCTTCCGCAAGCCTGAAAGTGCATGAGAGATCCACTCTTTCAACCTAAATGCTAATCTTCATTAAATGCTAATATTTTTTAGGACCTGACACATTTTGCTTAACAAGCATTTCCGCCTCTAGATAAAGTATGTAAATAAATCAGGAGTCACTCTTCACTTCTCACTTTCCTCACCTCCTACATGCAGTCCGCCAGCAAGCACTATACTCCTTACTCCCAAACAACGTCCTGCGGCTGCCACTTCTCACCACCTCACCTCCACAGTCTGAGAGCATCTCCCCAGCCGTGTGCAGTCACCTCCTGGCTGCCTCTGCTCTTGGTTCATTTCACACCCAACTCAGAGTATGTTGTCAAGAAAACCAGCCTCGTTCTTCAAACCTTCAGGGTTTCCCATCACCCTGAGAACAGAATCCAGTTCCGCCGGGGTCCTCGGTGCCCCAGTGGCCACCTCTCCCCCTCTCGCGTCTCACCTCCTGCCACCCGCTTCCCCTGAAGCCCGTGCTACCTTGCCCACCTCTCTGCCCCCCAAACACGTGGAATCTTTTCCCCTTTGGGACCTCCGCCTTTGCATCCCTTCAGCTTAGCACCTTCTTCCCCCAGGTCTCATCAAGTCCTGCCTCAAATGTCACCTCCTCAGAGAAGCCTTCCTGGACCAGCTAACCAGACCCTTCCCAACTCTATCAATCCCTGTCTTCTTTGATATGCTGTTTTATTTTCTTGTATGTCTCCATTTCCTTGCCATGATCTGAAATTAGCTTATCTGTCTGTGTTTATTGCTGATGTTCTGAGACCCTCTTCACCTCTGGAAATGAAAGACGCAGTAGAGCAGGAACATTTTCTGTCTTGGCCTCATGGCTTCCCTGGGCCTTGGGGTGGTACCATGCAGCGGTGGAGAGATGAGCACTAGGGTTGAAACTCTGCGAGTTCGGATTCTACACCCATCATTTAGTGGCTCTGATACCCCTCTGCTTTCAGGTCCCATTAGTGCTTCAGCCACAGCCCCAACTCTTTGCAAGGATGTCTCTATCCAATCCTTACTGGGGCCTCATGAAATAGGCAGGAACATATTATTAGCCCATTTTATATGAAACAACCTGGGTCTCAGAGAGACAAAGTCCAAGTTCACAAAGCTATTCATCAGACAGAAAAGGGAAGAACCAAAGCCCAGGAGATGTGGGCTCGTGGTTCCATGCCTGGCTGTTCTTAGGATATTCCCATTTCCAAGCCCCAGAACATCCACTGAGATGGGTGCTGAGGACACAGAGATGGATTGGACATCAGTCTGTCTCTGAGGAGCTGACAGGTCTGGAAACAGATCTGTCATTGGGCCGGGCTTCGGGGAGCCAGGCACAGGGGCTGGGGGCAGGGCACCTCACTGGGAATGTGTGGTGTTAGGAGAGGCTTCCCATTCCAGCTGAAATTTGGATTTGGCAAAAGGTATCAGGGGAGAGAATGCTGTCCCAGAGAAAAGAGCCTGTGGCCTAGACTAAGACTGGGGACGAGGGCAAAAGTATCACAGTCTGCTTGCCGAGTTAATCGGCTCAGAAGATATATAATTATGTGCTAAATGGCCATCCTCCTCTCGAAGGGCAGGAACTGAGTCCTTATTCACGTCCGAATCCCCAGGACCCAGCAAATACCTGCTACTGAACGACAGCAACAATAGCAATAATAGCTAACGCTGATGGAACGCTGACTATGGGGTGCTTAACAAATGTTCCTACTAGCAAGGGCTCAATACATTTTTTATTTTTTATTTATTTATTTTTTTTTGCAGTACGCGGGCCTCTCACTGCTGTGGCCTCTCCCGTTGCAGAGCACAGGTTCCGGACGCGCAGGCTCAGCGGCCACGGCTCACGGGCCCAGCCGCTCCGCGGCATGTGGGATCTTCCCGGACCGGGGCACGAACCCGCGTCCCCTGCATCAGCAGGCGGACTCTCAATCACTGTGCCACCAGGGAAGCCCAATAAATATTTATTATATGAGTGAGTGAATGGATGAGTAGCGAGAGTGGTGAGACAATGTTGGACAGTGAGACAATGCTGGACCCTCACAAGGTCATGGGTCAGGGAAGGGGGGTAGTTCTATCCAGAAGGCAGTGGGGGGGAAGCAGTGCCAAGGGGCTCGAAGCAGAGAGTGACGTGGTTTGGGGGTCACTTTTAAAAGTTCACTCTGGCTGCTACGTAGAGAATGGAGTGGAGCAGAGTGAGAGAGGAGATGGGGGGCGCCAATTGTATACCTTGCAGGATGAAGAATGGGTGATGCTAGAACCATGGAAATAGGCAAGTACTCTCAGAGCTGAGTTTTTAAAAGGAAGAAGATGGTGGATGCCATAAACCATAGATCAAAATAAGAACAGTCCCACTGAATAAAAACATCTGGCATTTCTTGAGAGCTTGCTCTGTGCCACGCACTATTCTCAGTGCTTTACACCAATTAGCTAATGTAATCCTCGAAACAACTCTATCAGACAGATACAGTTATTATAGCCAGGTCAGCCTGTCAACACCCAAGTTCTAACTAATAAGCTATCTTCCCGGACTGGCCTCTAGTTATGACTTCTGCCGCTCGGGATGAAAGCAACCCTTTATTTCATGAATCTGTCGTCCTACGTGAACGAGGTTCACAGACAAGGGAAAGAGAAATTGGACCTGGAGGATGAAAAGAACTGGAACCAGTGGACAGGACCAGCTTCGGGGCTATGAACTCAGGTGGTCCCGGAACTCAGAAGGGCCCCTAACTCGAAACAGCCCTGAACGTGGTTACCTAGTTGCATGCACAGCTGTCACTGTCTTTAGATTCTAAATAACTTTTGAACAAGGGGCTCCCTATTTTCATTTTGCACTGGGCCCCACCCACGATGCAGCCAGTCCTGCTGCTGGTGGATATAAGTTGCACGCAGCAGATTCCAGATCCACATGGAGAAAGGTTTCTTTTTTCGTGCAGAGCGGTTGAATTGTGTCCAATTGCGACCTACATCTTTGGTGCATATATTCATGCCAACGCGGCTACACAGCAGAGATGTTGTAGAGATAATTTACTCTTCAGGTAGAGGGTTAGCCTAGGTCATCTCCCCAGAACGATCCACATCTTTCAGTCGTGACAGCATCTCAGATGACAGCAAACTGCCTCCTGTGACCAGTCCTTTGCGGCCGAGGATTTTAACCAGGGGTGTGGACCAGAATCACTTGGCTGAGATGTTTTTCAAGATAAATGTGCCCAGCCTTTACTCAAAACATTGACTCCAAATCTTTTTTTAAATTTTTAATTTATTTATTTTTGGCTGTGTTGGGTCTTCGTTGCTGCGCACGGGGCTTTCTCTAGTTGCGGCGAGCGGGGGCTACTCTTCCTTGCGGTGAGCGGGCTTCTCATTGTGGCGGCTTCTCTTGTTGCGGAGCATGGGCTCTAGGCACGTGGTCTCCAGTAGTTGTAGCACGCGGGCTCAGTAGTTGTGGCTCCCAGGCTCTAGAGCGCAGGCTCAGTAGTTGTGGCCCACGGGCTTAGTTGCTCCGCAGCATGTGGGATCTTCCCGGACCAGGGCTCGAACCCGTGTCCCCTGCACTGGCAGGCGGATTCTTAACCACCGCGCCACCAGGGAAGTCTCTTGACTCCAAATCAAGGGACTTGAGTGTGACTGGGATGCCGATCTTTGGAAATGCTCTCCTGGTGATTTTTAAAGGCACCCCTGATTAAGGACCACTCCTAACACAGAGGCTGTCTACGGCTCCTGTCCATCTAGACCCCACTTAAAAGGCATACAGCGCTTTGTTCAGTGGGAAGGGAGTACTGGGCACAGATACCAAGTTGAAGCTCATCAGTTCTTAGATCTTTCGTCCTGCGGCGAAATTACTGCTACACTGAACCTGCCCTGCCTCTAACATCTCAACTATCCAAAACCCCGAACGACTCAACAAAATAGGAAATGACCCCAAAACTTAAAAGGAAGATAGACCCAAAGAAAGAGCATATTTGATCAGTGCCCTCTTCACCACCTCTTTGCCACAAAAAAGCCAGAAAACCCTCTGCCTTATCATCCTATAGACCTTTCCTCCTTCAAGTTTCTTCATTATAATAACATCTTCCTGCAATGGATTAACAGAGTCATGTTGCACGGGTTAACAGAATCCTGCAGGGTCTCCAGAAATAGCCTAGAACTATAGACAACTGAATAGAGCAGGCGGAGGTAAAAGTTGGCCAGCTTAGTTACCCCAACCTACATCATCTCAGCAAACTCAGGTGTCTACCCACTGCCGTATATGAGCAGCCACCATGTTAAAGTTTTGTCTCCTTCCAGAAAAACGCAAACAATGTTTTAACGCTAACGGCCACCTGCTGTGTTTTTCTTTAATGTGATTTGAAACAGTACCGTTGCAAATTACATGAATCATCTCTAAGTTTAGAAATCGGCTCCTAATACTCACTGCCTGTTCTGAATGGTAAATAACGTTTTCCGGTTTTCATGTGAGAATCTCTGCCAGGAACCTCTTAACTTGATGCCTTGTGATCCTTGAGAGGTGAGCATGAAACTACTTGCTACACGTCGCAGACACACAGAGACCCTGTCTGCGTGCTGCAAAACAACAAATGGTTTAGTCAATTCTATGCAAAAATAAAAAGTCTCCCTGGACCATGTGAAACAGTGGCTTGCAACTTGGAAGGTGTTATGGACTGGATGTCTGTGTCCCCCTAGTATGTACATCTTGAAGCCCGAAGCTTCAGTGTGATGGTATTTGGAGGCGGGGGTTTTGGGAGGTAATTAGATGAGGTCGTGAGGGTGGGGTCCCCATGATGGGATTAACACCCTTGTAAGGAGAGACACAGAGAGCTTGCTCGCTCTCTCTCCACCATGTGAGAACACAGTGAGAAGGCAGCCGTCTGCAAGCAAGGAGGAGGGCTCTCACCAGGAACCAGATTGGCGGGCACCCTGATCGTGGGCTTCCCAGCCTCTAGAACTGTGAGAAGTAAACGCCTGCTGTTTATGTGAGGTTATGGCTACTGCAGGCAGTGAGTTACCTGGAGCTAAGGCTTAAAGTGGGAGCTTCTTACAGAAAATTGCAGAGGAGAGTTTAAAAGAAGTCAGAGAAATGAGCAGAAATAAGCACGAGTCCTAGTAAAGGAAGCCAGAAAGGGATGCTAAAAGGGACCCCCAAAACTCATGAGGCCAGAATCTGGAGCCATGGAGATAACAGCGAGGGCCACACGTTGACAGTGAACTACAGAACATTTCCTGTCATGGCTGGCCTTCTAAAGGGCCAAAGACGAAACAATAGTCTCTTAGAGTCTGACCCACCCACTGAAGTTGGTGAGATTGCCCTACCCTAGCATGTTATGGTTCTCTGCTTCTTTCCACATTCTAACACATTCACACACACGCATGCACATATACACACACAGTGTCCCCACTACGTTTGACAGAGCTATGAAGCGCCTTGGTTTCACACGCTGCACATCTGCACACTTCACCAAGACAGACCTTCAGAGAAATCTCTCCATTCTTCTCCTGATGACCCGACAGTTAGTCCCCAAATCCTGGCACTCATCACCACGCGGTAGCAGGGTGGCCACTCAGGGCTGTTGGACATATACTCTCGGGGCCATGTCCACATACATCACTGAGGTAATCAGCACCTTTTCTGCAGTCCTGTTCCCTGATGCCTGTCCTTCGGTCATTGACCTTAACAATGTCAACAGTGCTCACAACTCCAAGCCTCAATTAACTCACAAGGCAGGCTGCCCTCAGAGACGGGAGCCGTCAGGCCGTAACTCAGCCTGGGCACCCACAGTCTGAACTGGATTGTCCCCACCAGTAGGGAGAGCTTGGAGAAAAGCAGAAAGACAAAAGGTACTGGCCTTCCATGCAGCTGTTGTACCAACCTGGTGCCACTATAGCCAGATGGACAGTAAAATACTTCCTGAAGTGATGTGATCATTTGGGGCCACATGTCATAAAAATATAACTAAAACAGTAGAACCAAGGAATAACGATTATCAAAGATTACCTGCTGCCTTAGAAAACTGAGGGACAATTGGAATAGCCTCTGGGTGAATGTCACCCATCCTGATGCACTGGGCTGGACCCCTCATCATTGATCTCTGACCCTCTGAAGAAGCTCACAAGTAATCTTAGTATTCTGATTTTACACATAAGAAAACCAGGTTCAGAGACTAGTTTGGCAGCACCCTGATCGTGGACTCTGCAGCCTCCTGAACTGTGAGAAGCAAATGCCTGTTGTTTAATGAGGTTATGGCTAGGGCAAGCAGTGAGTTACCCGGAACTAAAGCTAAAAATGGGAGCTTCTTACAGAAAATTGCACCCCAACGTTCATTGCAGCACTAGTCTCGATAGCCAGGACATGGAAGCAACCTAAATGTCCATCAACAGAGGAATGGATAAAGAAGATGTGGTACATAAATACAGTGGAATACTACTCAGCCATAAAAAAGAACGAAATAATGCCAATTGCAGCAACATGGATGGACCTTGAGATTCTCCTAGGTGAAGTAAGTCAGAGAAAGACAAATGTTATATGATATCGCTTAAATGTGGAATCTAAATAAAGGGTACAAATGAACTGAACTACAAAACTGAAATAGAGTTACAGATGTAGAAAATAAACTTATAGTTACTGGGGGGTAAGCAGAGAGGAGGGATAAATTGGAAGATTGGGACTGACACATACACACTACTATACATAAAATACATAACTAATAAGGACCTACTGTACAGCACAGGGAACTCTACTCAGTACTCTGTAGTGGCCTATATGGGAAAAGAATCTAAAAAAGAGTGGATATATGCATTTATATAACGGATTCACTTTGCTGTGCACCTGAAACTAGCACAACTTTGTAAATCAATTATACCCCAATACAGTTTTTTAAAAAAAGAAAATTGCAGAGGTGAAGGTTAAAAGAAGTCAGAGAAATGGGCAGAAATAAGCCACTCGCCCTAGATTGCACAGTCAATAAATGGCCAAACTGAGTTTTTGAACCCACGACTACTGTGGTGGACAGAATAATGTCCCTCAAAGACATTCACATCCTAGCCCCTGAAACCTGTGAATACGTTCCCATAGCAAAAGGGAACTAAGGTTGCTAATCAGCTGACTTTAAAATAGGGAGATTATCTTGAATT